>NC_080572.1:140750912-141350912 GCF_030247185.1 Malaya genurostris | reverse complement strand
CCCCCTAGTTGAAGCTGTAATTGCGCAGGTTCTCGCTTCCTTGAAAATACAACCAGCTCAGTTTTCTCCGTAGAGAACTCGATACCCATTCGAAAAGCCCATGTCGACAAGTTGTCGAGGGTATCTTGCAATGGTCCTTGGAGATCGGCAGCTTTGGGTCCTATAATAGACACAACACTGTCGTCGGCAAGTTGTCTTAGCGTGCAAGATGTGTTGATACATTCATCAATGTTATTTACGTAAAAGTTGTATAAAAGGGGGCTTAAGCATGAGCCCTGAGGAAGACCCATGTAACTGAATCGCTTTGTCGTCAAATCACTATGCTCAAAATGCATGTGTTTCTCGGACAATAGATTATATAAAAAGTTGTTCAAAACTGGTGAAAGACCATGCTGATGCAACTTCTCAGATAGAACGTTAATGGAAACTGAATCGAATGCCCCCTTGATGTCGAGGAAAACTGATGCCATTTGTTCTTTACGAGCAAATGCCATTTGAATTTCTGTTGAGAGCAACGCTAGACAATCGTTCGTTCCTTTGCCCCTGCGGAACCCAAATTGTGTACCTGAAAGCAATCCATTTGTTTCGACCCAATTGTCTAGACGGAAGAGAATCATTTTCTCCAACAATTTCCGAATACAGGAAAGCATAGCAATCGGCCGATACGAATTGTGATCGGAGGCTGGTTTTCCAGGTTTTTGAATAGTAATAACTCTCACTTCTCTCCATTCGTGTGGGACAATATTACCCTCGAGGAACTTGTTGAATAAATTCAACAAGCGCCTTTTGGCAGAGTCGGGCAGATTTTTCAACAAGTTGAATTTGATTCTGTCTAACCCCGGGGCTCTATTGTTACACGACAAGAGCGCAAGAGAGAACTCTACCATCGAAAACGGTGTTTCGTTTGTATTCAATGTCGCGACGCGGGATATCTTCTGTTCAGGAACAGAATCAGGACATACTTTCTTAGCGAAATCAAATATATAGCGGTTAGAATATTCCTCGCTTTCGTTCGCGTGATTTCGATTGCGCATGCGACGGGCCGTATTCCAAAGAGTGCTCATTGCTGTTTCTCTCGTTAATCCGTCAACAAATCTTCGCCAGTAACCGCGTTTCTTAGCTTTAATCAGACTTTTCATTTGAAATTCTAACGCCGCGTATTTCCGATAATTATCTGGAGTTCCGTTCCTTCTAAACGAGATGAAGGCTGAAGCTTTTTTCGTTTTCAGCTCTGAGCACTCTTTGTCCCACCATGGGTTGGGAGAACGCATACTAGTTTGCGCGCAAGGTACTCGTTTCGTCTGAGCTTGAATTGCGGTGTCAAGAATCAAGCCAGCCAAAAATGTATACTCTTCCTCCGGAGGAAGCTCCTGTGATGTTTCTAGTTTCTCAGATATCGAGCTCGCGTAACGTTTCCAATCAATGTTTCGTGTGAAATCGTACGAAACATTGATTGTTTCCGATGGTCTTCCACGGTTGGTGATAGAAACTATGATCGGCAAGTGATCGCTACCGTGAGGATCACAGATTACCTTCCACTTGCAATCTAACTGTAGCGAAGTCGAGCAAAGGGATAAATCCAGCGCACTTGGTTGTGCTGGCGGTCTAGGGTTCCGTGTCATTTCTCCCGTGTTTAGAATTGTCAAATTGAAGTTGTCACACAGATCTTGGATTAAAGAAAAACGATTATCATCATATAAGCAGCCCCATCCTGTACCATGCGAGTTAAAGTCCCCTAAAACCAGCCGCGGTGAAGGAAGAAGTTCTATGATGTCTGCAAGCCGACGATGCCCTATCGAGACTCTGGGAGGAATGTAGATAGAAGCTATACATAGATCTTTGCCTTTAATATTAACTTGGCAAGCAACAACTTCAATTCCCGGTGTCGAGGGGAGGTTAATACGATGAAATGAATAGCACTTTTTAATCCCTAAAAGTACCCCTCCATAAGAGTCTTCTCGGTCCAGGCGGATTATGTTAAAATTATGGAAGTCGAGGTTGATGTTAGAAGTAAGCCAAGTTTCACTCAAGGAGAATACATCGCAATTATGAGTATGTATTAAGTGTTTGAAAGAATCAAGTTTTGGGATGATACTTCTGCAATTCCACTGAAGCACAATGATCATATCTTCGATTCTCAGTGGTAAATTATCCATCAAAAGATACGATCGCTGCGAGGAGGGGCCATTGTTCAGTCAACTGTTTTAAAAATGTCCTTACTGTTGGCAGTAGAGCAGTTAGGAAGCTTTTCAGAGGATCAGTAATATTGAAGGCTGTTAATATCCAGTCCACGATATCAGAAAATTTCAATAATCCAGCGTTTGTCAGAGGTATCCTCTTCAACTGGCAAGATTGCAAACGGGTTCTCAGGGGTCGATGGAGTGGTTCTTTTTAAGATTTCCGCATAAGATCGTTTGGAACGTTCTTTCACGGATCGCTTCAATTTCTCCGCACGCTGTATGTACGTAGGGCACACCGAAAGATCATGAGGATTCTCCCCGCAGTAGCAACACTTTTCCACTGCTCTTCTGCAGAGATCGTCCTCATGGGCCTCTCCGCATTTGCCGCATCGCAGTTTGTTGCAACAATAGGTTGCCGTATGACCTAGCTGTTTGCAGCTTGTACAATGCATTACCCGCGGTACATACAGCCGAACAGGTAGACGAACTCCACTCACTACCAAATAATTTGGAAGTGCAGATCCGGCAAAAGTCACGCGAAATGAGTCCGATTGGTAAAATTTACCATCTATCGATTTGGAGTGCAATTGCTTGCACTCCAAAATTTTCACTGGTTGAAGGTCGGGGTTTTTGAAACGGCCTACCCCGTCCTTCATCAGATCTTCGATTGTCAGACTTTCGTCACGGACCACACCGTCGATCTCCACCACATGAGACGGGACGTACACGCGGTACTCCTTCGTGAACAACTCGTTGGTAGCAATCCCGTTTGCTTGCTTCAGGTCGGACACAACAACGCGTAACTTGTTTGGCGAAACCTTATCTATTGTTTTTATTGCCGAGTAATGTTTTTCCAGGTCCCGAGCAATATTTAAAACTCTGAGAGACTTTAATTTGGGCCGGAAGTATACCACCCACGGACCCCCCGAGCCATCGTCTTGGTAAACTTTTTGACGAGCAGGCAATATCTTAGAGGGAGATGGAGGCATCGGAGAGGGAGATGGCATCGGAGAGGGAGATGGTATCGGAGGGGGAGATGGTATCGGAGGGGGAGATGGTATAGGAGGGGTAGATGGCATCTCGGAAGCAAACTCAGCCTCTAAATGTTCTTCGTTCATTCGTTCAGCTTCGCTCTCCTCCGAGACACCCCCACTGTCATCAATATTCATATTTAAAGTGCGGGAGTAAAGAAGTCTCCCGCACTTGAAATGAGAAAGAAAGAAATAAAATGAAAAGAAAATATATGAATAGTAAAAGTTGAAAGAAAAAGTTTGAGAAAATACTTAACAGTATGTCACGGTAAGCTGTTAGGTGAGTTGCTTCTTCACTCCTTCGTTTGGGCTTCAGCGTGACCTTGACTCAGGATTTGACTGCTGCGATGCGGGTAGCAAACAATAGAAATAACTGCTACCCGAGGATAGCACAATAGCGTCTACTGTCGATACCGATACAAAACCGGTGCACAGACAGAACTCACTTGCGGGGATGCTACTTTTTTATCACTTTTATTTAATGCCTATACTACAGCCTCTGCTGTGATAGGCACCTTCGTCTTACCGATGTCGATTGTTAAAAAAAAACGCGTGTGCTCACTTCGAACATTCGGTTACGAATGGGGTTTGGTATGTTCAACAATAATGTTTCGGCTCATTTAGGCTTCAAGAACCTGCATCTGTTTATATAGCAGAGTACCAGAGGGTTTTTATAGCATGAGTGTAATCGTCACATTATCTCCAAACCATTATTTCCTCTTCTCAGATAGTCTAAGTGCAATTTAAGCCATTCGCTCAAACATGACTGGCCTTTTTTCTTGGGCAAAATAAAACAGTGCCTGAACGACATATTGAATAATTATTATCAAATCACTATAGTCTACGTCCCGGCTCATTGCTCCATGGCCCATGCCAGGCAATGAAAGAGTCGATATTTGCGCTATTGGTGCTATTGAGGGTGAAATTTATGAGCGAACGATTGTTTTCAAGGAATTTTATAGCGCGTCTCACCAAAGAACACTTGCCAGCTGGCAAGCTTCTTGGTATAAAGATGATCTTGGTCGGTGGATGCACTCAATTTTCCTCAATATATCGACAGAGGCATGGTTCAGAGGGCTGGATGTGAGTAGGGACTTTATTCGTTTGATGTTCAGGCGCATGTCCAATCACTACAAGTTAGATGCACATCTTTTTCGAATTGGACTTTACGATACTAATCCTTGTGATTGTGACGAAGGTTACCGCGATATTGATCATGTCGCGATGTCAGATCTCAACTAATAAATTCCTTGCGTACTCAAGGTAGACTATCCAATGCTCCAGTTCGCGAAGTTATTGCTTGTCGTTATCTTTCTTACATGAAACTTGTTTATCATTCCATTAGGACCATTGGAGTTCCAATTTAATTTTTATTTTATGTTAGATTTCTTCGTCTTCCATGAGTTCAACCAATAGCCAGCAATATTATATTGAATAAAAGTGATGAACTGATACAAACAAACCTGAAATAGCTATAAAATCATGTACAAAATAAATGTTTTTTATTTAACAGAATTTATAATAGCAAATCGCTTGATAAAAGTAGTGCTTAGATTAACTTATGAACTCGACATACTATTATGATATTCGAAATGTATTAGGTTTAAAGTACTATGTATTGTGGATGCTACGGCGAAGAAAAACTTTTGTATATTACCTTATGAAATAAACGTATTTATGAAAAAATAGGTTGTTGGCTGTGGAGCGCTTAGACATAAAGCCATGTTGAGTGTCGACAATATATTGCTTGCAGTGGTTGAAAATCGGTGTCAGAAAAACCTTTTGAAACAGTTTAGGTACTGCACTAAGCGATGTTATGCCACCGAAATTGTTCACGTCTTTTGTCGTGAATACGACTTACTTTACTATGGGGTGCCTTTTCAAAATTAGCCATATGGAAGAATGGGCAGAACTTAATCGTGAATATCTCGACTTGTATTAATGGTAGCAACATGATTCTTTCACCATTTCATCAAAAATATGATCAGGAATTTAGGATCATATTTTGAACAGTGTGAGATAACCACAAACAACTCAAAAATGAAGTTTTCTCAAAATTTCAAAATAATGCGGAAAACTCTTTACTTTCGCTTGGGTTTTTCGCGCAAGGATGACGATTTTGAGGTAGTCAGGCACATATCTTCAACTGAATGCGTATAAAAGGGGAACCGTGGTGAAAATCGATCATTTCTTTTCGTGCGTTCGATGGAAGCAGACGTCGTGGGAGTTAAACCTTCAACCAGCAGCGACGGAGAGAGCGCCTTCTGCGTGGTTAAAACCTCAAACGCTCAGGTAGCAACTTTCATTCGCTTGCTGGCCTTCAAGGCGAGCAGACTGCCATCGCGAGAGTTAAACCATCAACCAGCAGCGACGGAGAGAGCGCCTTCTGCGTGGTTAAAACCTCAAACGCTCAGGTAGCAACTTTCATTCGCTTGCTGGTCTTCAATGCGAGCAGACTGCCATCGCGAGAGTTAAACCATCAACCAGCAGCGACGGAGAGAGCACCTGCCATCATTTGGTTTTCGGTAGTCGTAACGAGAAGTTCAATTTTCAGATTTTAGTTCCGCAATATAGGTTTAGAATTCAGAGCCTGCGTGCTGAAACTGGATTCTGGAACTGTATTCCGGAACTAATTTGAGTTTCGAAATTGCAATTCTAGAATTGAAACTGGATTCTGAGTCTGTTATTGGTTCTAATTTTAGTTCTTGAACTCAGGGTCCAGTTCTTTATTCCAGACTTCTTCTATTCGGTTCTTTTGTCGTGAATACGACTTACTTTACTATGGGGCGCCTTTTCAAAATTAGCCATATGGAAGAATGGGCAGAACTTAATCGTGAATATCTCGACTTGTATTAATGGTAGCAACATAATTCTTTCACCATTTCATCAAAAATATGATCAGGAATTCAGGATAATATTTTGAACAGTGTGCGATAACCACAAACAACTCAAAAATTAAGTTTTCTTAAAATTTGAAAACAACGCGGAAAACTCTTTACTTTCGCTTGGGTTTTTCGCGCAAGGACGACGATTTTGAGGTAGTCAGGCACATATCTTCAACTGAATGCGTATAAAAGGGGAACCGTGGTCGAAAATCGATCATTTCTTTTCGTGCGTTCGATGGAAGCAGACGTCGTGGGAGTGGAATCATCAACCAGCAGCGACGGAGAATGCACCTTCTGCGTGGTCGCAGGTCGCATCTCTCATTCGCTTGCTGGCCATCGAGGCGAGAGGACCTTAACCAGCAGCAGCAGCGGGAGTTAACTAGCAGCGACGGAGAATGCACCTTCTGCGTGGTTAAAAACCTCAAACGCTCAGGTCGCATCTATCATTCGCTTTCTGGCCATCAAGGCGAGTACCAGCAGCGACTGAAACTGGATTCTGAGTCTGTTATTGGATCTAAATTTAGGTCTTGAACTCAGGGTCCAGTTCTCTATTCCAGACTTCTATTCGGTTCTTCTTAAAACCATAATAATACTCCTAAAGAATTATGCGGAATTTACTTTACTGTACCTCTACACAACCCATTTTTGTCGTGAATACGACTTACTTTACTATGGGGTGCCTTTTCAAAATTTACCCTCTGAGAGAGTGATAAGTTTCTGATCGTGAATATCTCTTGTTGTATCCAATGATCAACATAATACTTGCGACATGCCGACATGGAAATATGATCACAATTTTATGATAAAATTTTCAGTTTTGTGACATAGTCTCAAATAATTCAAAATTAAACTTTTCTGAAATGTTTGGTATAAACGAGTATCAAAGAGGATAATTCATGAGGCGCGTTTGCCTTTCTCGTATTTTTAAAGCTCATAGCTCAGTGATCTGTGAAAGGATTTATATAATCTAACTACCAATAGAATCGAAATTTTTCAATTTAAACGTGTATAGCAAAAGCATTGAAGTATTTCAATAGTACACTATTGAAAAACCTGTCTCATTTGCTCCATGTCAACACCAGCCAATCAGAACGCGTTCTAAGGAAGAGAACAAAATATCTGCTGCTGTACAACAAATCGTCCGGGAAAAATGTTCCGAAAAGTGGTGAATATCGCAGTGAGTTCCTCAATTTGGTCCTTGTGAATGCTAGAAACGAATCCCTACAGCATATTGATAGTTTCTTTCAATAAATTATGTAAATCCGAAATGAAATAATCGACAATAAAATTCTCTATGCGGCTATTTTTATAGCCGTTCGGACCGCCCATTAGTGAAAAAGCTACAAACGAAATCACATAAAAGGAAATCTATTAACAAAAATTCAATCAGTTTGGATTCAATTGCCACTGCGAGCAGATGTGTTTTGTGTCGTCTGCACGCTTTCGACAAGAGCGATTACGTCACAGCTGCCAGTCATTAGCATTGGGAAAAAACAACGGTGGAGAGCATTGTACAATATCAGCCGTTCTAATGGCTCTAAAAGTTTTCTAAAGAACTATTAGGATTTGTTGTTCGAAAATCGTAGGGAAATATCCTCAGTTTACTGCAAATCAAGAACAGTTTGCTTAGATTTGTTCACTTTTCGCTGTGTGAAATTCACAGTAATCGAGATCAAGTGAAGCCTTTTTTTGCAAAAAATGTTTTAGAGTTTAATGTCGTAGAGAATTACGCAATTTGACTCTTCTGAATGCTGGAAACGAATCCCTACAGCATATTGATAGTTTCTTTCAATAAATTATGCAAATCCGAAATGAAATAATCGACAATAAAATTCTGTATGCGGCTATTTTTATAGCCGTTAGGACCGCCCATTAGTGAAAAAGCTACAAACGAAATCACATAAAAGGAAATCTCGTAACAAAAATTCAATCAGTTTGGATTCTATCGCCCCTGCGAGCAGATGTGTTTTGTGTCGTCTGCACAGCTAGTTTCGCTTTCGACAAGAGCGATTACGTCACAGGTGTCAGTCATTAGCATTGGGAAAAAAACAACGGTGGAGAGCATTGTACAATATCAGCCGTTCTAATGGCTCTAAAAGTTTTCTAAAGAACTATTAGGATTTGTTGTTCGAAAATCGTAGGGAAATATCCTCAGTTTACGGCAAATCAAGAACAGTTTGCTTAGATTTGTGCACTGTTCGCTGTGTGAAACTCACAGTAATCGAGATCAAGTGAAGCCTTCTTTGTTTTTGCGAAAAATGTTCCAGAGTTTAATGTCGTAGAGAATTACGCAATTTGACCTTTCTGAATGCTAGAAACGAGTCCCTCCAGCATATTGATAGTTTCTTTCAATAAATTATGCAAATCCGAAATGAAATAATCGACATTAAAATTCTGTATGCGGCTATTTTTATAGCCGTTAGGACCGCCCATTAGTGAAAAAGCTACAAACGAAATCACATAAAAGGAAATCTATTAACAAAAATTCAATCAGTTTGGATTCTATCGCCACTGCGAGCAGATGTGTTTTGTGTCGTCTGCACGCTTTCGACAAGAGCGATTACGTCACAGCTGCCAGTCATTAGCATTAGGAAAAAAACAACGGTGGAGAGCATTGCACAATATCAGCCGTTCTAATGGCTCTAAAAGTTTTCTAAAGAACTATTAGGATTTGTTGTTCGAAAATCGTAGGGAAATATCCTCAGTTTACGGCAAATCAAGAACAGTTTGCTTAGATTTGTGCACTTTTCGCTGTGTGAAATTCACAGTAATCGAGATCAAGTGAAGCCTTTTTTGCAAAAAATGTTTTAGAGTTTAATGTCGTAGAGAATTACGCAATTTGACTCTTCTGAATGCTGGAAACGAATCCCTACAGTATATTGATAGTTTCTTTCAATAAATTATGCAAATCCGAAATGAAATAATCGACAATAAAATTCTGTATGCGGCTATTTTTAGGACCGCCCATTAGTGAAAAAGCTACAAACGAAATCACATAAAAGGAAATCTCTTAACAAAAATTCAATCAGTTTGGATTCTATCGCCCCTGCGAGCAGATGTGTTTTGTGTCGTCTGCACAGCTAGTTTCGCTTTCGACAAGAGCGATTACGTCACAGCTGCCAGTCATTAGCATTGGGAAAAAAACAACGGTGGAGAGCATTGCACAATATCAGCTGTTCTAATGGCTCTAAAAGTTTTCTAAAGAACTATTAGGATTTGTTGTTTGCAAATCGTAGGGAAATATCCTCAGTTTACTGCAAATCAAGAACAGTTTGCTTAGATTTGTGCACTTTTCGCTGTGTGAAATTCACAGTAATCGAGATCAAGTGAAGCGTTCTTTGTTTTTGCGAAAAATGTGAAAAAGGGGAATGCGTACATAATTCATACAATTGATATTCGGAAGTGTTAAGGAACATGTCAGTTGTTTTCGTATTCACGACATCCAGTTATGTCTCTGACATTACCCACCCGCCTTTTTTAGAACCACAATAACACGAGAACATTTTTCCGAAAAAAGCAGGCAGATTTCCAGCTTACACGAACCAGTTAACTCTCCAAACTTCATTATAGAAGGTAAGTCAGACTTTTTTCCTTTGCTCGTTCACGTGTTTCCAAAAAGCCTTCGGATTGTATTTCTATTTCCGTTCTACATTTTTCAAGTAGTAACAACACTTGACCGTTTTCTTGTACAATTGATTGATCTGCACGTAGTGATTGCATAGGGCATATCCTCCATATTTTGAACACCATTTTAGAGCAGCTCTTCCAGTCGTTTTCAGTTGTCTCACTACGGTGGTCTGCCATGGAGGATGCAGAGTCAGCCGTTTGGATCGTTTTGTTACAAAAAAGTCGATCTCGTAGCTCATGCCGTTAGAGAACGTCTGTACAACAGCGTTTACATAATCATTGTCGAGAATTTCCTCCTAGTCAATATGCATTAGAAAGTCGGTCATTTGAGTGTAGTCGGCTTAATTAAAATTATAGCTGATGATGTCGGTCGTGTTGTAGCGATTCGGCGGAAGAGAGAAGATTGTGAACTCGGCGAGCTTGATACTGATCCAAAATTGCTCGACAAGACTCCCAGGCGTAGATGCGATTAACTGCGTTTCGAAATGTCTGTGTACCGCAACGAGCACTCCTCCTCCGATAGATTTGGGACTGTTAAAGGACCGCGAGCGATGCGAAAAACTTCGTAATTGACACCCTTGGAAGTTTCTGTAAGAGCGATGATGTCAAAACAATCGTCTGAACTTGCTAACATATACTCGTCGACACACGAGTTTATACCACCGACGTTTTGGTAGTAAATCTGTATATTGGAGTAACTTGATCGAAATTGCGATAGAAAACGTTTGTGGTGGTTTGAAAGACCGGAACGAATGACGACCGCTGGCTGCAGCGGCTCGACTTTAAAGAACGCATCGGGAGCTTCCATGGTGCTAACTATATAGCGTCCCAGTAAAACATTTAACGATGAATCACGCGCATCAATGGTGCTAGACAGCAAATGGTTTCCAACGTGGGGCTGACATCTACAAGCGCGAGCAAGATCAGTACTTGGACGCAAAGAAAGGAGAAAATACTTGCCGTGGTGAAATATTTGGAACACTCCTTCATCACATCCACACAGGACCAGGATGACTGGAGAAAGCTGGCTGCAGTGACTCGACTGTGATGAGAAGTTCAGGAGCTTCCAAAATGCCAATAACAGTGCGTCCAGGTATGATTCCATGCAAGCTCATAATGTCATTGGAGTTGTCAAGAGGGAAAAGGCGATCCAGCTGTTCGTTGCTGGTCCATACTCACTGGTGTACTAAGGTCATTCTTATCTGAAGTTGGCGGGAAGCATCGATAGGCGGACATCAGACATCCTGCTCTCGGTTGTTCTCAAACTCACGAAAGAGAACGCCTTAAACATGTGTCAGGATTGAGTATCGCATCACGATATTTAGCAGGAAGCCCAACTTTGAAGGAAACAAAGTTCAGAAAGTCGAAATTTCGATGACCGAGATTTCGTCGTTGCAATTCAATCCATCTTTCGTTAGTAGAGAGATAGATCCAAGAAAGAGAGGAAGCCATCAAAACGGTTGCAATATTGCAGTTTACGACTGGTTTCCGCCCACCCATCAGTAAATTGCTTGTCTCAAATGTCTGTTCACGATGACGTTTAGTAGCCGGACGAGAAACTGGATTCGTTGGCAAAGTAGAAACGATACGATACAGGCGAAATATTTGCTGCTTTTTTGATTATTTCGGCGATAGCTCAGCACATATCGACTCAGTTTTTCAGCAACAGCTGAGACAGCATGTTTTATCAGTTTACAACATTAGTCACAAATCCAGAGCAAATTGGGTTTCTCGTCGTTCACCTCGACACGACACGAAACACAATCCAGATTTCGTCGAAATCGTGAACAACGCAGCGGGCAAAGCACTCAAAAAACTCCGAAATATTCAGAAAAACTACCAGAACGAAAAAACACACAACAATGACGGTATGTTGTTTACGAACAAATGGCTTATGTAGTTTCAATTCAAGTTCACGCTTGATGCATACCCTGTTCGATTTTGCAACCAGTTGTTTATTTCGCATGAATATAATCAGTTTTATGAATATTATAAGTTTGGATCGTAATCACATCAATCAATAGCAATACTCCATGCAAAATTAGTAAAAAATTTGAGACTTTGTTTTACTTTCAGCTGGTTGCTTCTGGTGACGATGTTCATGCACTATTTAGATTTTTACGCAGCCCGCCTGGGTTCAATTCCCAACCCTGCACATAGTGTCAGAAAGTTTTTCTGGTTCGAAGAGGCAAATGACCTTAATGTTGAAACCTCTATAATCAAAACAAAAAAAAAACACTATTAAGATTTAAACCAATAATACGCTATTTGGCCTTAATTTTATTTATAGAAGTAACAGGAGCTCAGGATTTGGCATGTCTGGAACACACAAAAGGCTATGGCGGAGTGCAGATGGACGACGGAAAGTGGATACGGTGTAGGAATCACGAATTGCAACAGCTGCTCGGAGAACCAACCATCGAAAGGCCAGCTAAAATCGGACGTCTACGATGGGCTGTGCATGTCATAAGGATGTTGGGCGACATCTCAGTGAAAATGCTTCTTCAATCTAATCCGACTGGTACAAGACAACGAGGAGCGCAGCGAACAAATAGAGGGTGATCTACGAAGCATCCGTGCTTGAGTGGCTGGCGGCGAGCAGGCATAGAACGAGTTATGTGAAGACTTATGCTTCATACAGCAAAGGACACCCCAGGACTATAGCTACGGACTATAGCTGTTAGGTAAGGTAAGTACATACAATATCCCTCTAGCCAGTGCCTCTCCTACATGCTCAAGTGAGAGCTCGGTTATTGCCAGCGGCTTGGTTGTTCTCCAGCTTGCCGGTCTCCTCATTTATCACCGACAGATAAGGTGCAGGGAATTTGTCGTCAACTGGGCGCGTACCCTGATTGATTCCTGTGTCGTTATCTGTATCTTGCGTTTCGCCATTCAGATGCTCGTCATAGTACTGCTTCCACTTGTCGATCACCTCACGTTCGTTCATGAGAAGGTTACAAATGGTATCTCTGATGGTTTCGGCCTGTGGCGTGAGCGGTTCACCTTCTCACAGAATTTCCGTGTATCATTTGATGCTGCTTTTTTCTCCGGAAAACCGAGTTTCGTCTGTTCCGCGCCTGTGCTACTTATGACTGACCTTATATTCCTCCAGCCATCTTCAAGAGTCGCCACGCCCAGCTGTTCTTCTGTTGGTAGCACTAGCTCCAATTTTTTCGAGAGTTAATGACCTTGCTACCCGGACTTGCACCCGACGACACCTCAGCAGTAACCGGGCAGCAGAGCACATTATGTGCTGACGCAGAACGACATACATTTCGGCATGTTGCTAATTGTGACAACGTATGCAGAACGCACGGCAGCTAGGGCATTGTTAGTTTAATTTTTCGGAATAAAAGTTAGTCTTGATTTAGCCTGAAGCTGGAATTGACGTTTTTTAAAAAGAAATCCAGGGACTCGATTTCTTAACTGGCGCCCGAATAGGGACCGCCTCGCGTGTGGGAATAGTATAAGTTCCAAGTGTCAGTGAAAACTCTCAAGTGAACAGTGAAACTGTGAAATCTGGTTCAAAAAGCCAGCACTGATAACGAACAAAGTAAGTTCTAAGTGTCAGTGGAAATTCTTAAAGTGAACAGAGAAACTTTAGAATCTGGTTCAAAGAGCCATCACCGTTAATAAGCGAAGCGAGACGTGGGATACCGAGGAGTCAACCCGATCGGCATTAGGACTCTTAGTAGCTGCTCAGTAAAAAGGACACCCCGACGTGCTCACGTTTCCCCTACAAGAAGAGGTGGCACATAAAACAAAAAGTCCAGTTTTGGAAATGCTGGCATTATTGTAAGTAGATGTATAATAAGATTAGATTACTCATTAGTGACATCAGCGGAAAATTTTTTTGCCAAAATAGACAGGAAAAAGTTTCCATTAGTTTACTATTTCGGAGAAATGTTGCAACCGCAACCAGAACCTTCACCGGAACCGGAGCTCGCTCACCGACAGCAGCTCGCTATCGCCAATTTTTCTAATGTGGGAAAATTATCGGACTTTGTCCGAGATTTAGAAAAATTTGACGGTAAGCCAACGGAACTAATAAGTTGGATTAGTGATTTCGAGGGCATATTTGATCTCTATCGAGATCTACCAGCCGACTCGACGAATTCGAACTATTGCAACGAACAATCAGAAGAAAGGTCGTTGGTGAGGCCTCTGACGTTCTCAACTCCAATAATGTTCTATACAATTGGCAAAATATAAAAGACACCTCATTACTCTACTACAGAGATAAGCGTGATCTCAAAACCCTTGACTACTACTAACGACAATTTGCAAAGGTAGCAATGAGAGTCTATTTCAGCCGAGTTAATGATTTACTGGCAGCTATGGTAGTTCAAGTCCAAACAGATCCAGTACTCATTTTCAAGAGGTCTAGAGAAACCTTTGAGTATACTACTGAAGACAGCGGACGTGAAAACACTAAACAAAGCGTATCACTTCTGTATAGACTATTACAATATGGATGCGAGAAATTCACCATTCAAAAACCAATATTCAAATCATCCATTACCAAAACCGAGGGATTTTAATTCTGCTGCCTCCCCCAGTTCCACTGCGGCAATAATCTGTTCACTCACCTTATGGACCATTTACTCAACAACTCAACAGAATATTTCCACCTGTTCACTCACCCTTTCGGACAATCCCAACTAATTTTCAAGGAAATCATATGTTCCCTCCTCAGCCAGGTCCGTCACTTCCAAAACCCGAACCGATGGAAGTAGATCATAGTATCCACAGCCGCAATATCAATTATGGTAATCGGCCAATAAACAGATTATTATTTTCAAGCAGATCCATATTCCACAAAAGAGACCGTTTCCGCCATCCTCTCAGACGTTTAACCCTAAACGACAAGCTCACCCATTGGAGAGCTCATATTCTTTCAACAACGATAATTTCTCTGACACATATTTCCCATACGACCTGCAACATGAATATAACCCTTACGAATACTCCGATTCCTACACAGACTACCAACCATATTACCCACAGGAGTATGAGCCAAGTAACCAGGATGATCAGACGAACGTCGAACTCGAATCGTCTAACCTAGAGGCAGAACAAAACCCGAACAGCAAGCTAATTTTTTAGAATGGCAAGCGAGTTGGTGAGACCAACTATGCCATACATAAACTTAAAAACTACCATCGGAGATTTCCCTTTCTAGTAGATACGGGAGCCAACATCAATTTGATCCACCCACTCTTAGCAAAAAACAATCGTCTGAACTTGCTAACATATACTCGTCGACACACGAGTTTATACCACCGACGTTTTGGTAGTAAATCTGCATATTGGAGTAACTTGATCGAAATTGCGATAGAAAACGTTTGTGGTGGTTTGAAAGACCGGAACGAATGACGACCGCTGGCTGCAGCGGCTCGACTTTAAAGAACGCATCGGGAGCTTCCATGATGCTAACTATATAGCGTCCCAGTAAAACGTTTAACGATGAATCACGCGCATCAATGGTGCTAGACAGCAAATGGTTTCCAACGTGGGGCTGACATCTACAAGCGCGAGCAAGATCAGGACTTGGACGCAAAGAGAGAAGAAAATACTTGCCGTGGTGAAATATTTGGAACACTCCTTCATCACATCCACACAGGACCAGGATGACTGGAGAAAGCTGGCTGCAGTGACTCGACTGTGATGAGAAGTTTAGGAGCTTCCAAAATGCCAATAACAGTGCGTCCAGGTATGATTCCATGCAAGCTCATAATGTCATTGGAGTTGTCAAGAGGGAAAAGGCGATCCAGCTGTTCGTTGCTGGTCCATACTCACAGGTGTACTAAGGTCATTCTTATCTGAAGTAGGCGGGAAGCATCGATAGGCGGACATCAGACATCCTGCTCTCGGTTGTTCTCAAACTCACGAAAGAGAACGCCTTAAACATGTGTCAGGATTGAGTATCGCATCACGATATTTAGCAGGAAGCCCAACTTCGAAGGAAACAAAGTTCAGGAAGTCGAAATTTCGATGACCGAGATTTCGTCGTTGCAATTCAATCCATCTTTCGTTAGTAGAGAGATAGATCCAAGAAAGAGAGGAAGCCATCGAAACGGTTGCAATATTGCAGTTTATGACTGGTTTCCGCCCATCCATCAGTAAATTGCTTGTCTCAAATGCTTCTTCACGATGACGTTTAGTAGCCGGACGAGAAACTGGATTCGTTGGCACCAATGACAAAGTAGAAAGATACGATACAGGCGAAATATTTGCTGCTTTTTTGATTATTTCGGCAATAGCTCAGCACATATCGACTCAGTTTTTTCAGCAACAGCTGAGACAGCATGTTTTATCAGTTTACAACATTCGTCACAAATCCAGAGCAAATTGGGTTTCTCGTCGTTCACTTCGACACGACACGAAACACAATCCAGATTTCGTCGAAATCGTGAACAACGCAGCGGGCAAAGCACTCAAAAAACTCCGAAATATTCAGAAAAACTACCAGAACGAAAAAACACACAAAAATGCCGGTAAGTTGTTTACGAACAAATGGCTTACGTAGTTTCAATACAAGTTCACGCTTGATGCATACCCTATTCGATTTCGCAACCAGTTGTTTATTTCGCATGAATATAATCAGTTTTATGAATATTATAAGTTTGGATCGTAATCACATTGATAATGTTAATTTAACAGTTTTCACTAGGCAATAGCAATACTCCATGCAAAATTAGTAAAATATTTGAGACTTTGTTTTACTTTCAACTGGTTGCTTCTGGTGACGCACTATTTAGATTTTTACGCAGCCCGCCTGGGTTCAATTCCCAACCCCGCACATAGTGTCAGAAAGTTTTTCTGGTTCGAAGAGGCAAATGACCTTAATGTTGAAACCTCTATAATCAAAACAAAAAAAAAAACACTATTTAGATTTAAACCAATAATACGCTATTTGGCCTTAATTTTATTTATAGAAGTAACAGGAGCTCCGAATTTGGCATGTCTGGAACACACAAAAGGCTATGGCAGAGTGCAGATGGACGACGGAAAGTGGATACGGCGTAGGAATCACGAATTGCAACAGCTGCTCGGAGAACCAACCATCGAAAGGCCAGCTAAAATCGGACGTCTACGATGGGCTGTGCATGTCATAAGGATGTTGGGCGACATCTCAGTGAAAATGCTTCTTCAATCTAATCCGACTGGTACAAGACAACGAGGAGCGCAGCGAACAAATAGAGGGTGATCTACGAAGCATCCGTGCTTGAGTGGCTGGCGGCGAGCAGGCATAGAACGAGTTATGTGAAGACTTATGCTTCATACAGCAAAGGACACCCCAGGACTATAGCTACGGACTATAGCTGTTAGGTAAGGTAAGTACATACAATATCCCTCTAGCCAGTGCCTCTCCTACATGCTCAAGTGAGAGCTCGGTTATTGCCAGCGGCTTGGTTGTTCTCCAGCTTGCCGGTCTCCTCATTTATCACCGACAGTTAAGAGCAGGGAATTTGTCGTCAACTGGGCGCGTACCCTGATTGATTCCTGTGTCGTTATCTGTATCTTGCGTTTCGCAATTCAGATGCTCGTCATAGTACTGCTTCCACTTGTCGATCACCTCACGTTCGTTCATGAGAAGGTTACAAATGGTATCTCTGATAGTTTCGGCCTGTGGCGTGTGGCCTCTACGTGAGCGGTTCACCTTCTCACAGAATTTCCGTGTATCATTTGATGCTGCTTTTTTCTCCGGAAAACCGAGTTTCGTCTGTTCCGCGCCTGTCTGTATCGTTCCTCATTCGCTCTCGTGCGGTGTTGCAGCATCCTCACCCTTGCTTAATTCTTCTCTTCGACCAACTGCTGACATTTACAACGAAACAGTAATTTCCTCGATTCGATAACCTCGTATCTAGTATGGTTGCAGCAGTGCTACTTATGACTGACCTTATATTCCTCCAGCCATCTTCAAGAGTCGCCACGCCCAGCTGTTCTTCTGTTGGTAGCACTAGCTCCAATTTTTTCGAGAGTTAATGACCTTGCTACCCGGACTTGCACCCGACGACACCTCAGCAATAACCGGGCAGCAGAGTAAATTATGTGCTGACGCAGAACGACATACATTTCGGCATGTTGCTAATTGTGACAACGTATGCAGAACGCACGGCAGCTAGGGTATTGTTAGTTTAATTTTTCGGAATAAAAGTTAGTCTTGATTTAGCCTGAAGCTGGAACTGATGTTATTTAAAAAGAAATCCAAGGACTCGATTTCTTAACTGGCGCCCGAATAGGGACCGCCTCGCGTGTGGGAATAGTATAAGTTCCAAGTGTCAGTGAAAATTCTCAAGTGAACAGCGAAACTGTGAAATCTGGTTTAAAAAGCCAGCACTGATAACGAACAAAGTAAGTTCTAAGTGTCAGTGGAAATTCTTAAAGTGAACAGAGAAACTTTAGAATCTGGTTCAAAGAGCCATCACCGTTAATAAGCGAAGCGAGACGTGGGATACCGAGGAGTCAACCCGATCGGCATTAGGACTCTTAGTAGCTGCTCAGTAAAAAGGACACCCCGACGTGCTCACGTTTCCCCCACAAGAAGAGGTGGCACATAAAACAAAAAGTCCAGTTTTGGAAATGCTGGCTTTATTGTAAGTAGATTAGATTAGATTACTCATTAGTGACATCAGTGAAAAAAATTGTTTTGCCAAAATAGAGAGGAAAAAGTTTCGATTAGTTTACTATTTCGGAAAAATAATGCAACCGCAACCAGAACCTTCACCAGAAGCGACAGCAGCTCGCTATCGCCAATTTTTCTAATGTGGGAAAATTATCGGACTTTGTCCGAGATTTAGTAAAATTTGACGGTAAGCCAACGGAACTAATAAGTTAGGTTAGTGATTTCGAGGGCACATTTGATCTCTATCGAGATCTACCAGCCGACTCGACGAATTCGAACTATTGCAACGAACAATCAGAAGAAAGGTCGTTGGTGAGGCCTCTGACGTTCTCAACTCCAATAATGTTCTATACAATTGGCAAAATATAAAAGACACCTCATTACTCTACTACAGAGATAAGCGTGATCTCAAAACCCTTGACTACTACTAACGACAATTTGCAAAGGTAGCAATGAGAGTCTATTTCAGCCGAGTTAATGATTTACTGGCAGCTATGGTAGTTCAAGTCTAAACAGATCCAGTACTCATTTTCAAGAGGTCTAGAGAAACCTTTGAGTATACTACTGAAGACAGCGGACGTGAAAACACTAAACAAAGCGTATCACTTCTGTATAGACTATTACAATATGGATGCGAGAAATTCACCATTCAAAAACCAATATTCAAATCATCCATTACCAAAACCGAGGGATTTTAATTCACATAAGCTGCCTCCCCCAGTTCCACTGCGGCGATCATCTGTTCACTCGCCTTATGGACCATTTACTCAACAACCCAACAGAATATTTTCACTTGTTCACTCACCCTTTCGGACAATCCCAACTAATTTTCAAGGAAATCATATGTTCCCTTCTCAGCCAGGTCCGTCACTTCCAAATCCGAACCGATGGAAGTAGATCATAGTATCCACAGCCGCAATATCAATTATGGTAATCGGCCAATAAACAGATTATTATTTTCAAGCAGATCCATATTCCACAAAAGAGACCGTTTCCGCCATCCTCTCAGACGTTTAACCCTAAACGACAAGCTCACCCATTGGAGAGCTCATATTCTTTCAACAACGATAATTTCACTGACACATATTTCCCATACGACCTGCAACATGAATATAACCCTTACGAATACTCCGATTCCTACACAGACTACCAACCATATTACCCACAGGAGTATGAGCCAAGTAACCAGGATGATCAGACGAACGTCGAACTCGAATCGTCTAACCTACAGGTAGAACAAAACCCGAACAGCAAGCTAATTTTTTAGAATGGCAAGCGAGTTGGTGAGACCAACTATGCCATACATAAACTTAAAAACTACCATCGGAGAGTTTCCCTTTCTAGTAGATACGGGAGCCAACATCAATTTGATCCACCCACTCTTAGCAAAAAACTATTCACTATCAAGACCGTTTAATTTTTCAGCAAGAAACATAGCAAACGGAAGATTTAACGCTAATACAGCAATAGATATCATCTTTTTCAACCCTCAAATCAACCATTACGCACAGTATTTACTTCACGATTTTCATCCGTTTTTCCGAGGTATTATCGGAACCGGTATTTTATGTGCATTAAATGCAAAAATTGACCTTGGTAACAACACTTTGCAATTATCTAAAGGAAACGAAGACTTAACCTCTTCTAAAATACTCTACAGAAAATAAAACAAATTATTCAAACGCTGTAGTACACCAACCTCTCATCTAGCGTATGATGAAAAAGTTAAACTACTCGAGGTGCGACACCATCAGGTATTTCATAAACATGATTACAATTTGACCTGTAGCACAGTCGTCGAATGTGCTATAGACACGGTGGATGAAATGCCTACCCACCAGAATGTTTATCCATATCCTGCAGCATATGCCGAAGAGGTAAACAAACAAGTAGCTAAACTCCTTCGCGAACGTTCTCGTGATCCTGCTATGAAAAACATAGTTAAGCATTTACGAAAAGAAATTATACATACATTTACTCTTTTGCGAAATGAAAATTTCGCTAAGGAAGTTGAACAAATTAAACCATATTCTAAACCCTTCTGGAAACTTTCTTAGGTTCTTAAGAAACCTCAGAAATAAATTCCTGCTCTCAAGGAAGGAAATCAAATACTTCTTACAAATGGCGAAAAAACTAAAAAACTTGCTCAGCAGTTCGAGAGTGTCCACAATTTTAATTTGAACGATGTGAGTCCTATTGAAAATTAAGTCTTACTGAAATATGATCATATTTCAACTCAAGTGTTATTACCAAATGACATTATTGTAATATGAGCATGTAACACTAAATCTCCTCACACATTTCAGACCATGTAAAATATTCAAGATTAAATATTTCCCACACTTCAGACCACACGCACTTGACAAATTTCCATCAAACACGTACTCGACAAATTTCCACTCGACACCATGTCATGAAACCCAGAAACCCACTTGAAATATAAACTTCACCTACATAAAGCAATTAAAAATGTCAGCACTTACTTCGACCCAACGAAAACACCGCGTTCATACGACAACAATAAATAAGGAAACATCAGCGTCAAATATCACCCAAAACAAAACAGTTATGTCATTTCCCGTTTCTCCACGTCCCACACCTCTCTCAAACAAGTGCCATACGACATGACCTAGAATAACAGTAACCCAGGAAAACACACTGACTCGAACCGACACTCACGAGAGTTAAACCTGACTACTCTCAACCTCCCCTTTCTGTATCACACTCACACACTTGTCTAGAAACATTACTCACTCTCTCCTACTCAAATACAATACAATGACCGAGACATGTCATTGGTTAAATCAGATTTACGCTGCGCGTTCTAACTCCTCCCCCCGGATTTTTAGCAATCCATACTTTAAAAATCAATTAGCTAAGTTAAGAGAGGATAGGATATAAATAAGTGATTGATTTAAATAAAACATGATTATTCGTTTAAACTTGAACACATGAAGTTATTATTAAATGGCGACCGAGTGTTTTTCCGACCAGCGATTCCGAGGTGTGCAGGTGATAGAATTTCTTCCCGGATTCTCGGGACCTGAACTTGTGAAACTATTCGGTTTCAGTTAAAGTGCTATCGACTGTTTTATACGTATATGTGATAAGGCGAAGGGTCGTCAAATGGTGAGATAACTAAGTCCTCACAAGTCCCTATCTCATGCCTCCCCGAGCGTCTATGATGACATTTGGTCAATAGAACGGCGTCGACTGGGTGCTATCGCCTTCTGCGTTAGTAGCAGAATGAGAGGGTGCGAAATGGCTTGTAGGTTGAAGCCCATCCTAAAGTGCAGTGTTTATCATAGTATATTACAACATATAATTGTGTTGTTTATTACATCATGTATTATTATTATTTTTATTATTATTATTATTATTATTATTAGAAGAAGAAGAGCGTAACTTACACTGCGACATTACCTGTTATATTGTATCTTAGCATATTATTTCATATATTATCGTCTTACACTATTTTATGTTATTAAATACTATGTTGTATAGTATTATACTGCATTGCATTATATCATATTATATTGTATTATATTATGTTATATTTTATTATATTATGTTATATTATATTTCTATTATGTTATGTTATATTGTATCGCATTATGTTGTATTATATTATATTATATTGTAGGGTTTATTATGAGTAGTACTACGTACCTCTGCGCAAAATATAAATTTGTTTTCCTTATAAGTTATCATTTTTAAAGTAACTTTCAACTAAATATCAAGGTCGTCACAAGGTGAGCTTGGTCCTCACTGGTTCCTGTTTCATGCCTACCCGTGTGTTTGTGGTGACAAAAGGTCGATGGAATGCGTTGATGGCAGAATGAGAGGATGAGAAATGACATATAAATTCAAGTAATATAATATCATAGCATATCGCAACATATCATTTTATTTATTCTGTACTATATTATATTGTTTTTTGTTGTTATTTTCATTATTATATTGATTGTTATTACTATTAATTTGTCATCAATAATAATAACATATATTATTTTTATAGATGTGGATATTATTATTGTTATTAGAAGAGAAATATTCTACTTCCTGCAGTATTGCGAAGATAGAAGAGCATAACTGACTCTCTACATTGACTGTTATTTTATATCATGTTTTATAATATATTATATTATATTGTATGACATTGTATTATATTATTTTGTAATCTATTATATCATTTTATGTTATATTAATTTCATTACACTATGTTTCATTGTATTTATCAATATAAAACACGGGGGCATTAAGGGGAGGGAGCATCAGGGCATCGGACGAATTGATGACTGGACGAGGGATTGTGGATAGCCAGCCCAAGTCACTTGAAGGAAACTTGTTTCCTTCTGAAGGTTTGAAATGAGTCTGACGCGCCCTTCTCAAACAAACCATCAGGCGGGTTCAAGCATGTATAGCGATATGCTTCATCCATGCACTGGATATTATGGTTGGAAGAGCATCTTTTATTCCCGCGGAATACGAGTAAGTGACTCTACTTACGTATCCGCCCAACCCTTTTTGTTCGCTTTTCGGTAACAGCTATAGTAAGAAGGTGAATGGATGAGTCATATCGGGGCTACTGTAAGTCTACCCGCATCCACTGGCAAGTCCTTGAACTGATGGTGGCTTCACTTCACATCACATCACATCACATCACATATGTGATAAGGCGAAGACAATCAAAGGAATAAATTCTAACGAAACAATGATCAGGATTCAAAATTCGGAACAGTGCAAAAGTGCCTATTTTTCTCCAAGGAAGTTACTACTGCTTCAAAGAAATTGACTTATGAAATAGTTGCATACCTGTAAAAAGTGTTCCTGGCATTCCACAGTGGTGGCAACAAGTTCCTATTAATGGTGATTTGGTGAAGTGAGCAATTTGGCTTTCTGTAGACAAATTTCCAAACGAAAGCTTAGGACCCAGAACCTGGTCCCAGTTAACCATTCAAAAGTGAAGGAAATCAAAACCGAACGAAATGTGCGCGTAATAAACAAAATTGTGCATCTACCGAACGAAATGTGCGCGTAATAAACAAAATTGTGCATCTACCGAACGAAATGTGCGCGTAATAAACAATATTGTTCATCTACCGAACGAAATGTGCGCGTAATAAACAAAATTGTGCATCTACCGAACGAAATGTGCGCGTAATAAACAAAGTTGTGCATCTACCGAACGAAATGTGCGCCGTAACAAATAAAGTTGTGCATCTACCAAACGAAATGTGCGCTTAATAAACAAAGTTGTGTATCTACCGAACTTGGAATTTGGAATCTACCGAATTTAGCTAAATTGGAAGCGGACAGCAACCGAGAGATGGAAAACTTGCAGTCAACAAATCAAGAGAAATTAAATGAAATTAAAATTCGTGCCGAGGAAAAACGCAAACAGGCGATTCCCGACAAACACAAATGTGGTTACGCATGTATATTCATGTCTAGAAAACTACCTACCATATCTTATAAATGTGAAAGGAACGATTTTTTCTTTAAAAAAAAAAAATTAATATGTTTTAAATTTTTTTATATAAATGTTATATATATATCCAAGCGAAAATGAAATGCAAAATTATAAGGAGCTAGAAAAACTCCACATTTACGTAAAGAAGCCTATCAACACGAAACTATCAGAAAAATTACTCGAAGAAAAATTGAATCGATGCCAAGAATTAAAAATAGACCTTGAAAATTTATTTATAAAGGAACAAGAAATTATCGACGACAAGACTTTCCACAACTTAGTAAAAAATACGAGACTGTGGACAGACGAAATTTGCGAAATAATAAAATTTAAACTCACATGCATTAGAGCAACCAAAAACGACACAATGACACAAACAACAACACCGTTTGACTTACGTCAGGCGACGGCTCTTATCTAACCTTACGATGGTTCTCCCGAGAACCTAGACACATTTATTGACTCAGCTAGATAGCTGAATGAGTTAGTTCTGCCAGACCACATGGCCATGGCAATAAAATGTCTAAAAACCAGACTGTCCGGAAAAGCCAGACAAGGCATCCCTGAAACAGTCAATACAATCAATAATCTGATACAACTAGTCGAGGAAAGGTGTAAAACCACGACCACTCCCGAAAGTATCATAGCAAAAATAAACACCTTAAAACAGAAAAACTCAATAAACAGTTTCTGCGATGAAATTGAAACCCTCTGCATGAAACTCGAAAATACCTATGTCGAGCAAAAAATCCCACTACCAGTGGCAAAATCAATGAGCACTAAGATAGGGGTAAACGCTCTAATAAAAGTATGTAACAACACCGAATTAAAAATAATTCTCAAAGCTGGTAATTTCAGCAACATAAGAGAAGCAAACCAGAAAGCACAAGAGTTGGATACAGATGAAATATCCCACTCTCAAATAATGCACACACGTTTTGTGCACCAGCACCAACAACGTGTGAATAATTTTAATAGAGGGGCAAGACAATACAATGCACCCAGATATCCAGTGCAATACAATAGGTATGCACAAAAACAATTATTACATAATAATAGAAATAATTATAACCATAATAATTTTAATAATAATTTCAACCATAATAATTTTAATACAAATAATCAAGGATTCCGACATGAAGGTAATATGCGGAATACAACCAATTACAGTGGAAGACCCCGCAGAGGTGGTCAATACAACGAAAATTTCCGAAGGAACGGAAATAACAGAATATTATTAACTAACGAGGAACAGACGGAAAATGCCTCACAAAATGAAACATTAAATATAATACCACGTCAGTACGAACAATTACAAAATAATAACCAATACTCAATGAATCAAAATTTTTAAGAAAGACCTTGTATACCATGAATATATACGCCGCTAATTTTATCAAAGTAGGTATAAGAATGACAAATTCAATATGCACATTTATTGTAGATTCAGGTGCAGATATATCAGTATTTAAAGCAAACAAAATATCTCCACAACAACCAATCAATATAAATAATAAAATTAAACTTACCGGAATTACCGATGGCGAGATAGAAACCATCGCATCAACAGAAACAGAATTAATATTTAACAACGAAGTTTCTATTAAACATAGATTCCACCTAGTAAGCCCAAATTTTCCTATTTCTACAGACGGCATCTTAGGTAGAGATTTCCTCTAGGCTAATAAATGCCTAATAGATTATGAATGTTGGATATTAAACTTTACAATTAATAATATTCCAATAGCAATACCGATTCAAGATACAATCGATAAACACTACATTATACCAGGAAGATGCGAAGTTATCAGAATAATGCAAAATTTAAATATCAGTGAGGACATGGTACTACACTCACAGGAAATTAAACAAGAGTTACTTTGCGCAAGCGCAATTATTTCACCACAAAACCAATTCGTAAAATTTATGAATACTACTGACAAACCTATAAATGTCAGCCAATCAGAATTCAAGCCAATTTTAGAACCCCTAAGTAAGTAAACAATTTTGAAAAACAACATGTACAAAAATAACACTAGAAAAAAACAAAGTCCTAACTGAACTCGACTTAAACAATGTACCCATATACGCTAAAAACAGCCTGGAAAAATTAATTTCAAATTATTCTGATATATTTTGCTTACCAGACGAACCAGTTTCGTCAAACAATTTTTACTCACAAAATATTTAACTGAGCGATAGAGTCCCAGTTTACATTCCAAACTACAAAACTATTCACTCACAAAGCAACGAAATTGCAACACAAGTAAACAAAATGTTGAGAGATGATATTATCGAACCATCCATATCACCATATAACAATCCAATTTTACTAGTCCCGAAAAAATCAGAAAACAATAATGCAAAATGGAGATTGGTAGTTGATTTCCGGCAACTTAACAAAAAAATATTAGCCGATAAATTCCCACTGCCAAGAATTGATGCTATCTTAGATCAGCTTGGTAGAGCAAAATATTTTACAACTCTGGATTTAAGGTAGCGCTTCGCCGTGGTCAGGTCGTAGCAAGACAACTCACTGCTTCCTCTTGCTTTGTCGCCGAAATTTCACCCTAAATTGCAAATTTCTAAAATACTAACCCGATTCACGAAAAATCAAAAACATACGATTGTAGGTAAATGATTTTACTATGCATTTGGCGAAAAATATCAGTTAGAAAGCTTTTCTTTGGCGAGATTTCGTGCGAGTTTTGTTAAAATTTGGTTTTCTTTTTTTTCCTTTTCTCGCTATAAACAACTCGCATATGTAGGGATGTGCTACGTTTTCAACAAAGCGTCAAAGCTAGTAGCGATGAAAATCATTACTGATTTCTGGTTCTACTGAAACATGAATAGAAATTATTTTACAAAGTAGTAACACTTACTTACATTTTCTACTCATCTATATTCAACGTTTACGCAGAGAGAACGGACAACGAAAACAAAAGAAATGTTGTTAGCGTCTACCGCATGTGGCATTTTGCACACCCTAATGCATGCGTTGACATAGTGTGCGTGCGAAAGAATAAGTAAAAACTCATATATTTTTATAACTCGCACGAAATCTTTCGATAAATATGTTTATCAGGCACAATATATATTCGAATCGATAGAAAAATTAATAATCTAGAATCGTATGTTCTTGGAATTTCCGTTTTCTTCCCCGTTTTCTCACAATTTTGGGTAAAGTGCGTGAAACCCCGGGATAGGCAGCGAACTCCCGTGACCACGGCGAAGCGCTACCTTAATGTCAGGATTCAATCAAATACCCTTAGAAGTAAACTCTAGGAAATTTACAGCATTTTCTACCCAATCCGGTCACTTTCAATTTAAAAGGTTACCGTTTGGTTTAAATATCAGTCCAAACAGTTTTCAACGAATGATGACAATCGCAATGTCAGGATTAACACCTGAGCATGCTTTTGTATATATAGATGATATTATAGTAGTTGGATGCTCAATTCAACACCACCTTCAGAATTTAGAAAATGTTTTTGAACGCATTAGGAAGTACAACCTTAAATTAAACCTCAATAAGTGTAAAATTTTTAATACAGAAGTAACATATTTAGGTCACAAAATTACAGACAAAGGAATACTACCGGATAGTAATAAATACGAAGCAATGAAAAATTATCCTACGCCAACAAGTAGCGACGACGTGCGAAGATTCGTTGCCTTTTGCAACTATTACAGAAAATTCGTCCCAAATTTCGCAACCATAGCCTACCCATTAAATCAGCTACTAAAGAAAAACCAGAAATTTTCATGGACATTAGAATGCCAGCATGCTTTTGTAACCTTAAAATCCTTCTCAATGTCACCAAAACTTCTACAATACCCAGATTTTAATCAACAATATATTTTAACCACAGACGCTTCAGACGTTGAATGTGGTGCAGTTTTATCACAAATAATTAATGACAATGACTTACCAATAGCATTTGCCAGCAAAGGTTTACACCCGGAGAAAAAAATAAATCAGTAATTTTGAAATTACTGGTCAATTAATTACTTTAAGTCCTACCTATATGGACACAAATTTACTCTACGAACGGATCACAGACCGTTAGTATTTCTATTTAATATGAAAAACCCAACCTCCAAATTAACTAGAATGAGGTTAGATTTAGAGGAATTTGAATTTAATATAGAATATATTCAAGGTAAAAGTAACGTTGCAGCCGATGCGTTATCACGCATAATAATGTCTTCCGATGAATTAAAGGCAAATAGTATTTTGATGGTTAATACAAGGTCAATGTCAAGAAAACAAGAACTAATAAAAAAGAAAAAATACTAATTATAAGAATAATTTAAGTAATAATCCTTGCATCTGTTTATTCAACGGAAACTCCTAGCGAAGTAAGAAACTTATTGAAAATGCGGTGTTTTTTCGAAAACAACCACATTATAATTGATACATATCAAGGAATACAAAAAAAAACCGATGCATCGTGTAATTACAGAAATAAGAGACATCAGGCAAACACTCGTGTTTGCAATCTCCAAATATGAAGAAGAAATGAGAAAATTAAAAGTTAGCAGAGTAGCAATCTCTTGCAATGATAAAATATTTGAAATGGTACCTATGGAAATGTTTAAAGGTCTCGTCCTAAAAACAATTAAAACATTACAAATTATTATCTACAAACCACCGAAGTTTATTAGTAAACCTCAGGAAATACAAACAATATTAAAGAATCACCATGAATTACCAACAGGAGGACACATCGGACAAAACAGATTGTACCTCAAATTAAGAGAAATATACACATGGAAATTTATGAAAAGTTCAATTGCTAATTTCATCAAGGCCTGTGAAATTTGCAAAAAGAACAAAATTATTAAACATACTAAAGAAAAATTACAAATTACTAATACACCTAACAAACCATTTGAAGTAGTGGCAATCGATACTGTTGGACCATTACCCAAAACAAACCACAATAATAGATACGCTGTAAGCATACAGTGTGAACTAACCAAATACGTTGTATATATACCTATTCCAACCAAAGAAGCTAACATCGTAGCTAAAGCATTAGTAGAAAATTTCATTTTAACTTACGGTAAATTTCTTGAGTTAAAAACCGACAGAGGAACCGAATATAAAAACGAGGTTCTAGAACAAATTTGCAAATTGTTAAAAATTAAACAAACCTTTTCGACAGCTTATCATCCTCAGACAATTGGTTCTTTGGAAAGAAATCACAGATGCCTCAACGAGTTTCTGCGATCTTTTATCAACGAACATCAATCTGACTGGGATGATTGGTTACAATACTATGCATTTTCATATAACACAACACCACACTCAGATCATGGGTATACACCCTACGAACTAGTTTTCGGCGTAAAAGCCAGACTAGGGTAACAGAGGTATTTTGGTCACTTCATATATTTTGGTCCACCTAACAAACTTTATCGATTTCATCGGATTTTATCGATGTTAAGTAACTCATGTTGCATCAATTTGAAGCTAATCACATTAAATTACCTATTGCGGAAGGGGTTTTTAAAGATATTACAATATTTTGTGGATATTTTAATAAAGTGGGCCAAAATAAAATCAATCCTAAAGTGGGCCAAAATACCTCTGTTACCCTACCACAAGAAATTTATTCAGACAAAATTGAACCGATATATAATTTCGACATGTACAATAAAGAATTACAATACCGACTACACAAATCACACGAAATAGCAAACAAACATTTAATACACCAGTATCTACAAAACGAAAATAGACGCAAGCTAGATCCATTTTATATTGGTCCATTTAAAGTTACACAACTTCAAGATTCAAATTGTGAAATACAAAATTTACAGTCAAAAGAAAAAACCATTGTTCACAAAAATAGACTCATCAAAGCATAAAATACAAAATTGTAACATAAAACTTTTAGAATTAAGATTCAGATACCGAGCTTAACACCACGTAAAACAAAAAGGAAGAGAGAAAAATCAAAAAAATAATTGCCGTGGGCGTAAGTGAAGTTTTACTCAGCTTCTCTGGGAAAAACTGTAGAATTCGGTTATTTTAGCTATAAGAAAACTCTGTAATATACACTAAAATTGTTAGGGAGTTCGAACGCAACGGTAAACTAATCCCATAAAGCACTACAGAATGATTTCCCTTCGTTACATCATTCTTCCAAAAGGGGGATGATGTAATATGAGCATGTAACACTAAATCTCCTCACACATTTCAGACCATGTAAAATATTCAAGATTAAATCTTTCCCACACTTCAGACCACACGCACTTGACAAATTTCCATAAAACACGTACTCGACAAATTTCCACTCGACACCATGTCATGAAACCCAGAAACCCACTTGAAATATAAACTTCACCTACATGAAGCAATTAAAAATGTCAGCACTTACTTCGACCCAACGAAAACACCGCGTTCATACGACAACAATAAATAAGGAAACATCAGCGTCAAATATCACCCAAAACAAAACAGTTGTGTCATTTCCCGTTTCTCCACGTCCCACACCTCTCTCAAACAAGTGCCATACGACATGACCTAGAATAACAGTAACCCAGTAAAACACACTGACTCGAACCGACACTCACGAGAGTTAAACCTGACTACTCTCAACCTCCCCATTCTGTATCACACTCACACACTTGTCTAGAAACATTACTCACTCTCTCCTACTCAAATACAATACAATGACCGAGACATGTCATTGGTTAAATCAGATTTACGCTGCGCGTTCTAATTCCTCCCCCCCCCTGATTTTTAGCAATCCATACTGTAAAAATCAATTAGCTAAGTTAGGAGAGGATAGGATATAAATAAGTGATTGATTTAAATAAAACATGATTATTCGTTTAAACTTGAACACATGAAGTTATTATTAGATTATTGAGACGAATTTTGATGAAATTAAGTCAATTATTAGGAAACTTAAAAACATGAAGGCTCCTGGTAATGATAAATCTTCTGGGTTATCCACTGGAGTTGCTCTTCTAGATATAGAAAAGGCATTCGACAGTGTTTGGCACAAAGGTTTAATAGCAAAAATGTCTGATTTCCAGTTTCCCATTTATTTGATAAAAATGATTCAAAATTATTTAACTGATCGTACTCTTCAGGTTAGCTATCAGAATTGTAAATCTGAATTGCTACCCGTACGAGCAGGTGTCCCGCAGGGTTCGAGCGTAGCTCCAATCCTGTATAATATTTTCACTTCTGATCTTCCAAATCAACCCGTTGGTTGTCAGAAATCGCTATTATGTGACGACACAAGTCTGTTAGCCACAGGTAGAAGTCTAAGAGTGATCTGCAGCCGCCTACAAAGAAGTTTAAATATTTTCAGTGATTGTCTATCAAAATGGAAAATTAAACCAAATGCAGCAAAAACGCAATTAATTATCTTCCCTTATAAGCCAAGAGCTTCTTTGCTTAAACCAAACAATAATCGAATTCTCAAATTGAATGGCTTGGAATTACCACGGTGTGATCGAGCTAAATACTTACACTGAAATGAAAATCTTATTTATAATCATCAGATTTGTCATATGAATCAAATGCAGAATATAATTTATAGAAGTTATATGGAAACTAATAATCTTTATTTAAAGTGTACGTTAAATCTAAATAGACGTTACCATAATGAAAGTTATGAGAATATTCAATATAATGTATATGGAAATCCGATGAAACCTAACTCGTTACATAATTTTTATTCATTGGATATGTCTTATGAATCGTACACAGATGGTATTTCACAAAAGACATATGACAACTTATGACCTTTAATGGAACTCTACATAAAATCTAAATGATGTTCAATAAATTTTATATCTTCATAATATTTATGATATTGATAAAAATACCATATACAAGTTGAAGCTGAAGAAGGAGTTGTGTCCTCGATATTCATCAACTGCTCCAGACAGTTTTTTTTGGGAATTTCCGTTATTTTGAATCGCTGACAAGACAGCTCATTCAATTTCGTTCAAGGATATGCCCTAACGGATTATGAAATAATTACCCGGTACGTCTCATAATTTTTTCTGTCTAATAAGAGGATTTAAATTATATATTTATAGTTTCGGGATCCTCCTTTAGAACTGGGATGACCTCCATCAAACGTTGTATATAAATTTCATGAAACTAGTCATATGGTAAAGATAAACCTATCTATATTAATTCGAAATGAATATAATATGCGCTTCATAAATTGTTTCCATGTAACAGATCGGCTGAAAAGTTCGTATCGTTTCTATGAGAGGGCGCCTCTAGAATTAAATCCATACCATTTTCAGTTAGTACCAACCTTCAAAAGATACGTGTATAAATTTGACAGCTGTCTGATTATTAGTTTGTGAGATATTGCATTTTGAGTGAAGCTCCTTTAGTTATTGTGAAAAAAATGGAAAAAAAGGAATTTCGTGTGTTGATGAAACACTACTTTTTGATGAAAAAAAAGTGCCGCCGATACCAAAAAATGGCTTGATGAGTGTTATCCAGACTCTGCACCGGGCGAAGCAACAATTCGTAAGTGGTTTGCAAAATTTCGTACTGGTCATATGAGCACCGAAGACGATGAACGCAGTGTACCTCCAAAAGAGGCTGTTACCGATGAAAACGTGAAAAAAATCCACAAAATGATTTTCAATGACCGTAAAGTGAAGTTGATCGAGATAGCTGACACCCTAAAGATATCAAAGGAACGTGTTGGACATATTATTCACGAATATTTGTATATGAGAAAGCTTTGTGCAAAATGGGTGCCGCGTGAGCTCACAATCGATCAAAAACAACAACGAAAAACCATGCTGAAATTGAACGAATTGGGCTTCGAATGGTTCCCTCATCCATCGTATTCTCCAGATTTGACTCCCAGTGGCTTTTTCCTGTTCTCAGACCTCAAGAGAATGCTCGCTGGTAAAAAATTTAGAAGCAATGAAGAGGTAATCGCTGAAACTGAGGCCTATTTTGAGGCAAAGGACAAATCGTACTACAAAAATGGTATCGAAAAGTTGGAAGATCGCTATAATCGCTGTATCGCCTCTGATGGCAATTATGTTGAATAATAAAAACGAATTTTGGCAAAAAAAATGTGTGTTTCTATTAAACGATACGAACTTTTCAGCCGAACTGTTATGTTGTGTGGATATCTAGTAATGGTTATAGAGGCGCGCCAATAAATTTGACTCAGACTGGAAATTTCATTCATTATATGAAAATGTTGTAAAAATAACGTTACGAAGAGTTTTATGTTTCATAAGATTATCTTATATATTTGACATGATGTTGAATACACTTTGTAGCTATCAATGGAAATGCTAATGGTGAAAAATCATTAGAATATCATATAATGTGAAAATGAGAATTTAGCTCAGTGTAGGTTTAACGTATGACAAAAAACTCACTTTCAAGAATCACATTGAAGGAATCCAGGTAAAGAGTAATAAATATATTAAATGTTTATATCCTCTTATAAACAGAAATTCTAAGCCTTCTTTTAGACAGAAAACAAATTGTTAATTTATAAACAAAGTTTCAGACCAGCCATGCTTTATGCAGTACCAATTTGGTCAAGTTGTTGTTCCACCAGGAAGAAAACGCTTCAAAGGATTCAGAATAAAATTCTGAAAATGATATTGAAGCGTCCTCCCTGGTTTAGTACAAATGAGTTACACAGACTCACAAATATAGAACCATTAGATGTAATGTCACATAATATTATAAGCAAATTTAGACAAAAATCGATGCAATCCTCAATTGAATCGATCCGCTCTCTGTATTAGTTAGTAAGTTAGTATATAAGTTCCTTTTCCCCATTACACAGTACAAGTAGGTTTAGAGTTTTCCCTACACAAAAATCTCAGAATTACGGAAGCAAACACTCAGAAAAATCCTCACTTCAACGCTACGTGGAAACGTATGTGATTTTTATCCATAGAACTTTTCTTGTAATACTTATGTGAAGTATAGATAGCACAGAATGAACTCATGAACTCTTAGTCCACATTTGTATCACGTAATATCTCCGTCACTTTTTTCGTAGATTCTATAGAATACTTTTGTGAAATTTATACAAAGTTCATTTAAATTGTGCTGTAAAATTTATTTCATCTTAACTTACTTTTTACCAGAATTTTATTTAATAGTCACATTATTTTCATGTATTTGTTACTATAAAGTTCAATATTGGATCTTAATATTGTATATTGGTATTAAAAACTAATAGATTACATAGTCTGTTGGACATAACATTGAGATAAATTTTGTTCGCACGAAGATATTCTGAATATTCTATCCAATTTACTTTACTTTTTACAGATATTCTGAAAATTTTACTCAAAAATACAGAATGCATTGTTCTAAATCCTTTCTCCGGAGCAGCTATACTGAAGTAAACATTGTTCCCTTTAAGGAATGCATTCAGCTGGAACTAGTAGTTCAAGATGTAATTTATGTGCTGGAACACAATCTAGAGGTTTTGTCTTTTTGAAACCCGCTGTAGAAAAAAACAAAATTGAATTGTGTTTCAGTTTCGTATTTTTGGAGCACAGAATTCGCGTAATGCCAATTGGTCATGCACGGAGAACCCGCAGATCACACAATTACAATATTGTAATTATTGTTTCACGCCCTGGTTGTTTCAACTAAAATGTTGTTGATTTAACTAACATATCTGTTGATTTTTACATAACCATTCAGGTAACCGAAATTGTTGTATTCAAATGCTGTCACTTGGCGGAGAACGAAGACAGCAAAAGGGAGAACAAAAAACCTCTTCATTTCACCAGAAGCGTTTCATATTGAAAATTTTCAATGATAAATGAACGTCATTTGTGTTAGTTACGTACTGGTCGTTTTATGTAAATGAAAGATTGCATAAGAATACATCAGTTAATTGTAAAACAAGTTTTCCATGTGTTAAATAGATATTCCTACAGTATAAATGATTCTATTTCATCTGAGAGTAATGTTTTCTAGGACAGTTCATGTGAATGTTATTAAAACTGCTTAACGCTTAAAAATTTGCTGAGAATTGTAATCTTTTGGTTCATTTCCATATCCTTTGTTTAGTGATAAAGATATAAGCGGCGTTTTATGTTCAAATAACTGAATAGTTGGTTGAAACAACTGAGACATTTTTTGCTTTCATGCATACAAGTGACTTTGCTGGGATTGTGTCTTTGCTCAATTGCACGAGTGACATCTCATTGAAACGTTTCATTGTTCGCTCAGGGTGTTTGGCATTGCTCAACTGAAACGTTTCATTACTTGTTGGGTGTCGTTGCTAAGCTGCCAGCACGATAAATCAAAAATGACAGATTAGTTAAAACAACAGTCGATTAGTTGTACCAAATTTTAACCAATCAAAATCAGAAAAACAACTAATATTTTAGTTGTTTTGCGATCGCTGGCTTTTCCGTGTGCAAATAAGTTGTTGAGGATTGAGTTCGCAGAGCCATTTAGTAAACTCACTAAATGGTACATTCGCTTATAAATTATACTTCTGCTTGGTACTAATATTAGATCTGAAAGTATAATAAAAATTAGCTAGACTTCATAACTGTCGATAAAATCAATAAGCAATTATTTACCCTAAAATCACTGTGATAAATACCGTAGAAGGGTCAAAAGGGATTTGGCCTATGTTGTTTGTTCTAGGTTTTTCAACTGACGCCATATTGCGAGCACAAAATGAATATGACAAAATGAATTCAAGTAAGTGCGTGATACATAAAATATATGTGACAACAGCAATAGTTCTGACATATGGTTCATTTCATATTCAATCATGATCCGCTGGTTGTTAAGAAGATCACGTAAACTCCGATGACAAAGCCAATTTTGGAATCTACGTGTTTTTTCACATAAGGTTAACGTGTGGATTTTTTTGAGTGAATGATGTCCTCATGGTAATAACCAAATCATGTATATACACGGAAAAGCCAGCGATCGCAAAACAACTAAAATATTAGTTGTTTTTCTGATTTTGATTGGTTAAAATTTGGTACAACTAATCGACTGTTGTTTTAACTAATCTGTCATTTTTGATTTATCGTGCTGGCAGCTTAGCAACGACACCCAACAAGTAATGAAACGTTTCAGTTGAGCAATGCCAAACACCCTGAGCGAACAATGAAACGTTTCAATGAGATGTCACTCGTGCAATTGAGCAAAGACACAATCCCAGCAAAGTCACTTGTATGCATGAAAGCAAAAAAATGTCTCAGTTGTTTCAACCAACTATTCAGTTATTTGAACATAAAACGCCGCTTATATCTTTATCACTAAACAAAGGATATGGAAATTAACCAAAAGATTACAATTCTCAAAAGGAAACTCACCAGAAAAATTGTTACAGGGAATTAGGAAATTTTTACATCACTTGCAGAATGGCTCGCTGGTAAACCTATTGCTACAGATACACTTTCAAGAAAACACAAATAGTACCACTTCACTTTAGCAGCAAATTTTTAAGCGTTAAGCAGTTTTAATAACATTCACATGAACTGTCCTAGAAAACATTACTCTCAGATGAAATAGAATCATTTATACTGTAGGAATATCTATTTAACACATGGAAAACTTGTTTTACAATTAACTGATGTATTCTTATGCAAACTTTCATTTACATAAAACGACCAGTACGTAACTAACACAAATGACGTTCATTTATCATTGAAAATTTTCAATATGAAACGCTTCTGGTGAAATGAAGAGGTTTTTTGTTCTCCCTTTTGCTGTCTTCGTTCTCCGCCAAGTGACAGCATTTGAATACAACAATTTCGGTTACCTGAATGGTTATGTCAAAATCAACAGATATGTTAGTTAAATCAACAACATTTTAGTTGAAACAACCTGGGCGTGAAACAATAATTACAATATTGTAATTGTGTGATCTGCGGGTTCTCCGTGTAATAGGGCTGAAAAGTCACGACTTGTGGCTGAACACCCAATTTAAATCTTAATAATTTAATTTTAACTCATATTACTTTTTAACAAATAGTTGTTAAAAAAACTCCTTCGCTACGGAATAATAAGGCCATCACGTTCAGCCTGGATATCTCCAGTTTGGATTGTGCTGAAAAATCCGACGCCTCCGGAGAGAAGAATTTTAGAATGGTAGTGGACTATCGAAAATTGAACGAGAAAACAATCTCCGATAGATACCCTATACCAGAAATCAATTATGTCATAGACCAACTTAAGGGTCAAAAATATTTTGTCACTCTAGATTTGGCTTCTGGTTTTCACCAGATCAAAATGAAAGAGAAAGACATCGAGAAAACTGCTTTCTCGAACAATAACGGCAAATACGAATTGACTCGTATGTCATTTGGCTTAAAAAAAGGCACCCGCCATATTTCAGCGAGCGATCGACGGCGTATTGTGGGAGCACATAGGAAAAATTTGTTACGTTTACATTGATGACGTTATTATATTTGGTAGCACCCTTCAAGAAGTACTATCAAATCTCGAGACAATTCTGAAAGCCTTGAACGACGCCAATTTGAAGGTTCAACTGGATAAATCAGAATTCTTGCACAAGGAAATTGAATTCCTTGGATATATAATTGCATCAGACGGTATAAAACCGAATGCAAAAAAAAATAGAAGTGTTCGTAAAGGATTTTGCGAAAATTGCAAAACCTCTTACAAACCTTCTACGAGGGGAAGGATGTACATCAAATAAGAAAATAAAATTAAATGAAACCGGAAAAACTTGTTTCAGGAAAATGAAGAGTATCTTGTCTTCCTCCGATATACTGATTTACCCTGATTATAGTAAAGCATTCTTGCTCACGACTGACGCATCGGACCGTTCTGTCACAAGGCGAGACAGGCAAGGATAAACCTATCCATTTTGCTTCTAGAACTCTTTCCAATTCAGAAGATGGGTTGTCTGTTCCCGAAAAAGAAATGTTAGGAATATTTTGGGCTTCACAGACGTTTCGAAATTAATTATACAGAGCGAAATTCAAAATTCTAACAAACCATCAGCCCTTAACTTTCTCAGTATCAGCAAAAAACACCAACGCTAAATTAAAACGCTGAAAAGCATACCTGGAAGAGCATGACTATTTTATAGGGAACACTGTTCAGTTAAGTTTGTTGTGTTTTTTTACATACCGTATTTTTGCCGTTTCAAACCGTTTCCGCGTTAGTTAATCACTAAAGTTTTTATCAGTGAATGACTGTATGCTGCCTGGATCGAAGTGAGGTGTTATTCTAAACCGCCAAGTACTAGTCAAGTCGTAATTCACGTTGATCTGTGTCGTGTCTGTGATTATTCTTCTTGCTGCCGTCGTTGTAGTTTGACAATAAACAATCGACGAACCGCTTGCCTGCTGTGATTTACCATCTGCATAGTTAAAGGCGTATTCCTGCACTTAGAATGAGTTCGGAGAAAAATTGTGCAAAGTGCAGTCTGATTATTGCAGGCATCGATTCCGTTGTATGCATAGGCTACTGTGGACGCATGTTTCATATGGCATGCTCTGGAGTTTCCCGCGCTCTATTGGGCTATTTCTCATCTCATCGTAAAAATTTATTTTGGATGTGTGATGATTGCGCCAATTTGTTCGAAAATTCGCATCTCCGCTCCATTACGAAATTGGCAGACGAAAATTCACCTTTGGTGTCGTTGACGGAAGCAATTAATGGTTTACAAAACGAAATCAAAACATTGTCGAAACCTGCTCCTCTGACTCCCACACCGCTCAATAAGCGCTGGCCATTCATCGAGGGTCGCCGTCCACCCAAAAGACCTCGTGGGCCTGACTTGGAACAAAAAGCTTCCGAATGTAAATCTGGATCGAAGCAAATCGGAGAAAACGTTGTTTGTGTTCCAGTTTGTCAACAGCAACCCGACAAATTTTGGCTATATTTGTCTCGTATACGTCCAGACGTCACCAATGATGAGATTGCTGCTATGGTGCGAGCCAATCTTGAAATGAATGAGGATCCAGTAGTTGTTAAACTGGTCGCCAAAGGTAACGATTTTAGCAACATGACCTTTGTATCATTTAAAGTTGGCCTCGATCCTGCATTACAAGCTATCGCCTTGGAATCATCAACTTGGCCCCAAGGAATCTATTTTCGTCAATTCGAGGAGAAATCATCCCAAAAATTTTGGAAACCAGCTGCTGTGGATCCATCTCCAACGCCTGTTTCAACACAAGGAGGAATAGTTCAGGAGTGATGCAATGCAGTATACTGGGACGCACCGTAGTTGATATTGTGGAAGCCCCTGACCCCCCTTCCCCAGTCGTGCCACCGCTGCCAGCGTTCATCAGCCGTCCTGGTCCTGCGGGTAGGTGTGGTGAAGGGGTCTTCCAAACTACTCATCTTGGCAAGTATTCGTTAGCTTCCAGAATATCAAGCGCTGATTTGTTTTATCCCGTGTCGCAGAACGACGAACAAGATGACGTTGGTATCTGGGTGTACTACCAGAATGTTCGGGGATTGAGGACAAAAATCGACGAAATCTTTTTAACGACGAGTGACTGCAACTTTGATGTCATCTTTTTGACCGAGACCGGACTAACTCAACTCTCAGCAGTTGTTTGGAAATTCCTTTAATGTTTTTCGCTGTGACCGCAGCTCAGCTAATAGTGACAAAGCATCATTTGGTGGAGTTTTGATTGCCATTTCACGCAAACACGTCAGCTCTATCATTGAAACGGTGAATGGTCAGTGTCTTGAACAAGTGTGTGCAAGTGCTACAGTGCGGGTAGAAAGTTACTGCTATGCGGTGTGTACATTCCCCCTGATAAAAGCCAAAACGTTGATGTGATCGATGCACACATTTCAACTGTTTCGGAACTGTGCAGTAAAGGTTCTGTGAATGATATTGTTCTGGTGTGTGGTGATTTCAACCAGCCCCGCATTGTGTGGAATCAATGCGATGGTATGGATGGTATGGTATGGATTTTTTAAATCTACATCAAGCAAACCAGTGCAGAAATCATCTTGGGCGATTGCTCGATTTGGTCTTTTGTTCTTCGGAGCATCAATTAATAGTTGATTGTAGTGTTACTCCACTGCTACCTGTCGACCCGCATCATCCGCCTTTAGTTATCTCGTTGGCTGCTGACTGCGAAAACAATTCCCGCAACATGGACTCCACGAATGAATCAAGGCCACTAAATTATAGAAAAATTGATTTTGGTGCTTTACTTGAATTCTTGCAAAACGTTAACTGGAGTGTTTTGCAAGATATCGACAACGCAAATGAAATGGCATCTTTTTTCTGTAACAAAATAACTCAGTGGTTAAGTTCAAATTTGCCTTTTGTAAAACGGCCAATAAGTCCTACTTGGAGCACAGCTTTGCTTCGTAAATTGAAACGAATTCGAAATGCTTGGCAACGCAACAATGGTCGCTGGAAGAGCGCTGAAATAAAACGAATGTTCAAAAGTTCAAGTGAAAGCTATCGCAAATTAAACGCGGGGTTGTACAAATCCTACGTTATGCGGGTTCAAACTGATCTTCGTCGGAATCCCAAACATTTCTGGACTTTTGTAAACTCGAAACGTAAATGCTCATCAATTCCTTCAAAAGTTTGTCTCGATGGTGTTGAATCCAGGTCATCCTTGGAGTCATGTGATCTGTTTGCAAAGTTCTTTGCGTCGGTGTTTGCAGAAAAAACAGCCTCCGGTATCGATGCGGAGACCGCCGCGGTGGATGTTCCTGAGAATTTAGTGCACATTGACACATTTTTGGTTACTCCCGATATGATTGTTGCCGCAGCGAAGAAGTTGAAACGATCGTTCTCGGCCGGACCAGATGGCATACCTGCAGCGGTGTACAGTCATTGCGCTTCTGCTTTAGCTGATCCTCTGTGCACTATATTTAACAAATCATTTGAGCAAGGTATTTTTCCGATGACTTGGAAGCAGTCTTTCATGTTTCCTGTATACAAGAGCGGTAATCGTACAAATGTTAGAAATTATCGAGGCATAACCAATTTATCAGCTGCATCTAAACTGATCGAAATAATTGTGAGCACTGAGGTACATTTTCGTACTAAAAATTACATCTCTATTGATCAGCATGGATTTATGCCTGGTCGTTCAGTCAGCACGAATCTCTTAGATTTCACTTCCAGTTGTTTTTCGAGTTTGGAGAATAAAGTACAAATTGATGCAGTATACACTGATCTGAAAGCAGCTTTCGACCGAATTGACCACCGAATACTCTTGTGCAAGATGTTGCGGCTGGGCGCCACACAAAAGTTTACTGACTGGCTACGCTCTTACTTATGTGGTAGAATCCTGCGAATTAAGCTCGGCTCTTGTGTATCATCTTCGTTTTCAAATTTATCAGGAGTTCCTCAAGGTAGCAATATGGGTCTACTTTTGTTTTTGCTGTTCTTCAACGATGCTGTTTCGGTGCTCGGAGTGGGCTGCAGATTAGTATATGCCGATGATTTGAAATTATATCTTGAAGTTCGCTCTATTGACGACTGCATCCGGCTTCAAAAACTTCTAGATACATTTGTCGCCTGGTGTCGTAGAAACTGGTTGATTGTCAGCATTTCAAAATGCCAGGTCATAACGTTTCACCGAATACTGTCCCCAATTCGATTCAACTATGCAATTGATGGACAAACGCTCCAGAGAGTTGACCATGTTAATGACCTTGGTGTTTTGTTAGATGCCAAACTTACCTTCAATCTGCATCGTTCATCTATAATATCAAAAGCGACACGGCAACTAGGTTTTATTGCAAAGATCGGGCGGGACTTCAAAGATCCGTATTGTTTGAAGACGTTATATTGCTCTTTGGTTCGTCCAATACTGGAAAATGCTAGCGTAATTTGGAGTCCTTATAAACTTACATGGAACTTACGGATTGAGAGCGTTCAGAAACGATTTGTTCGTCTTGCTCTAAGAAACCTTCCCTGGCAGAATCCGCTTGATCTTCCACCATACCACGATCGCTGTCGACTGATCGGACTCGACTCATTGGAACGACGCAGGAAAATTCAGCAAACTACTTTCGTGGCAAAACTGATCAACGGGGATATCGACTCATCGAAGATTTTGTCTCAACTCGATTTTCGTGCTTCACAACGATCACTGCGCTCTACCAGTTTATTTCAGCCGAGTTTTCATCGAACGACGTTCGGGTATTACGAACCGATAACATCATGCTTGAGGACATTTGGCACCGTTGAACACCGTGCAGAAAATACAGCGATCTACAATTTTATGACTTGACTAAACATATTCATTAAGACCATTTTATTGTCAGATGAATAAATTTAATAATAAATAAATAAATAAATAAATAAATAAATAAATAAATAAATAAATAAATAAATAGAGTACAAGCCAGGTAAAAGCAATGTAGTTGCTGATGCCCTGAGTCGAATAGCATGTTCTCTGACCGGTACTCAACATTCAGCGGACACCAGTACGATTTTTATATAAAATCAGCGGAAGCCCCTATAAATGTATTTAGACACCAGGTTATTTTAAAACAAGGCCCGAATAAAGTTACCACCGAGCACCCCTTTGATAAATATACTAGAGTACACGTTTGTATCTAAGAAATTAATGATCAATCACTATTACAGGTCTTCAAGAATAATTTCGACGTAAGTAAACTAACCGGACATTTAACAACCGAAGAAATAATGGGAAAGCCACAAGAAGTATACAAAGAACATTTCGGAAGTAAAAGGTTGTTAAAAATCTGCTTTACACAAAAACAATTACAGGACATCTGAGACGAAAATGAACAGTGGGACGTCATCTACAAGGAACATCGAGGCGCCGAGGAAAGGCCATCTACAAGGCCATCTACAAGGCGCATCGAGGCGCCGAGGAAACCAAATGGCAAATTTTGAGAAAGTTTTACTTTCCAAAACTTTCTCAAAAACTGCATGATTTCGTGAAAAATTGTCAAACCTGTCACGAGCCCAATTAACTTCCCAATACAAAAAACTCTTATTCCAGATCAACCTTTCCAAACAGCACACATAGATATCCTTTTTATAGATAATCTCCAATATTTAACATACATCGATAAATTTTCAAAGTACGCAGAGGCCCACTTAATTGAGTCCAGAGCCGCAGTCGACCTTATCCCAGCTGTGATGGAGGTTTTGTCAAAGTGAAGTTTTCCCGAAACATTGGTCATGGACCAAGAAAAGTCATTTATGACCCGAGAACTGGTGAATTCTTTACCAACAAAATCACACCATATACAGTACAGTAGAACGCTTCCATTCAACATTATTGGAAATCGATCGAATCACGAAATCCGAAAACCCAAGAAAAAGTCCCGCAGAAATAATGAACATTTCCATAGTCAAATATAATCATACAGTCCACTCTTCCACCAAATACACTCCATACGAAATAGCCATACCAAACTCCCAATGTTCCCATATATTTGAGACTATCCACAAAAATTTACTCACAAAACAGAAAAAAAGACATGAAATACCATAACCGGAAAAAGAGACACAAAACCATTGAAAACGGTACTGACGCATACGAAAAAACTAGACGTAGAGTTAAAACGACTCCTCGCCACAAAAAAAAATTAAAATACAACAAGTAAACAACAGTACAGTGAAGACAGCTGATGGCAGACCTGTTCACAAAGACGATATAAAAATTCGCTAAATATAACCAACAACCAGACGGATAGATTCTATCATTCTCAGAATCAAATTGACCTTCATTTACAGACTACTAATAATTCAACCATCATGGGGACAGACGATACACCTAACAAAACTGGACAACCAACCAATCATAATACTTGACCACGACATTGGACGAATACAGACTAGTAATTACTATTATATTCACCACTTTAATATAACGGCTATCAAAACGCATATAAATGATTTGAAATATGCATACAAGGAACTAACTGCTAATCAATTTACGCACTCATTATACAACAATTTAAGGAGATAGATCAAACTCTTAGGAAAATATCCATAACAAACAGGCAGAAACAATGGGATAGATTAGGGACTATATGGAAATTCATCGCTGGCAGCCCAGACGCTGACGATCTAAAACTAATAAATTCTTCCATAAACAACCTTGTCACCAATAGTAACCTTCAAATAAAAATCAATAGAGAATTAACACTTCAGATAAAAAAACTATCTTTAAAACTAGAGACGCACTTAAGCTGTGTAATGCTAAATCCTCTGAATCTCATACCATAAACATTCTAATGAATCTTGAATACTTGCAATCAAAACTACAACAAATTATAGAAACAATAGTTTTAGCCAAACTAGGAGTTTTGAACATTCAAATATTAACCGAAAGAGAACTAAAAATCCTGTCAGAAGATCTAACTAGGGAACACTTGATCACACACACAACTGCCGAAAGCATCTCCTACGTCACCGCATCAATCGCTACGAATCATCAGGAGGTCGAATTATTGATAAAAGCACCCAAATTAGACAACGGAATCTTCCATAAAGTCCATATTCACCCTATCATTACAAATCATAGCGAAATTCATTTACCCCAACGAAATTATCTCATCTCTAAGAACGAATGCTTCGTCATAAAATCATTAGATCATACCATTTTCAACAAACATGAAATAATGCCAGTAAACCTAGACTGCATTCCAATGCTTCTAAGAGGAAAACCAGCCAGATGCAATTACACCACCAATCCAAGAATCAGCGAAATAACCTCCATCGACAGCCAACACATATTAATAAACCAGATGGATAACCTAACTATCAAGACAACCTGCGGAGAATTCGAAAGGAATCTCACCGGATTATATTTGATCACCTACACCAACTGCTCCATAAATGTAAGCAGTTATAGTTTTTCCAACAGAGTGCAATATCTCACAGGAGCACCTATTAAACTACCCCTGGATGGAGTACCCATTACAAAACAGCAAGAAGTTCTAAATCTGAGTTTAGAACACCTCCACAGCTTGCAGATGTAAACTAGGAAGGATCTGGAGTTCATCAGACTGGAGAACAATAGCATCCAATGGCCACATTGGTCCGTCTTTGGAAGCACATTTGCTATACCTATGATTATTGGTCTTAGCATATTTTTTGGTCTCTTTATTCACAGGCGAAAAACAGCAATACTGATAAGCCATCAAAAAGAAGAATCGAGCCAGTCAACCAACACACAATCGAAGTTCAAGAATCGGACATTGATGGAACTGATTCGTATGGAGCCTCATGTCTAAAGGGGGACCAGTTAACGACCTTCTACCCGGACTTGCACCCGACGACACCTCAGCAGTAATCAGGCAGCAGAGCACATTATGTGCGGACGCAGAACGGCATACATTTCGGTATGTTGCTAATTTTGACAACGTGTGCAGAACGCACGGCATTGCAGAACGCACGGTATTGTTAGTTTAATTTTTCGGAATAAAGTTAGTCTTGATTTAGCCTTAAGCTGGAATTGACGTTTTTTTAAAAAGAAATCCAAGAACTCGATTTCTTAACTCGCGTATTCCTCGGCAGTACGAACGCTACGTAGCTGCTCGACGTTCTTGTGCGACGAGTGTTGTGCACCGTCGATAGTTTTGAGCACATACAAAACGTGACAAGATAGCGATCAGAACTAATGTTGGCGGAGCAGAATCGCCCGGCGATGAGAACGTGATCGATTTGATTTTCCGTATGTTGATCAGGTGATCTCCAGTTGGCTTTGTGGATATCTTTGCGGCAGAAGTAGATGCTTCAGACCACCATTCCTCAGGAGACTGCAAAGCTCACGCATCGTTGGTCATTGTTCTTTGTTGTCGCGTGCAGGCTCTCCAGCCAGATCACATGCCTCCCGGCCTACCTTAGCGTTTATGTCACCGATGACGAGTGTTACATATCGCCGTGGGCAGCTGTCGTAGGTTCGTTCAAGCTTCGCGTAAAATGCACTACAAATCCCATTCCATAACGCTGGTTGTGTGCCACAGCTCTGATAGGAGGTAGCCGCTCGATGCCGGCTTTTCCACACTCTCTGTCCCGTCCAACAAAGTTCCTTCAGTGCTACGATATCGAAGCCGCGATTTTGGAGCCCCCCTTCCCTGTCAGCATCCCAGCCGATACGCGAGGAGGTAGGGATTTATTTATTCATTTATTATTAAATTTATTCATCTGACAATAAAATGGTCTTAATGAATATGTATTAGGGAAGTCATAAAATTGTACATCGCTGTTTTTTATGCGCGAATTTGTGTGACGGTTCATCAAATCCAAAAAGATGTTCAACAGCGCCAAAGCATGATGTTATCGGTTTGTAATACCCGAACGTCGTTCGATGAAATCACGGCTGAAGTAAACTGGTAGAGCGCAGTGATCGTTGTGAAGCACGAAAATCGAGTTGAGACAAAATCTTCGGTGAGTCGATATTCTCGTTGATCAGTTTTGCCACGAAAGTAGCTTGCTGAATTTTCCTGCGTCGTTCCAATGAGTCGAATCCGAACAGTCGACAGCGATCGTGGTATGGTGGAAGCTCAAGCGGGTTCGGACAAGGAAGGTTTCTTAGAGCAAGATGAACAAATCGTTTCTGAACGTAAGTTCCATGTAAGTTGATAAGGACTCCAAATTACGCTAGCATTTTCCAGTATTGGACGAAAAAAAAAGCAATATAACGCCTTCAAACAATAAAGATCTTTGAAGTCCCGCCCGATCTTTGCAATAAAACCAAGTTGCCGTGTCGCTTTTGAAATTATAGATGAACGATGCAGATTGAAGGTAAGTTTGGCATCTAACAAAACACCAAGAGGTCATTAACATGATCAACTCTCTGGAGCGTTTGTCCATCAATTGCATAGTCAAATCGAATTGGGTTCAGTATTCGGTGAAACGTTATGACCTGGCATTTCGAAATGCTGACAATCAACCAGTTTCTACGACACCAGGCGACAAATGTATCTAGAAGTTTTTGAAGCCGGATGCAGTCGTCAATAGAGCGAACTACAAGATATAATTTCAAATCAGCGGCATATACTAATCTGCAGCCAACACTGAGTACCGAAACAGCATCGTAGAAGAACAGCAAAAACAAAAGTGGTCCCATATTGCTGCCTTGAGGAACTCCTGATAAATTTGAGAACGGAGATGATACACAAGAGCCGAGCTTAATTCGCAGGACTCTACCACATAAGTAAGAGCGTAGCAAGTCAGTAAACTTTTGTGTGGTGCCCAGCCGCAAAATCTTGCACAAGAGTATTCGGTGGTCAATTCGGTCGAAAGCTGCTTTCAGATCAGTGTATACTGCATCAATTTGTACTTTATTCTCCAAACTCGAAAAACAACTGAAAGTGAAATCTAAAAGATTCGTGCTGACTGAACAACTTGGCATAAATCCATGCTGATCAATAGAGACTTATCTTTTAGTACGAAAAATGTACCTCAGTGCTCACAATTATTTCGAACAGCTTAGATGCAGCTGATAAATTGGTTATGCCTTGAAAAGGGATAGGAGTTACTGAATAAGAGGCTAAGGACCATGTTGGGGCCAGTATTACGCATTTGTCCAGTCGTTTATCAACCAAAGCACCGGAAACTGTGGTCATATATCCCAAAATGCGTCTCACTCACTCCGACTTCCGGCTCCGGAGTTATAGGATTGTGCGTTAATATTGTACACTACTATTATCAGTTAGCAGCCAAACAAACCGATTCCGGCTATCCTGGTTCCCGGAAGCAACCGGAATAACGATCATATATTACAAAATGGATCTCACTCAATTTTCTCAGAGATGGGTAGACCGATTTTCACAAACAAATGAAAGACCTCGTGGTCCCATACGGTATTCCTGAATTTCCCCTGGATCCGACTGTGGCGGAATCACAAAACCACCACTTTTTCCACGTTAATCCTAATACGCATACTCAGAACAACTTCAATATTACAATACATTACATTTCGACACAATGTAGTTACATTGCAAACGTTTTCTTGAGAGTACTTTGTATAGAAACCAGCCATACATTGTGGCACATTCAGTCTTATGATTTAATGCATCGACACTTTTCAAATCAAAAACTTAAAATATTTTATTAGTTGGACCGATATGACCGAAATTATGCTCGGTACTAACAACGGTCCTCCTCGCTTAAACACTTGAATTGCTTACAGCGCATAATCAAAGTAACGCAATGAATATAAACACATTAAACCATGCTGGCGTGGATTTTCCGCCTCGCGCGAAGGAAAAGAAATAACTTCAATTGTCTACCACATGGCAGACCGTGACAATGTTCACTGCGTGATAGGTTAAGTCTCAACCAAAAAGGGACATAGCTCAGAAAATAGTGAACCAAGCCAAACCAACAGTATGAACGGAAGACTTGCTAGAGTGTGCTACAGCCAGTTATAATGATACAACTTAGAATCCAAGAAAGTGTTTTAAAGCTCTCAAAACGAGAAAACTTGTAGTGACTACTAACCAAGCCAACAGTATGGACTGAACATTTGCTAGAAAGTGCTACAGCCAGTTATAATATGTTTATTTGGAGCAGGGAAAAGCTCAGTGGAGTTAGTTTCTGTCAAACTTGCTCTCCAACAGGTATAAAACCTTATCTTTAGCATGAACAGATTATAAACTAACTAAAACTAATTAGATAGTAACCATAGGAATTCAACAATTTTTTGACCACGTTTCGCGATAGATTAAAGTCGAATGAATTGGGAACAGTGGTTGAATGATCGGCACATGCTGGCAAAAGGCTCGTTATACCCATAATTAGTTCTAGAACAGGGGGTCTTAAGAAAAGAATAGTTTCTAAGATTACGGCGATGGATATCAATTTGTATTCGAGCGTAGTGGGAACTAAGGCACAATATAATGATTTTAAGCAATGTCCACCATCGAATTTTTTAGTAACGCGGAAAATGAATCTTAGCAGCTTGGAGGCTTTGGAGATAGTAAACTCAATGTGTTCCTTGAAATTTAACTTAGAGTCCAGCAGGACACCAAGGTCCTTCACAGACGATGTACGTTACAGAACAATTTGTGAAATATTATAGTCGAAACTGACTATAGACTGTTTGTGACTAAAAGAGATGACGCAGCATTTGGAGGCGCCCAAAACCATTCTGTTGATATTACTGTTATTCAACTGCTCTTTTAGGAACTCTGCGTCAGCTGTGGATTTGATGACATGAAATAATTTGAAGTCATCGGCGAACGATAGTTGCATGCACTTGATTGAAAAATTTAGATCGTTGAGATAAAGTAAAAATATAAACGGTTCAAGGTGACTTCCTTGAGGAACTCAAGAGGTAACGCCGAATGGTAAGGTTGTACAGTTTCCTATTTTCACTATCATTTCGCGACCAGTAAGATATGAGTGAATCCAATTCAGAAACGACTCGTTAAATCCTAGTCTATTGTCGTGATTACGACTTACTTTACTATGGGGTGCCTTTTCAAATTTTACCCTCTGAGAGAGTGATAAGTTTTTGATCGTGAATATCTCTTGTTGTATCTAACGAATCAACACAATTTTTGCTACATGCCATCGGAAATATGATCACAATTGTATGATAAAATATTCAGTTGTGTGACATAATCTCAAATAATTCAAAATTTAACTTTTTTGAAATGTTTGGTATAAACGAATATCAAAGAGGATAATTCATAAGGCGCGTTTGCCTTTCTCGTATTTTTAAAGCTCATAGCTCAGTGATCTGTGAAAGGATTTATATAATCTAATTAATTGAACTATTGAAAAACCTGGTTCATTGACCCATGTCAACACCAACCAATCAGAACGCGTTCTGAGGAAGAGAACAAAATATCTGCTGCTCTACAACAAATCGTTCGAGAAAATGCTCCGAACAGTGTTTAATATCGTAGTGAGTTCCACAATTTGGTCCTTCTGAAAGGCAGAAATGAATCCCGTACAGCATCCGGATAGTTTCATTCAATGAAATGCAAATCCGAAATGAAATATCGAAATTGAAATTCTATATGTTGCTATTTTTATAGCCGTTAGGAGCGCCCATTAGTGAAAAAGCTACAAACGAAATCAGGTAAAAACAAACCTCTCAACAAAAATTGGATCAGTTTGGATTCTATCGCCACTGCGAGCAGATGTATTTTGTGTCGTTTGCAAAGCTAGTTTCACTTCCGACAAGAGCGATTACGTCACAGCTGCCAGTCATTTGCATTGGTGAAAAAGCAACGGTGGAGAGCATTACAAAAAATCAGCCGTTCTAATGGCTTTAAAAGTTTTCTAAAGAACTATTAGGATTTGTTGTTCGCAAATCGAAAGAAAATATACTCAGTATAGTGCAAATCTAGAACAGTTTGATTAGATTTTTGCACTTTTCGCTATGTGAAATTCACAGTAATCGAGATCAAGTGAAGCCTTCTTTGTTTTTGCGAAAAATGTGGAAAAGGGGAATGCTTGCATAATTTATACAATTGATCAACTAATTGATATTCGGAAGTGTTAAGGAACACGTCAGTTGTTTTCGTATTCACGACATCCAGTTATGTCTCTGACATTACCCACCCGCCTTTTTTTTAACTTTGAGATTGTTATTTGATGATTAATCTTGTCGAACGCAGCGGAGAAATCGGTGTAGATACGATTTACCTGTTGTCGTGATTGTAACGAACGTATGATAAAGGAAGTATAGGATACTAAATTTGTAGACTTCGAACGATTCGGCATGAAACCATGTTGAGTCTCAGATATATAGTTAGAGCAATTATGTGTTATAAAATCCAGAGCTAGAATTTCAAACAGCTTAAATACGGCGCACAAAGCTGCTATTCCGCGGTATGCAACAGTCCTAATTTCATCATAGATCAAGATCAGGCTGAAATCATATCGAAAGATTTTCTAAAAACATAATTCGCTTTTCCTTAGCTAGTACAGATAGTATATTACAGGGTCCGGCACTCGAAGTGTAACCAACTTCAGACCGCTCGCGCAGCTGACGCACGGGCATCAGCTCTCTAGAAATTTGCTAAATGACAGTTCGGAGTTGTATTGTTTACAAGCGCAAGAAAGCATTTTGCCAAAAGTGAACGCGAAAAAAAAATCTTGACTTGAGAGAGCGAAGGAGTTGCTTCGTTTGGCCTAAAGCGGTCAATTTCCGAACATTGTATTTTCTGACGAGAAAATTTTTCCAATTGAGCAATTCGTAAACTCTCAAAACGATAGGGTTTACTTGACCGACCGTTCATACGAGAATTTGAGTCATCGATTGGCCACCAGGAGGCAGCACCCGCAACAGATAATGGTTTGGGCCGCTGTAACCGCAGATGGGCGCTCCCCATCGTTTTCGTTTTCATCGAGCCTGACGTCAAGGTAAATGCGACATATTATCGGGAAAGTATTCTGGAGGTTGCTTTGAAGCCGTGGGCAGACAAACATTTCGGTGGCAGACCATGGACGTTTCAGCAGGACTCGGCACCGTCTCACAAAGCTCGAGTGAACCAAGAATGGCTGAAAAACAACGTTCCGAACTTCATCACGTCCACACAATGGCTCTCGAATTCACCAGATGCGAATCCAATGGATTATTCTCTTTGGGCCATTTTGGAGAGCAAAGTCCGAACTAAAAGATACACCAGTCTCGAGGCGCTAAAAAATGTTATTGTCCGCGAGTGGGCCTAAATACCTGCAAGTCACATTCGGCAACTTGCGATTCGTTTTTTGACCGTCTCAAGGCCATAGTCAAGGCAAAAGGTGGTCATATCGAGCAAAAGTGAATTGATTCTGAATTTTGTATTATTTTTACACATTTTGTACTTTGAATTAAGTAAAAGTAATTTTCCAAACTGAATTTATGGCCTTTTTAATTGGTTACACTTCGAGTGCCGGTCCCTGTAGTAAAGTTTTTACGTTGCTCACGGCAGCCAACATATTGCATCAGTCAGTAAAAACAGTGCCACTGGGCGAGGTAAGCATGTTCAGACAAGTTAATTCATGATGTACACAAGCGACACGATCGCGCGGCAATCGCATATATCCATAGCAATGAAAACATGTATATTGATTATATGTGGAAGTTAATTAACCCAAGAATGCCCAGAATTGGTAATTTAGAACACCTTCACGTAAAACAATAGAAAAGAGCATTTCGCATTTAAGAGTTAGCAGTGAATTCCAAATATATGTATAGCTGAATTATATACAATTTTTGGTTAGGCAGCAATATTTTGAGTATAAAAAGGGTGCATTTTGCATTTATCGGGGGCTTCTTAGTTCAACTGTTGGTTCCGAAACACCGGAGCTCGTCGTTGTTGTTCCACTTTGTATCCCTAGGTCGATCTACTTCCTTGTTTGTAACGCAGGTGGGGAATCAGATTAACCACACGACCAGACTTAGTATCGGTTTGTAACGCAGGACGGTACTAACTGGACGAAGGACTCCATCCCAAAGTCTATAGCGTACAGCATTTGTTATGCAGGCGCTGCAAACTATAGATTCTATCTAGACTTAGAGGTGGCTTGTACCGCAGGACATTTCTAACTAGAACCTTGCTCGAACGTCGTAAGATCGTTCAACCGGCGGGTGATATATGGTGTTGATAGATGTCGAGTCAGGCACAGAGTTTATTGCTTTAGAGCAGTTATTGTGTTGTATTGTAAATCTATTGAAAAGAAGTAAATATATAAAGTGGTTGGTAAACGACTGGACAATGCGCAATTCAGGCCCCAGTGTGGTTCTTAGCCTCTTGTACAGTAACTCCTATCCCTACCTCCCTGCGGAGCCGGCTGGGGTACGAGCAACCATAGGAAAGTTCGGGTAACAAACCCCGGTGGTCGTATGCTGACAGGGAAGGGGGTCCTCTTTAGAGGATGTCGGAGCGTCTGTACTCCATGTTAGAAGCGGCTTCAAACAGCGTCTGTTCTGGTATCCAGCGGCTGAGTATGAAATGCTGCATCCAGTCCAGCTAAATCCAAGGTGGCAACCCCACCAAAGGCATCGTCCTAGTGCTAGTTGGGACGTTAAACAGAGCAAGCACGATGATCCTCCGGCGAGACAGGGGGTTGGCGTAGGCCTAATAAGCCGCCCATAAAACATTAATTACAAACAATACAGGAGAGAATACGACCCGGTAGACCCACGCGACGAAATAAGGACTACGATTGGAAACTTGGAACATGGAACTGCAAGTCTCTAGGTTTCGCAGGCTGCGACAGGGTAATATACGACGAACTAAATCCTCGCAGCTTCGACGTCGTAGCGCTGCAGGAGCTTTGTTGGATGGGACAGAAGGTGTGGAAAAGCGGACATCGAGCGGCTATCTTCTACCAAAGCTGTGGCACAACGAACGAGCTGGGAACTGGCTTTATAGTGCTGGGCAAGATGCGTCAGCGAGTGAGTGGCAGCCGATCAACGCTAGGATGTGTAAGTTGTGAATTAAAGGCCGTTTTTTCAATTACAGCATCATCAACGTGCACTGCCCACATGAAGGGAGACCCGAAAATCTGAACGATGGGTATGCATAAAATGCAAAACCATCGAATCAGAAATTCTAAGCTTAAGAAAAAATTCTTCTCCCCATTCAGGGTTTGAAGAAATGTTGAGAATCCAAAGGGATTCCATGAAAAAATTGGTGGATTCAATTAAAGAAATCACTAAGTAAGAATACGAAAAGAGGATCAAAACGCTCAAAGGTTTTTATTTAGAACAGACTTTGAAGCTGATCCCCATATATACGTTATAAGAGTAATGACATTTGGGGCTACTTGCTCACCAGCATGTGCGCAATTTGTAAAAAATACAAACGCACGAATTTTTCAAGAGACAAAACCAGATGCTGTTAAAGCAATAGAAAAGAATCACTATGTGGATGACTATCTCGATAGCTTAGAGAGTATTGAAGCAGCATCAAAGGTGATAAATGAGGTTATTGAAATCCATAGACATGGGTATTTCAATATACGCAGCTTTATTTCAAATTCGGAAAGGCTGCTGGAAAATATTCCGAAAGAAAATAGGTCAGACAATAAAACAAAGTTGCTCTGAAATGATGAAGAATCATATGAGAAAGTGTTAGGAGTATTTTGGAAAACCGATACCGACTATCTTAGATACAAGGTTAAAATTTCTAAAGAACAAGAATTTACTAAACGTCAATTACTTTCGCAAAGTATGAGCGTTTATGACCCCTTAGGTATACTGTCAAACATTACCGTCCAATCACGAGTTTTAATACAAGAACTTTGGAAAACCGGAATAGGATGGGACAAACCAGTTCCAGTTAAAATCAAAGAAAACTGGCAAAATTGGTTAACAAGACTCGAGAAGGTAAAATCATTAAGAATACCACGTTCTTACTGTCAGTTGCCAAATCCCACTGAGCATTCGCAACAGTTATATACTTGAGAAGTATATGCGAAGGAACTGTTTACAAAAATGCTGTCCATACCCCGACTCGAATTACAAGCTGCGGTACTTGGAACACGATTAGCGAAAACCGTTGAGAACGAGTTACGACTTCCAATTAAGGGAACAGTTTTCTGGTCTGACTCAAAAACCAGTTTTAGCAGATCAGAACATCGTAAATATAAACAATTTGTTGAACTTAGAATTGGAGAAATCCTAGAAAAGTCTTGTGTTAACCAATGGAAATGGGTTAATAGTCAGGATAACCCAGCAGATGAAGCCATAAAAACTATAAACCGTGAATCTATCTGGTTCAAAGGACCAAACTTTTTATACGAACAAGAGGAAAACTGGCCTAAAGAAAAGGAGTTTAAGGAAACTTTCTTGGAACTTAAACCGTTACATGTTATACGGATAGAAGTGTTAATGCCTTTAGATCAATTCACAATAACTGGTGCTCAAATTGGAAGACACTAAGGCGATCGGTTGCGATCATTTTTAAATATATTGACTATTTAAGAATGAGAATAGGTAAAAAATCATTTAGCAAACATATAAACAAGGATAATCTAGATTATGCTTAGAACATCCTTATTTAAAAGGCGCAATGGGAATCATATCCTATACTGGATACTCTCGAGCGCGGTGATAATGTCTATAAAGAAAGTGAAATCAGAAATTTAAATCCTGAAAGACTTCATAATGAAATTATGGTATCTAAAGGACGAATAGAAAATGCGACATGTTTGCAAATATCGGCAAGGAAACCAATTTTTTTATCCTGTAAACACAAAATAAGCACGCTGATACTTCGTTTTTACCATGAGAAATATCATCATAAAAAGACGGAGACAGTTATCGCGGCAGTCCGCCAAAGAATCTGGATAACAAATATGAGAGTTGCAATTAAAACAGTTAGGTGAAACTGTCAGTATTGTGATAACATGTCTGCAAAACCGTTACCACCAATTATGGCTGCCTTGCCGGATTTTCGAAAAACACCTTATTGCAAACCGTTTACATTTACAGGAACAGATTCTATTGGTCCCTATAATGTAACGATTGGTAGACGCTCTGAGAAGCGCTGGGGATGTCTATTTACGTGTATGGTAACTAGAGCTTCGTTTATTATTTCTCTGAGAAATTTACAGTTTCGAAGAGGACGGAACCAATTTCGTTGGAGCTAACAATGAATTTAGAAAAATGATAAGAAAAAACATCAGATGATGGAATTAAATGGCATTTTAATCCTCCTGTTTAACCACATTTCGGTGGTGCATGGGAAAGAATGGCAAAGGAAGTTAAAAGCTTATTATACAATGCTCAACCCACTATTCCAGAACATACTCTTAGAGCAGCATTAATGGAGGCTGAATTTATAATAAACAGTCGACCTCTAACTCATATCCCACTCGAATACGAGGACGATGAAGTATTCACTCCTAACCACTTTTAATAGGTTGTGCAGGAGAAGCCGTTTGCTGTTAATGAAGCATCAAAGGCAGAGGTAACACGCAGACAGTGGGTAAGAGCCCAAATGGTCTGCAAAAATTATTGGGATAGATGGGTCAAGGAATATCTTCCAACGTTGGGAAAAGATGTAAATGGCAAACTAGAGCTAAACCCTTAGAAGTAGGAGATATTGTAGTGTTTGCCGACGAAGAGAAAAAAGGAGTTTGGCTTTAATGGAAGGATAATTAAAACAATGATTACCAAAGATGGGCAAGTTCGATCGGCAACCGTTAAAACTAACAAAGGACAATATGATCGACAACTAAGCTGCTTTGGACGTAAGAAGAGAAGAGGATTCGTCCTCATCCGAAGATCCCAAAAAAAAAAAAAACGGTCGTCAAATGGTGAGATAACTAAGTCCTCACAAGTCCCTATCTCATGCCTCCCCGAGCGTCTATGATGACATTTGGTCAATAGAACGGCGTCGACTGGGTGCTATCGCCTTCTGCGTTAGTAGCAGAATGAGAGGGTGCGAAATGGATTGTAGGTTGAAGCCCATCCTAAAGTGCAGAGTTTATCATAGTATATTACAACATATAATTGTGTTGTTTATTACATCATGTATTATTATTATTATTTTTATTAGAAGAGCGTAACTTACACTGCGATATTACCTGTTATATTGTATCATAGCATATTATTTCATATATTATCGTCTTACACTATTTTATGTTATTATATACTATGTTGTATGGTATTATACTGCATTGCATTATATCATATTATATTTTATTATATTATATAATATTATATTATATTGTATTCTATTGTATTGTGTTATATTGTATTGCATTATGTTGTATTATATTATATTATATTATAGGGTTTATTATTAGTAGTACTACGTACCTCTGCGCAAAATATAAATTTGTTTTCCTTATAAGTTATCATTTTTAAAGTAACTTTCAACTAAATGTCAAGGTCGTCACAAGCTGAGCTTCATGCCTACACGTGTGTCTGTGGTGACAAATGGTCGATGGAATGCGTTGATGGCAGAATGAGAGGATGAGAAATGACATAAATTCAAGTAATATAATATCATAGCATATCGCAACATATCATTTTATTTATTCTATTATTTATTATATAATTCATTGTACTATATTATATTGTTTTTTATTGTTATTTTCATTATTATATTTATTGTTATTATTATTAATTTGTCATCAATAATAATAACATATATTATTTTTATAGATGTGGATATTATTATTATTATTAGAAGAGAAAGATTCTACTTCCTGCAGTATTGCCAAGATAAGAGCATAACTTACACTACATTAACTGTTATTTTATATCATTGTATTATATTATATTAAATTAAAATATATTATATTATGTTATGTTATATTATATTATTTTGTAATCTATTATATCATTTTATGTTATATTAATTTCATTACACTATGTTTCATTGTATTTATCAATATAAAACATTTTGCACGGAGGCGTAAAGGGGAGGGAGCATCAGGGCATCGGACGAATTGATGACTGGACAAGGGATTGTGGATAGCCAGCCCAAGTCACTTGAAGGAAACTTGTTTCCTTCTGAAGGTTTGAAATGAGTCTGACGCGCCCTTCTCAAACAAACCATCAGGCGGGTTCAAGCATGTATAGCGATATGCTTCATCCATGCACTGGATATTATGGTTGGAAGAGCATCTTTTATTCCCGCGGAATACGAGTAAGTGACTCTACTTACGTATCCGCCCAACCCTTTTTGTTCGCTTTTCGGTAACAGCTATAGTAAGAAGGTGAGTGGATGAGTCATATCGGGGCTACTGTAAGTCTACCCGCATCCACTGGCAAGTCCTTGAACTGATGGTGGCTTCACTTCACATCACATCACATCACATCCGAAGATCCCCAAAAAACTATAGATAGTAGCAAAATAGCATCATCAACGGTAAATTTTGTAGGAAGCATATCAAAACTAGACAAGGCAAAAAATATCGACTATGATAAAAAGTCAAAACCTAGAATAAAGCAGTTTGGCACAATACAAAAGATTATTCTAGCTACTATGACAATATTATCTCTGGCAAATGCAATAAATACTTTGAATATAAAGCCAGTCTAGTGGATTAATATTTGATCACATGGGAACTTGTATGGTTAAAAGAGGAGTATGGAGAACAAATATTGTATCCAACATATTAAATCATATTCAAGAGAATCTAAAGAAAGCACTAGAATTTACGCAAAATAAAACTAAGGACAAAACACTTTCGGAGCTAGCAGCTTCTATTGAAAGACAATGTGATAACGCTTTTTTTTGAAATTCAAGCAATAGCGCGTCAGAAAAGAAGCAGAGGTATACTCGGATTCCTTAAAGATCTCCTTTTTGGGCGCGATGATGTAGAAGAAGAATTGAAATCGTTGCGAATTCATGAGGAACTTCATGAAATTTCTAAAACGATAAAAATGCTAAACGAAAAGGCAAAAGTTATGGTCAACGATCTGAATCAAAGGATATACCATTTGAATACATGCATAATATCCTTAAAAGAACGATATTCTACCACTCTGGTTGAAGTATTCCCTAGGAAACTTCTTGAAGCAGCAATGTTAGTATCTCAGTTAGCTGAAATATCGTTCAATTCGTGAAGATCTTTTGAATAAAAACGAATTGGAGGAAGTGTACAACAGTATTACGAAACAACTACCTGTGGTTTATACAATCCTGCGGGACCCACTTGCGATTAAATTCGGAGTAAAACTTAGCAATAACTCCCTAAATATTTTAATGGAGAATGTGATAATAAATAAGGACAACTTTGAAGTATTCAAAGTTATACCGTTCCAAGTAATGAAAGCGTGATTGAAGTAGATAATCCAATAATCGCTATCAACCATTTGGAAGAATTACTTTATATCAATGAAAACTTGATTCAATTATACGAGAGCCACTATCTGGTAAATCAACCTATACTTACAAAAACATTTGACTGCGTTGCGGCTACCATCCTTCATAAGGTTACAAAGAAAAATGTTTGTCGAAAAAGCTAAATGAAACTTATGTTCAGCTAATACCAATGAACAATCAAAATACGGTTGTTTATATAACAAACGAACCAACGAACATAATTGTTCATTGTGATAATTGTTTATTGTTTATTATTGTAAAATCAACAGACACATTGTAGTCATAATGATAATTTCTAATACTAAGTAAAAAATTTGCTTGAATTGTTTTGCGTGGAAGGTTGAAGTCAAATCCAAATGATACAAGATTGAACGATCTTTGCAACCCTATAACGGCACCGTTTGTTCCATAGTTGGTGCGACGTAGAGGTAGTCGAAGAAAGGCGTTGTTACGGAGAGCACGAGGACGAACATTGATATTAACCTCACGAAGCGAAGCGGGGCAGTCAATCCTATCATTCAAAAGATCAGCTATCATAAAAGCACACGACAGCTCTCGTCGTACTTGTAGTGTGTCAAGACCAATCAGCAATCCGCGACTTTCATAGCTCGGCAGTTGATGTGGATTATTCTAAGGTAATCGTCGAAGAACAAAACGTACGAATCTACGTTGTATAGATTCTTTTCTATGAGCTCCATTAAGGTAAAGAGGGTTCCAGACTACTGAGCAATATTCTAAAGCAGAACGAACGAGTGTACAGTATAGAGTCGTTAGGCAATAAATATCATTGAAGTGCTTAGTCATTCTACATATGAATCCCAAACAGCGAGAAGCTTTCGCAACAATGTAGTTAATGTGCTGTTTGAACGATAACTGCTCATCGAGAAAGACACCAAGATCTTTGACGCATGTCGATCTACTAATCATGAATCCTTCAAGATAATATTCGAATTTGAATGATAACTTTTTCCTTGTGAACGTAATGATTGAGCACTTTTCGGGATTCACTATCATATGATTGGATTTGCACCAATTCGCAAAGATTTCTAATTGCCGTTGAAGGAATGCCGCATCTTCTGAGCTGCGAATGGTATGATAGATCTTGAGGTCATAAGCGAAAGAAACTCGTGGTCCATCCAGACAAAGATTTACATCATTGAAGTACAGTAAGAAAATCAAAGGGCCAAGATGACTCCTCTGTGGAATTCCAGACGTTGCGACAAATTCTTCGGAAACACAATCATCAATTTTGATAGTAAGACGTCGATTGCTGAGATATGATTGTATCCACTGAATGACGTTTGCACCAAAGCCGAGTCGATTTAATTTTGCAATGGTGATGTCATGATTGATTTTATCGAAAGCGGAAGAGAGATCTGTATAGATGTGATGTGAATGTGATTATAAATCCGCCGTACAGGGTTGCTATGGTAGAATTAAGTTCCGATTTAAAAATTTTGGCAAAAGCAGGTTTGGTATGCACAAATGACATGCGTTAACAATAGAACTAAATCATTCTTTAAATCTATTGATCAGTTACCTTACGAAATTGAAGTTAATCATGAGAAGGGGCTGGGGTCCACTAGGAGATTGATAGTACCTATTAGCTCTCTCCGGACAGTACCAGCCTAGATGCCGTGTGGAATCCGGCGGAAAAAAATGAACCAAGAATATATCCACTGGGTTTCTGCTTCCATGTCGTAAAAGGCGACAATTGCAGGAGTTTCTTTTTCCTTCCAGTTATCAGATATTTTCCATATTTCACTTCTGATGACTCTATTTTACTAAATTATCTCTTCATTCAACCTATCAATTTCCGTCTAGCTACGGAGAAAAGATTTATTTAGAATGTTTTCTTTTTCCATGTTATTGATTGTCTTTTAGGATTATAAATTGAATGATAAAAATCAACTATTGCACAAATCCGTTGATATTACAAAGTTAATAACAGAGATAACATATATCGGTATATTGAATACATAGTAAAAAAAACACTTGATATTAATATTTCAAACAATAAATCAATATTTTTCTCGGTAGCCGGCTGCCCAGATCAACCAATATAACCATTTAATAATTTTAATAAATAATTAAATAATAAAGCGGAAATAATACAGAATCAAGACGCGCGTGAAATCTGTTGACCTTTATTTGGTGATTTAAAATGATTTTATAACAACTGTTTAGTATATGTCAATGCAATGAATCAACTATTTTGTCTAAATCCTATTCACTCGTTTATTTTGTATCACGTAATTTCATTTATAAAAAAATAGGGAAGTTTTTATTCTTTACGCGATAGTATTGAAAAATTTTTCTTTAGTTTCCTCGAAAAAAAGCTGTGAATTCCCGGGACTTAAATATAGGATATTGTTGAAACGTTCACTCGGGAAGTCAGTGAGTTTAGTGGTGCATCCGAGCATCTTGAAACCGGAACATATTGAGTCGCGCGCGAAACCAATACTGAATTTTTTACTAACAAATATCCTTCTCCTGTGACACTTGTTGAGTGCGCAGTAGTATATACGGCCTCTAGTAACAACAAGTGTTGGACTAACATCCCTTCCCATTCCTTAAACGATCTACGTTCGGGCCTGGCCGGCGCCGGTACTGATTGATGAATTCTGGGATTACCAGAAGATGTACATTGAAGGATGATTTACCAGTCCCAGGTCGGATCATCTAGAAACTCCCTGTACAATTTCAGCTAATCCCGATCAGTAACGGAGTAGCAACCAAGGGTGGTCGCTCAAGCTTAAGCTCAAGCTCAAGAAATTGAAGTTAATCATAAGAAATTAGTTAAAAGTAACATGACATTACCTAAAAATCCGTATGAAGAAGTAAAAATCAGGGTTTCAGAAAACCGTCCATATGAAAAACATTTATATGCTTTAGGAGGAGTGACTAGTACAATTATAATTATGTCACTCATTATATTTTGTTACATATATTTTAGAAGAAATAGAAGACAGAGTAGCAGTAGTAATAATCAACAAAACATGTTAGAAATGCCACAGTCACTTATAAGTATGCTACAAATGAGGAGATCTAATCTAAATGAATAATCAATCATGTAACAATTGAGCTAAATCGGCTAATCCCCACGCGGATGATTTACGGGCCCGGAAGGTCGCGGACGCTCGAATTAATTTTTTTATATTTATGGAAGATTTTTTTCTAACGAGACGGCTGTAAGTAAAATCGTAAAATCAGGCCGATCCTAAAATAATGGGCTGAGTTAGAAAATTTGTATAATGTTTTGTTAGGATGTAGCGTCTAGACAAAATCGGCACACAGTATAGACAGGAAATAAATATATATTTTTACTTTTGCATCTTCTCTGAAAGGGAAAACTCATCCCGATTGGATAGAGGTAGAGCGGTAGGTAAAATTAGCGTATTTGTCTGTCCCATTGAGATTTGTTGTGTAGTAATAGAATAGGAAAAAATGTACATATAGATGTAAGATAGGAAAAATAAAGGTAGTATCTTTTCGACTAAGACAACTCGCGTTTCTTTCTAAAAAGAAATATCCCTACTTTGAGTAGGAAGAAATTTTCGCATCGGCGATAAATTTTAATTGAAGAAAGATTTATGGTAGTTTGTGAAGTTGCTCTCGGGTCGTTCACCCATCGGATGTAAATGGGTTTGCAAACGAAAGGAGGATGCGGATGGCAACGAGGTTCGTTTTAATGCACGTTTAGTTGTCCAGGGTTTTTCGCAACGGTGCGGTGTTAATTATGATGCTGTATTTGCATCTGTGGCTACGCAGAGAACATTAAGGACTTTACTGACGATAACTGGACAGTAACAGATGAATGTACGTCGAAACGTGACGTGAAATGTGAGTACCTGCACGGAAAGTTGAACAAATAGATATTCACGCAAAAGCTTAAAAAAATTGTAGTTCGTGGAAGTGAGAAGTTAGTCTGCAAGTTGCAAAGCAGCTTATACGGCCAAACTCTGGCATGACAGGATTAACGATGTTTTGTCCGAGGACACTGAAGTCTATTTACAGATTTGAATTGCATGCAAGTAGGAGCGACAATAACGTTTGAAGACGATAACATGAGCTGCATAAATTCCGTAAAAATGCAGCGTCAGTCACGTTATGCAGTTTTCTCGTAATCTGGTTGAAAACGGGACCGTTATCTTGCAGTATTGTTCATCGGAAGACATGACAGCAGAATTGTTGACGAAGCCATTATTATTACAGGGTCCGGCACTCGAAGTGTACCAATTAAAAAGGCCATAAATTCAGTTTGGAAAATTACTTTTACTTAATTCAAAGTACAAAATGTGTAAAAATAATACAAAATTCAGAATTAATTCACTTTTGCATGATATGACCACCTTTTGCCTTGACTTGATGACTTGAGAGAGCGAAGTAGTTGCTTCGTTTGGCCGAAAGCGGTCAATTTCCGAACATTGTATTTTCTGACGAGAAATTTTTTCCAATTGAGCAATTCATAAACTCTCAAAACGATAGGGTTTACTTGACCGACCGTTCATACGAGAATTTGAGTCATCGGTTGGCCACCAGAAGGCAGCACCCGCAACAGATAATGGTTTGGGCCGCTGTAACCGCAGATGGGCGCTCTCCAATCGTTTTCATCGAGCCTGGCGTCAAGGTAAATGCGACATATTATCGGGAAAGTATTCTGGAGGTTGCTTTGAAGCCGTGGGCAGACAAACATCTCGGTGGCAGACCATGGACGTTTCAGCAGGACTCGGCACCGTCCCACAAAGCTCGAGTGAACCAAGAATGGCTGAAAAACAACGTTCCGAACTTCATCACGTCCACACAATGGCTCTCGAATTCACCAGATGCGAATCCAATGGATTATTCTCTTTGGGCCATTTTGGAGAGCAAAGTCCGAACTAAAAGATACACCAGTCTCGAGGCGCTGAAAAAAGTTATTGTCCGCGAGTGGGCCAAAATACCTGCAAGTCACATTCGGCCAAACGAAGCAACTCCTTCGCTCTCTCAAGTCATCAAGTCAAGGCAAAAGGTGGTCATATAGAGCAAAAGTGAATTGATTCTGAATTTTGTATTATTTTTACACATTTTGTATTTTGAATTAAGTAAAAGTAATTTTCCAAACTGAATTTATGGCCTTTTTAATTGGTTACACTTCGAGTGCCGGACCCTGTATATCGTTTATTTATACCCGGTTTTAACCTAGTTACGGTCGTTCACCAGGTATAACGAAGCCAACGGGAAGCATCAAGCAGAAAATATTGTCGGCGGTAATGGGTTTAGTCGGCAACGATGGCGAGGTAGCAGAACCGCAGTGAAATTATTGAGGAGTAATGTCGGTGATGTGGGCATGAACAATATTTCCGCTGCACCACTGGAATGACAACTCAGGAATCAGAACTAATTGGCTCTAGTGGCACAAAGAAGATCTATTACCTTGTGGGAGCCGAGAGCGGATTTCGAATAAATCGATTGCTTACGTTTACTGATAATCACGTGTAATTTATTTGTCTTTTCTTCTCTGCTGTTTCATACATACTGTCTTTTGGCAGGGGTGTATTTCAAGGTGCGCTGTAAACCAGTGTTGGCAGTAAGCACCACATGCCCCCCCCCCCCCCCCCCTATTACACCTGACCCTGTGTCCAGAATCTGACCCTGTGTCCAGATGGTGTAATTATGGTTTTGTCGTCAGGAAATGGATATTTCGTGATTCCTTGATCAGCGGTGAAAGCGGGCTTGAGACGATCTATTGAAATTCTTTGCACCTTTCCTTTGATACGTATGTCCATAAACTTAACGTGTCGTTTAACTATTTCGAATGGTCCATCATTTGGCCAATTGAGGGTTTACAAAAACGCCGGGTTTCGCATGGTACAATGGATCGATCGGTTTTAATTTGCTTAGCGTGCAGTGCAGTTCCTTAGCGAATTCGGTTCTATCTGAGTCATTTTCGGGGGATTTCAAAAACTCGCGCAAGGTTTGACCATATATCAACTCGGCGACCGAGCAACCAAAATCTGGTCGAAAAGATGTTCGTAACCCAAGCAAAATCACTGGTAGACGATAATACCAATTCTTCGGATCGACAGCCATAATCGCAGCCTTCAAAGTACGATGGAACCTCTCGACTAAGCCATTTGCTTGCGGATGGTATGCTGTTGTGCGGATATGCTCGAAGCCCATTATTTTTGCTAGCTCTAGAAACAGTTCAGATTCAAACTGTCTGCCTTGATCTGTGGTGATGGTTTCTGGTACACCGAAACGGGCAATCCACGTTTCGCATAATGCTCGTGCCACTGTTTCCGCCATCATGTCTTGGAGGGGTTTTGCTTCAGGCCATCTGGAAATCGATCAATGATTGTAAGCAGGTATTTATGACCGTTTGATGGGGGTAATGGCCCAACAATGTCTATATTTATGTGACGAAATCGACTGTTTGGTGGAATGTATCTTTGAAGGGGTGCTATTGTATGACGGTGAACCTTCGAACGTTGACACTGTATACAGTTTTGAACGAACTCTTTGATGTCTCTGTTTGCATTTTTCCAGATGAAGCGGTCTGTGATGATCCGGCGAGAAGAGCGTATTCCGGGATGAGCTAAACCGTGGAAATGATGCATAATTTTGTGTCGATGTTGAGGAGGAATATACGGCCGATCTTTATTCAGTGATACATCGCAATATAGAGGCTTTGTGGCTAAAGATGTTTGACGCAACTCCATTTGAAGTGCAGTAGTTGTAGAACGCAGAAGAGTTTTTAGTTCGTTATCGTTTTTCTGATCATCAGCAATAGCGTTATAATCTATCGGTGTCGGTACTGATATTGTCTTAGTCCGTGAAAGGGTGTCAGCCACTACGTTGAGTTTCCCGCTGATATGACGTATGTCGTTTGTAAATTCGGAGATAAAACGCAAATACCTGTCTTCGTGTGGCAGTCGGCTACTCGGGTTTGACGTCATTGCATGCGTTAGCGGCATATGATCGGTGTAGATGGTAAACCTCTTACCCTCCAGCATATGGCGAAAGTACTGCACGGACATCTTCATCGCTGTTAACTCTCGGCCGAACGTCGAGTACTTCAATTGGGACGGTGAAAATTTTTCGAAGTAGAAGCCTAATGGAACCCAGCTGCTTCCATCGTACTGCTGTAACACAGCCCCCGCAGCAGTATTTGATGCGTCGATATACAAGCTCAATGGTTTCGTTGAATCTGGATAATGTTACAGCGCTGAGTCAGCTAATGATTGTTTACACCGCTTGAAAGCTGATCGTCCTTTTTCACTCCAAACGATATTTCGGGAATCGTTCTTTTTGTTTCCAGGAATAAGACTCTGGAGGTCTGTCTGTAACTCAGACGCGTGCGAAATAAATCTTTTATATGAGTTCAGCAAAGCAAGAAATCGTCTTAATTCCTTAACGGTATCAGGTATCGGGAAATTTGTCACAGCCTTAACCCTATCAGGTAATGGAAGGATTCCATCTTTGTTTATGACGTATCCCAGAAAATTAACGTGGCAAAACAGCTTTTTTCGACGTTGATGACAAGGCCGTACAATTTCAGTCGTTCGAATACGGCGCGCACATGCTCGTAGTGTTCTTCAGGCGTCCGCGATGCAATGCAAATGTCATCGACGAAAACGACAACGAAATCCATATCTTTGAATACTCTGTGCATAAACCTCTGGAACGTTTGACTGGCATTACACAATCCGAATTGCATCCGGGTGAACTCATATAGGCCGAACGGGGTAATTACCGCAGTCTTGGGTACATCCACCATCTCTACCGGTATTTGATGATAGGCTCTTTGTAGGACTGCTCGAGGGTCGGCATATTCCGAGGTCGATCATCACTTGAAACTCTTTTTTTGCTGCACTCACCTTGTCTGGTGCCATTCGTCGACATTTGCTTGCGACAGGAGGTCCTTTGGTTTGTATATGGTGGGTAACCTCGTGCTGTGCTGATGTCTTGATAAGCGTTGGTAGTTTGATTTCCTTGAACTCCGCAAGAAGGTTCCGGAACGGGTGATCTGAAGCTATCAATGTTACGTTGAAAATAGAGGCTTCAGCCGTGCCGCCGGTCGATGATAGCTTGGTTAATTCGTCCACCAATCGTCGGTGTTTCAAATCCACCAGTATACCGAAAGAAGCTAGAAAGTCAGCACCGATAATAGCCACCCCCACGTCAGCGACTAGGAACGACCAGGTTAATCGTCGACGCAAGCCCAAATCTGTTGTGACGTATCGTTTGTCGTATACTTTTATTGTTGTACCATTTGCTGCATGTAAGACGAATGACGTAGCGCCTTTAGTTCGGTCTTTATTTGTTGCTGGAATAATTGATACATCCGAGCCCGTATCGATCAAGAATTTCATCTTGGACGAACGGTCGTATAACATAATACGGCGACTTTTTGTGAATGCGTTCGCTTCCGCCGTTTCAAGCGAACAAGATTTTAGTTTTTTTGATTATATTTACAGGGTTCGCGACATTTCATCGCTCGTCCGGCAACATATTTCTTGATCCTGATTGCGACTGAATCTTGACGTGGATCGGCTTCTGGAAGAATCTCTTGCGAATTTGATACGGCGAATGTCCATTGTGAGCGCAGCAATCTTGTTTTGCAATTCGGACACCGCAACTGATTCGGTGCCAATTACGGATGTGGCAGCAACGTGCGAGGATGGATGCTCAGCCATCTTGTCTGTCATTTCGGCAAGCTTTTCTATAGTACCATCGCTGATTGATAACACCGCCTTAATGTTTGCAGGCAATCGCTGTAGAAACAGCATCTTCATTCGGTCGTCCGTCACATTTAATCCGGTTGCGATTTCTTGCATTTTTGCGAGGGGATGAGTAGGACGCATGTCTCCAAGGTCGCAAGCACTCAAAAGTCGTTCCAGTCGTCCCTGTGCCGACACTTGGAATCGAGAAATAAATCGTTGCTTGACTGTTTCGTATTTATTTACGTCTGGTGGAGCTGTGACTAAATCCGCTACGTGGCAGATGACAGATTGGTCAATTTTCGCAATGATGTGATAGAATTTCGTGTGATCGCGTACAACGTTGGCCAAAGCAAATTGTGCCTCGGCTTGAGCGAACCACATCACCGGATCATTTTTCCAAAAATCAGGAAGCTTGACCGACACTCCCGCGGCAACTGCAGCATTTTCTTGCTCGTCTCGACTTGCCATTTGCACTTCTGATTTCAGCTATCACGTCGGGGTCACCAAAATGTGGGAGCCGAGAGCGGATTTCGAATAAATCGATTGCGTTTACTGATAATCACGTGTAATTTATTTGTCTTTTCTTCTCTGCTGTTTCATACATACTGTCTTTTGGCAGGGGTGTATTTCAAGGTGCGCTGTAAACCAGTGTTGGCAGTAAGCACCACAACCTTTTCTCATTTCTGTAAGGCTATCGGTTAAATACAGACGTGTTTGTACAATTATATATTCCCTCGTTTCGCGATCACGTTTATCCGAATTGTTCACCGGTATTCGGTCTTCCGATATACACGGCATAACCCGGGAACTGAGTCCGTCTCCTTGTCCTCATATTTGTTATTAGGTTGGACTAACTGAAAGGCTTCACTGGTTTGTGTGTGGGTACAAACGAATTCATAATGATCAATGCATAGCATGCCATGACAAATTGCGGTGGGTACGACTTCAACAGGTCAATCGAATTGTAAAACAACTGCTTCACTCATTTCATCACGAACAACCATTCAGGTAAGAAGTGCACCATATTGGGTGATTCCGTTTCCGATTAATAGTTATAAAATGCACAGTTTGGATTGGAGGATTGATGCCAAAGGTGGGACTTTGTCCATTGCGTACAGACATCGACTGTGTGCTGTCGGACGTGCCCTGTGTGAAGAATTTTCGGAGCTCACAGTTGTTGGACAAGGCGTCATTAAATTGCTGGCGAGCGAGTTGCTTGCTACTGGGAGAGAGCTGCTTGCGGGTGTGGTGTATCCAACCCATACACAACCTAACAGAAATGAGCCTGTTTCATATGTGTTTCACTGAATTCAGGACGGCGCTAGTGTACCTAAACAATACGGGTGCAATAAATTACGAAACAAAAAGATTACAAGAGAAACCAGTACTTTATTACGTTATTTACGTTATTCACTGTGTATGCGTCCAGCAATATATTTAAAAGGAGCGTAATTTTCATATTGTGACTCACGCAAGAACTCCTGAATGAAATGAAAATATTGCGAATTTTCCTAGCAGCGCTGCTTAGCAACAAACTCATCAATAACACACGTCATAAATCTCCAAACATTTTATTTTGTAGTAATTGAGTTAAAAATGAAGTGTTTTTTGAAATGTGGTGTGTGACTAAAGAGTACCTAACATATTTAGCCGCATCAATGAAAACGCAAGGAATTAGTAGCCATTTGAAGGAGTATTTGTTATCATTGGATGATCATCTAACGACTCGGATAAAGGTAAGGCAATAATAGATTCAATTTTGTTTTTCAAATTAGTAGTATTGTCCTTCAAGACTCAGTAGAATACATTACTTCACGTTCATTGTTCATTGAAATGTGATGAACAACTTTTAAACCTTCTATTGATAAATAGAGAAAAATTATACTTATACTAAACCATAGTAACTTATCATCATAATTATTTTATTAATGTCAAGAAACGCTAGCAAAATTTATTTTACTTATTTAAATATAAAAATTTAAACAGCAGATTGTCGAAAAACAGATACACTATTTTCAAATGTGATTCTATTTACGACGTCATTGTGGAACCAGAGAAACAAAAACTTTTACTTATATTCTCGATGTATGAGAGCTGTCAAGTTGTCCACGGGTTGGGTGTATCAGTCGTTGGCAGAAAGGCGATGGGATTAGGATAATTCGGCATCGTACTAATAGCCCTACTAATTGACGCTCAAAAGATCAAATCGAGCCGATGATTTTTGTGCTGGTTTGCCTGATAGATTAAAAAAATCCATGCTGTCGATCAGCGTCGTGCCAGCAGCGGGTAACGACGAAGAACAAGCATAGTGTTTCTTTCTGCTGTTGATCCCACACAATGCGGAGCTACAGACAAATCTGCAAATCTAGCATCTCTGCAAATCATTGCCAACATACTTTTTGCGAATATGGCGCCGTCAGGCGAGTCTGCATCGAATCTCGTACATAGAAGTTGGGAGAAGAAATCTCGATGAACATTAGAAAAGGTCCCAGGTTCAAATGACAGATTCTCTTTGCTTACATACTCTTTCACTTATAACGGCTTATTGCTGTATTTTCCAACAATTTTTGAACTACAGATCGAAAGTCGATGGGTTCAGTCGTTATTCTATGTGAAAGGTTGAATAGAGGGATTACCGATAGGGCCGTAATAATCGAAAGAGAAAATAAACAAAGAAACTCTCATTTGCACTTCGGACCTTTTCTTCAAATGACGAATTTGACACCAAAATAGCAACACTGCGCACCCATATAATTGACATGATTTCTCGGGTAATTTTTCAAAAGTGTGTATAAGCAAGTGACAGTTTCTCTTTAATCACTCTTTCTTTCGATTATTGTGATGTGATTGGAAAGATTTTCTTTGATATCACTATTCTGTTTGAAAGTAGAAAGTTTCGAGTTTCATTTCATGCAGAGTTGAGTAATAAACGTGGAAACCGCTTGGTAATTAATAGAAGAGAAAGTATAAAAGAGAAACTGTCACTTGCTTATACGTTCTTTTGAAAAATTAACCGAGATATGTTAAATGTGATCCGGATCCCGCGCTATGACGTTGCTGAACTGAAGATTGATTTTTCTCCTAGCTGATAGGGTCCGTTGAAAGTCATGAAGAAGAGGGCAAATAAAGAGAAACTGTCATTTGTTAAGTTTCTACCACATTGATTTGTAGTTGGGCTGTATAAGAGCGTATAAATTTTCCAGCAAAAAAAAATTATATATATATATATATATATATATATATATATATATATATATATATATATATATATATATATATATATATATATATATATATATATATATATATATATATATATATATATATATATATATATATATATATATATATATACACCCAAACCTCCATTTACGAACCTTATATATGTATGTATGTATGCTTACACACTCACTCTTTTGCGTATATGTGTATATATTTATACATATAAATGATCGCTTTTACTTCACCAATATTTATATGTATTAAGAAATACAAATATTTGCACACATGCGTACGTATATTAATACATATATACATATATAAGTTACGTAAATGGAGGTTTGGGTATATATATATATATATATATATATATATATATATATATATATATATATATATATATATATATATATATATATATATATATATATATATATATATATATGTATATATATATATATATATATATATATATATATATATATATATATATATATATATATATATATATATATATATATATATATATATATATATATATATATATATATATATCATAATGTGAAGAAACAGATAGCAAGGCTCACCGATTTTTTCCTACGAGATTTAAATTTCTCAATTCCTTGCTTATGTACCATTTTTCTTTTGCGAACTCCTACGATTGATCGTTGATGATTAGGGAACATATCATAATTAGATAGTAATCCTACACTATAGTATCCAAATTGAGAGTTCTGAAAAACGTATTTTGTAGTTATTTTCGTAAATATAACACTACCTTTGATTTACTTTATGACTACTATAATACTTTGAGCGGTATCTACGTTCCCTTAAATGATTCACAACCATGTTTTGAATATATTCGTTGTCTGATATTTCACTTTCCGATTCGGTATCAGATAGTATTAAATTTTGCAACCAAATTCTGTCTATCCCAACAGAACTTAAGTTAAACAAGAAACTTTTATCCTCATTACGTTCTGAAACCAGTAAATATTATTTTTAATCTATCCATAAACAACGTGTACATTTTGAATGCGCCCAAAAGCCTATGGAAGGTTTTTTACTAATCCTCACGTGTATGACACCTGAATTGTTCATTTCAGGTACTAGATAGTTTACGAACATTTATAAAAAGCAGTAATAATCAAATATGCCATTGACTTTTTGGCCCATTTGAAATGTTGACGTCCATATAACGAATATGTTGTACCTTGTCTTGATGACCTCACGTAACATGCCAGTTTTCGATAATTTCGAGTGTTTATATTAGACGAGTCTGAATCGGAGTCATCATCGTCGTCACTACTTGTCAAAGGCTTGGATAACATTTTTTTTGCATATTCAAAGAATGCCGCCATATCAAGAGCAGCTTCATATCGCTGAATGCGAAGAGGTTTAGAGGTGGTTCTCATACCACCATTTCCACTCAGATGAATATTGCTTTCTGCCATTTTGCTTGATATATTTGAATTTCTTTTACTTTACATAACACTGAAAGTATACAGATTTTAAATCTTTTCAAATTGTCTTCACTGTTTCCTTTGCTAAGAATCAATATTGACTTTTTTGACAGCTCAGTTGCAACCAGAGATGCCAGGTAGAGATGGGAAACTTATCGATATTTATCGATAATATCGATATTGCCACGATATCGATAATTCAGAGCATTGACGAAAAATATCGATATTCGATATTGCAACTATGGAGTTAAGTAATATTATAATTTCATATTATTACTTCGCTCGTGTAGTTTTTATCTAATATTAGATATTTAGGCTATGTTCAAAAATACGTTAATAAAATCTTACCTAAAATCAAGGACATCATTATTAACTAGATATCCAGCTCTCACATTTCACGAACAAATCATTGGCAACATCCTTTTTAGCGAGCATGGCACCCTCAGGCGAGTCCGCATTGAATCTCATACATAGAAGTAGGGGAGAGAAATGTAAAATTCGTTTGGCGCGCACGAATAATACGCGCCCATACAATTGACACGATATGTTGAATGTGATGCCGTGCGATGGCGTTACTGGACTGAAGATTAATTTCGCTCCAAGCTGACAGGGTCTGCTAAAATTGACGTCCTGCACGCAACTCTTCTTAAGGGCGAACAGTACTTAATGTTAAGTATTTTGTTGGCAGTGTGTAGGCTAAGTATTGAGCAAGCACCAGAGAAAACAGATATCTCGGTTAATATTTCAAAAGGGCGTATAAGCAAGTGACAGTTTCTCTTTAATCACTCTCTCTTTCGATTATTGTGATGTGATTAAAAAGATTTTTTTATGTAACTATTCTGTTTGAAAGTCGAAAGTTTCGGGTATCATTTTATGCAAAGAGTTGAGTGATAAACGTGGAAACCGCTTGGTAATTAATAGAAGAGAAAGTAAACAAAGAGAAGCTGTCACTTGCTTATACGCCCTTTTGAAAAATTAACCGAGATATTTTCTCTTATTGGGAAAATTACACAGAAATTTATTGCACAGCGTCTTTTGATAATTCTAGCAAAAAAAAGACGCTGAAAGAGTCAATTCCACAGCGGGAAACACGGCTTGTTTGAGCCCAGGGATATTTAAATTTTTGGAAATGTAATTTGTTCGGCTGTGAACCTAAAATTATTTTTTGCAATCAAATATACTTTCTTGTTTTAATAAATTTTCATTTAGCTGGTGACAAATATCGATATTTATCGATAATATCGATATTGAATTGAGATATATCGATACTATCGATAACAGATTTTATGCGATATTTCCCATCTTTAATGCCAGGTACAAAATACTTGGTGAAACGGGCTACCGTATTTTTAACCTAATACGAAAAAAACCGCCTACTGCTTACAGCGCCACATGCGGCAAGCATTGAAACTAAAGTAGGAATTGAATTGCCCTACCAGACATATTGAAGAATCCAACCAACTCTTTTGCGATCGCTGCGCTGCCCGAGTGGCGAGCTTTGAACTAAGCGATGGTGATAATTTTCAGATTTTGCTTGAAGATTCGAACAAAATGCAGGGTTTTTATTTTTTTTCTTACGATTCGAATACTAACATACCAAAACGTGTGAAAATTTGGTAAAAAAATCGATCATTTATGATTCAGTAACTTTCCGTGGTATGTTTGATTGATATTTATGGAGAAATCGTAACATGAAATACCAAATTGGAAGAAATGAGGTTGGGTTCTGTTTTCATATCTGGGATATTCTTTGATTTTTGGGTTGGATTTTGAGATTAATTGATAAATTATGATCAAAAGTTTTATGACTAGTCTATTTACTCATGTTTTACCATCTAAATCAAATCTGTATGTGAACTGAAAATTTCAAATTTCATCCGAGATTGTCAAGAGTATAGGACAATTTGAAATCATATATTTGATGACAACACGTGAATAATCGTTTTTCTTACCCATATTTGTAAGGTTTTGCCATCTGCATTCTTTAAAACTCAAGTAAATTGAAAAATTCGTCAAAAATTTTTCTAAATACATGGGATATGTCAAAACAATCACCATAACGCTATCTCGTGGTGACCACGCTGATTGGGTTGTTCAATTGTAGACATTGTAGATAGATAACGTCTAGTAAGGGAATTCCACCCATCTGAAACCGGTATGTGACCACCAGCAAAGACATCATATTAACAAGATATGCAGCTCTCACATTTCCCGAACAAATCATTGGCAACATCCTTTTTTGCGAACATGTCGCCCTCAGGTGAGTCCGCATCGAATCTCATACATAGAAGTAGGGGAGAGAAATGTCAAATTCGTGCGCGCCAAAATAGCAGGGTTGCGCACCCATACGATTGACATGATATGTTGAATGTAATGCCGTGCGATGGCGTTGCTGAACTGAAGATTGAGATCGCTCCAAGCTGACAGGGTCTGCCACCAGCCATTTGAAAGTATTGAAGAATCCAACCAACTCTTTTGCGATCGATGCGCTACCCGAGTGGCGAGCTTTGAACTAAGCGATGGTGATAATTTTCAGATTTCGCTTGAAGATTCGAACAAAATGCACGGTTTTTTATTTTTTTTCTTATGAATCGAATACTTACATACGAAAACGTGTGAAAATTTGGTAAAAAATCGATCATTAATGATTCAGTAACTTTCCGTGGTATGTTCGATTGATATTTATGGAGAAATCGTAAGATGAAATATCAAATTCGAAGAAGTGAGGTTGGGTAATGTTTTCATATCTGGGATATTCTTTGTTTTTTGGGTTGGATTTTGACATTAATTGATAAATTATGATAAAAAGTTTTATCACTAGTTTAATTACTCATGTTTTATCATCTATATAAAATCTGCATGTGAACTGAAAATTTCAAATTTCATCCGAAATTGTCAAGAGTATAGGACAATTTGAAATCATATGTTTGATGACAACACGTGAATAATCGTTTTTCTTACCCATATTTGTAAGGTTTTGTCATCTGCTTTCTTTCAAACTCAAGTAAATTGAAAAATTCGTCAAAATTTTTTCTAAACACATGGGATATGTCAAAACAATCACCATAACGCTATCTCGTGGTGACCACGCTGATTGGATTGTTCAATACCGATTACGTTGAGCCCCTCGCGTTTCGAGCCCCAAACACTGCGATGTTTTGATACTCATCGTGACTCTCAAATTTTGAAAATTATCTCCACTTGATGTCCCAAAACACTGTCTGCTGTATTTTAGGTAAACCGACAAGTTATTGTGAGAGAGTCGACAAAAAATTCACTAATTTTTGGGTCACTAAACAAGGTAAACGCGTAAAACAAATGTATTACTGTTTGTTTGTTTACGATGCTATCAGCTGATTTTGAAGTTCCGATTTTGATCCCATCAAGATGGCGTCGCGACAGAGTGCCGGGGAATTCACATTTCATATTAGAGTGTGAATTCGCCTACCGTATTTGATCTACCAGACGAAAACTTTTAACTTGTGCAGTACTTATTATATTCGAGCGTTTCGTGAATCTCTGCCTACATTAAATGGCATACAAATAACCAGGGATTCTAGAATGGAGGCAAGCTAAAAAGTATAGGCTTGGTCATTCCGTCAACCGTATTTGGCAGTACTGACGCACAGTAGGTGAATGATGGTAATTTCACCGTTTTGTCCATACACAAGTATTCTGAATTTTGCGAATCTCTGCCAACAGTAATCGAAATACCAATAATTAGGGATTGTAGAATGGACAATAGACAAGCTAGAAAATATGAGTTTGTTCGGTCCGTCGGCCATATTTGATAGTACTGACGCACAGTAGGTGAATGATGGTAATTTCACTGTTTTGTCCATAGACAAGTATTCTGGATTTTGCGAATCTCTGCCAACAGTAATCGAAATAACAATAATTAGGGATTGCAGAATGGACCATAGAGGGGCTAGAAAATATAAGTTTGTTCGGTCCGTCGGCCATATTGGCTGACAGTAATCGAAATAATAATAATTAGGAATTGTAGAATGGACAATAGACAAGCTAGAAAATATGATTTTGTTCGGTCCGTCGGCCATATTTGATAGTACTGATGCACAGTAGGTGAATGATGGTAAGTTCACTGTTTTGTCCATAGACAAGTATTCTCGATTTTGCGAATCTCTGCCAACAGTAATCGAAATACCAATAATTAGGGATTGCAGAATACACAATAGACACACTGGAAAACATGAGTTTGTTCGGTCCGTCGGCCATATTTGATAGTACTGACGCACAGTAGGTGAATGATGGTAAGTTCACTGTTTTGTCCATAGACAAGTATTCTGGATTTTGCGAATCTCTGCCAACAGTAATCGAAATACCAATAATTAGGGATTGCAGAATGGACCATAGAGGGGCTAGAAAATATGGGTTTGTTTGGTCCGTCGGCCATATTTGATAGTACTGACGCACAGTAGGTGAATGATGGTAAGATCACTGTTTTGTCCATAGACAAGTATTCTCGATTTTGCGAATCTCTGCCAACAGTAATCGGAATACCAATAATTAGGGATTGCAGAATGGACCATAGACAAACTAGAACATAGGAGTTTGTTCGGTCCGTCGGCCATGTTTGATAGTACTGACGCACAGTAGGTGAATGATGGTAAGTTCACTGTTTTGTCCAAAGACAAGTTTTCTCGATTTTGCGAATCTCTGCCAACAGTAATCGAAATACCAATAATTAGGGATTGCAGAATGGACCACCAACAATCTAGAAAATATGAGTTTGTTCGGTCCGTCGGCCATATTTGATAGTACTGACGCACAGTAGGTGAATGATGGTAATTTCACTGTTTTGTCCATACACAGGTATTCTGGATTTCGCGAATCTCTGCCAACAGTAATCGAAATACCAATAATTAGGGATTGTAGAATGGACAATAGACAAGCTAGAAAATATGAGTTTGTTTGGTCTGTCGGCCATATTTGATAGTACTGACGCACAGTAGGTGAATGATGGTATTTTCACTGTTTTGTCCATACACAAGTGTTCTAGATTTTGTGAATCTCTGCCAACAGTAATCGGAATACCAATAATTAGGGATTGCAGAATGAACCACCAACAATCTAGAAAATATGAGTTTGTTCGGTCCGTCGGCCATATTTGATAGTACTGACGCACAGTAGGTGAATGATGGTAAGTTCACTGTTTTGTCCATAGACAAGTATTCTCGATTTTGCGAATCTCTGCCAACAGTAATCGGAATACCAATAATTAGGGATTGTAGAATGGACCATAGACAAACTAGAACATAGGAGTTTGTTCGGTCCGTCGGCCATGTTTGATAGTACTGACGCACAGTAGGTGAATGATGGTAAGTTCACTGTTTTGTCCAAAGACAAGTTTTCTCGATTTTGCGAATCTCTGCAAACAGTAATCGAAATACCAATAATTAGGGATTGCAGAATGGACCACCAACAATCTAGAAAATATGAGTTTGTTCGGTCCGTCGGCCATATTTGATAGTACTGACGCACAGTAGGTGAATGATGGTAATTTCACTGTTTTGTCCATACACAGGAATTCTGGATTTCGCGAATCTCTGCCAACAGTAATCGAAATAACAATAATTAGGGATTGCAGAATGGACCATAGAAAAACTAGAACATATGAGTTTGTTCGGTCCGTCGGCCATATTTGATAGTACTGACGCACAGTAGGTGAATGATGGTAAGTTCACTGTTTTGTCCAAAGACAAGTATTCTCGATTTTGCGAATCTCTGCCAACAGTAATCGAAATACCAATAATTAGGGATTGCAGAATGAACCACCAACAATCTAGAAAATATGAGTTTGTTCGGTCCGTCGGCCATATTTGATAGTACTGACGCACAGTAGGTGAATGATGGTAATTTCACTGTTTTGTCCATACACAAGTATTCTGGATTTTGCGAATCTCTGCCAACAATAATCGAAATACCAATAATTAGGGATTGTAGAATGGACAATAGACAAGCTAGAAAATATGAGTTTGTTCGGTCCGTCGGCCATATTTGATAGTACTGACGCACAGTAGGTGAATGATGGTATTTTCACTGTTTTGTCCATACACAAGTGTTCTGGATTTTGTGAATCTCTGCCAACAGTAATCGAAATACCAATAATTAGGGATTGTAGAATGGACAATAGACAAGCTAGAAAATATGAGTTTGTTTGGTCCGTCGGCCATATTTGATAGTACTGACGCACAGTAGGTGAATGATGGTAAGTTCACTGTTTTGTCCAAAGACAAGTATTCTCGATTTTGCGAATCACTGCCAACAGTAATCGGAATACCAATAATTAGGGATTGCAGAATGGACCACCAACAATCTAGAAAATATGAGTTTGTTCGGTCCGTCGGCCATATTTGATAGTAATGACGCACAGTAGGTGAATGATGGTAATATCACTGTTTTGTCCATACACAGGTATTCTGGATTTTGCTAATCTCTGCCAACAGTTATCGAAATACCAATAATTAGGGATTGTAGAATGGACAATAGACAAGCTAGAAAATATGAGTTTGTTCGGTCCGTCGGCCATATTTGATAGTACTGACGCACAGTAGGTGAAAGATGGTAATTTCACTGTTTTGTCCATACACAAGTGTTCTGGATTTTGCGAATCTCTGCCAACAGTAATCGAAATACCAATAATTAGGGATTGTAGAATGGACAATAGACAAGCTAGAAAATATGAGTTTGTTCGGTCCGTCGGCCATATTTGATAGTACTGACGCACAGTAGGTGAATGATGGTAATTTCACTGTTTTGTCCATACACAAGTATTCTCGATTTTGCGAATCTGCCAACAGTAATCGAAATACCAATAATTAGGGATTGCAGAATGGATCACCAACAATCTTGAAAATATGATTTTGTTCGGTCCGTCGGCCATATTTGATAGTACTGACGCACAGTAGGTGAATGATGGTAATTTCACTGTTTTGTCCATACACAAGTATTCTGGATTTTGCGAATCTCTGCCAACAGTAATCGAAATGCCAATAATTAGGGATTGTAGAATGGACAATAGAGAAGCTAGAAAATATGAGGTTTTTCGGTCCGTCGGCCATATTTGATAGTACTGACGCACAGTATGTGAATAATGGTAATTTCACTGTTTTGTCCATACACAAGTATGCTGGATTTTGCTAATCTCTGCCAACAGTAATCGAAATACCAATAATTATTGATGGTAGAATGGGCAATAGACAAGCTAGAAAATATGAGTTTGTTTGGTCCGTCGACCATATTTGAAAGTACTGACGCACAGTAGGTGATTGATGGTATTTTCACTGTTTTGTCTATACACAAGTATTCTGGATTTTGCGAATCTCTGCCAACAGTAATCGAAATACCAATAATTAGGGATTGTAGAATGGATCACCAATAATCTAGAAAATATGAGTTTGTTCGGTCCGTCGGCCATATTTGATAGTACTGACGCACAGTAGGTGAATAATGGTAATTTCACTGTTTTGTCCATACACAAGTATGCTGGATTTTGCTAATCTCTGCCAACAGTAATCGAAATACCAATAATTAGGGATTGTAGAATGGACAATAGACAAACTAGAAAATATGAGTTTGTTCGGTCCGTCGGCTATATTTGATAGTACTGACGCACAGTATGTGATTGATGGTAATTTCACTGTTTTGTCCATACACAAGTATTCTGGATTTTGCGAATCTCTGTCAACAGTAATCGAAATAACAATAATTAGGGATTGTAGAATGGACAATAGACAAGCTAGAAAATATGAGTTTGTTCGATCCGTCGGCCATATTTGATAGTACTGACGCACAGTAGGTGAATGATGGTAAGATCACTGTTTTGTCCATACACAAGTATTCTGGATTTTGCTAATCTCTGCCAACAGTAATCGAAATACCAATAATTAGGGATTGTAGAATGGACAATAGACAAGCTAGAATATATGAGTTTGTTCGATCCGTCGGCCATATTTGATAGTACTGATGCACAGTAGGTGAATGATGGCATGATCACTGTTTTGTCCATAGACAAGTATTCTCGATTTTGCGAATCTCTGCCAACAATAATCGAAATATCAATAATTAGGGATTGCAGAATGGACCATCAACAATCTAGAAAATATGAGTTTGTTCGGTCCGTCGGCCATATTTGATAGTACTGACGCACAGTAGGTGAATGATGAGATATTCGCTATTTTGTGCATTTATACACCCTCATTCCTGTTCACGGCTGTATGCGATATGTTCGAAAGTATGTCAAATTCGTATTACCGTTCACGTTTGAATCAGTCACTCTTTCAAACATCGTGCATGCATAATAACAACGCCAATCCAACTTTAAACTATCAGTTCTGGTACAGACTTAAGTTGTAATGGAAAATGTTTGATATTATTAGTTATTTGACTAGTTTTTCGCTAATTTAATATCATCATATTTGTTTTTACGTTCGTATCGACTATTCGACGAACACATTCTTTCAAACGAATGCGAACAAGCAATTCTTGTTTTCACTCAAATGTGTACGAACGCGATCCTGTGCTAAAGAAGGCTAGACATGACACGTAGTTCACGCGAATGATATTGTCTCTTCGGAACTTTTCACTAGAGAGTATAAAGTTTACATACCCTCCAAAGATGTCGAAATTGACGGTGTTGTTACCGAAGCGAGTCTTTCGGTAGATGATTTACTCAAGCATGGTGTTGGTCGTTTCAAGAACTCTATGCTTGAGGGTGTTAAAATACTGGAGTGCAAACAACTGTACTCAGTAGTTCATGAAGAGGGAAAAAAAGTTTATCGCCCATCAGACTCGTTTCGAGTGACATTTGCCGGGTCTGCGTTGCCGTCCCATGTCTATGTCGATAAAATTCGCCTCCCTGTTCGGCTTTTTGTTCCAAATGCAATGAATTGTACGAACTGCAAAAAATTCGGCCACACAGCTACTTACTGTAATAATAAACCAAAATGTATTAAGTGTGAAGGGTCTCATAAAGATAATAATTGCAACAAGGAAATTGGAAAATGTATTTATTGTGGGGAGAGGCCTCATGATGATATTTCAGTATGCACTGCATTTAAAGTGCATAAAGACAAAATTAAGCATTCTTTAAAAGCACGGTCTAAGCGCACATATGTAGAAATGCTTAAAACGGTCATTGTTGTCCCCCCTTTCGAAACCGAAAACGGGTTTTCAAATCTGGAGGAACCAGAGGACTCTGACTCTGACGAAAATAGTGAAGGTAATTCGTTTATCACTACCCAAGGGTCAGTTAAGAGAAAGAAGTCTTCCTCCAAATTACCAAAAAAAGGCACCTAAAATTTCATCTTCAAAAAAAGATCCCCGTGTTAAACAAAAAAAGTCAAAACCAAAGACTGTGCCTCCTGGTCTGTCAAATTCACAAACCAATCCAGGATCTAGCACAGAAAAAGATAATAATCCAGTGGGCTCCATTTCACTGCCACCAACAGGATTACTGAAGTTTTCGGAAATTGTAGAATGGATTTTCTCAGCATTCAATATATCGGAACCCTTAGAGACCCTCATAATGGCATTTCTTCCAATAGCTAGAACCTTTTTGAAGCAGTTATCAGCTCAATGGCAAATTGTCTCAGGTTTTGTATCTTTTGATGGATAATTTATCACCCGCCGCAAATGATACAATCACTGTCCTGCAGTAGAATTGTCGAAGCATCATGCCAAAACTTGATTCATTTAAAATCTTATTGCATAGTCAAAAATGTAATGTATTTGCTTTATGCGAAACATGACTTACTTCAAACATAGCCTTAAATTTTAATGATTTTAACATTATACGTCTCGATAGAGACTCTCCGTACGGTGGAGTGCTTCTGGGAATTAAGAAATGTTATTCCTTTTATAGATTAAACATTCCTTCGACTTCTAGTATAGAAGTTGTTGCTTGCCAAATAAACATTAAAAGAAAAGATATTTGTATAGCTTCGGTTTATGTTCCTCAAAAGCACAAGTTGGACAGCGACAGCTTATTAGTGAGATGGTTGAAGCCCTTCCTGCTCCACGATTGATTCTGGGGGATTTCAATTCGCACGGTATTTTGTGGGGTTCCGTTTACAATGATAACAGATCATCTTTAATACAAAACATTTGTGACAACTTTAACATGACAGTTTTAAATATGGGTAGCATGACACGGATCCCAAGACCTCCTGTACGCCCAAGTGCATTAGATCTACCTCTTTGCTCAACATCAATTCGACTAGATTGCACCTGGAAAATATTGCCTGATTTACACGGTAGCGATCATTTACCAATCATCATCTCAATTAGCAGTAACAAACGCATTGCTACTTCAGCTAGTATTCAATATCAACTGGATTGAATACCAAAGTAGTATCTCTAGTATTTTGGATTCAATGGAAGAGCTCCCTTCACTTGAAGAATATGACTTCCTCGTTTGTTCGATTCTGGAGGCCGCAGAACAATCCAAAACTAAACGCTTTCCTGGGTCAACGACCAACAGAAGGCCTCCCAACACCTGGTGGAATAAAGAGTGCTCAGAGGCTAAACTCGCAAAACAAAATGCTAAACTCGCAAAACAAAATGCGAGCAAAACATTGTTCCACCTGACCGGAGGCAAGTGAAAGCTATCGCCATTCAAAAGCCGGGTAAACCAGCTTTTAATCACAATTCATGTAGACCCATTGCGATGTTGTCCTGCATCAGAAAATTGTTCGAAAAAATTATTCTACGACGTCTCGACCCAAGTGTCGGCTTGTTGTCAGATACTCAGTTTGGTTTCCGTAGAAATAAAGGAACGAATGATTGCTTTGCATTGCTTTCGTCTGACATCCAAATTGCCTTCGCTCAAAAACAACAAATGGCATCTGTATTTTTGGACATAAAAGGAGCATTTGATTCAGTTTCCATTGATGTTCTTTCAGACAAGCTCCACCAACATGGACTTCCAGCGATTATAAATAATTATTTGCACAACCTTTTGTCAGAAAAGCACATGCACTTTTCATATGGTTCAGAATTTGCTACATGGGTCTCCCGCAAGGCTCATGTCTCAGTCCGCTCCTCTATAATTTTTATGTGAATGACATTGACAGCTGTCTAGTAACCCCCTGCACATTAAACAATTGGCAGATGATGGCGTGGTTTCAGTTACTGGACCCAAAGCTGTTGATTTGCAAAAACCATTGCAAGATACCTTAAATAACTTGTCCGTTTGGGCTGTTCATCTTGGTATCGAATTCGCTGCGGAGAAAACAGAGATGGTTGTCTTTTCAAGAAAGCATGATACCGCGCAGCTTCAGCTCCATATGATGGTAAGAATGATCGCGCAGGTTTCAACTTTTAAATACCTCGGGGTGTGGTTCGATTCCAAATGCACGTGGGGAGGACACATTAGGTATCTGATAACGAAATGCCAACAAAGAGTAAATTTTCTTCGAACAATAACAGCATCTTGGTGGGGTGCTCATCCGCAAGATCTAATAAAAGTACGGGTTTGTAATGTCAGAGACATAACTGGATGTCGTGAATACGAATAAAACTGACACGATTTCGTTATACTTTCGAATTAGAATTTATAGTTGATCGATTGTGTAAATTGTGAAACTTCCCCCCTTTTTTTTAAAACGATTTTTATGTGGAATACATCTTTATTTTCTATATAGGGGTGCAAATCAGAAACTCAAGGAAAAATACACGTAGAAATATGGTCAGGTTTTAAACATTTACAGCTCAGTCTATTTTGTATCAATTATTAATATTATTTCATCAGTTCGCTTTCACATCTCATTCAAGTCAGTCGACAAAACAAAACCACTTACGTTCGGGACAGAAGAAACCAAGTACTGTATTGTGTAGTGAACAATAGACCGACCTCGAAATGAGTGAACCAAACGAACAAAAGCTACCACCGACACGAAAGAATACAATTGTTGTTGACTTCAGGCAGTGCAAAATTCGACCTTTGATGCGAGAACTTGAAGGTTTGCTTAAGGAGCAAATGCATCTTGACATTAAACGTGTGCATTTACTTCAATTTGTCGTATACAAATAATGTTGTTTACTTCCAGTTTTATAAAGAGTTGGATGCAATTCAATTCGCAAAAGACAATAATATTGTGCATTATGTGGAACACGAGAACATTAAGTACAACATTCCAGTATATATGGAAGATAGTGCTATAGAAGTGCGTGTGCTCCCTCAAGCATCACCGATTCATATATTCGCAAAACTATGTCCCAATACGGAGAGATTCTCTCTATAGAAAAAGAAAAGCGAAAGAAGTTTTTCCCCGGTATTCTAAATGGCGTACGTTTATTACGCATACGCTTGAAGAAGGCTATATCTTCTTATGTGATTTTCGGTCAAGATACAAGAATTCCGTGCAAATCACTTGTTACCTATGACAATCAGATGGCCACATGTCAATATTGCCAAAAAGTACGGTAAGCCATGTGATAAACTGGACAAGGAGACAGCCACACCAAAGGACAAGGGTGCTTCCTTCACACCAATCCCAAGCAACCCTAGTACACCTGTGACAGTCACCAACAACAATGAAGCATCCCCTTCAACGAATTCATCGTCATTCCCTATAGAACAAAGTACACCAGCTGCAGTTAACAACTTACCCTCCAACCAACCAGCAATTGCAACCAATGTACAACTAGGTTCATCTACAGTACCTAGCAACGAAAAGAAGACGGAAACCGACAACAATATCATCGATGCGGCAATGGATGACGAGACGAACCACGAACGAAGTGCCCCTCAATCCTCGCAGGAGGTTAATGGAAGCTCCTCTCCCTCTAGAAAAAGGGTGACAACGAGATCCAACTAAAAAAAACCTGTTTTAATCCACCTAGTGGTGTAATGATGCCTTTGTCATATCAATCATACTGTCATGTATAATACTGTGATATTCTTCAAAATAATTTTCTTCGATTCTTAAAAGAATAATAGAAATCAGTTTGTTTGACCATCTAGTGATAAAAACTATCGATTGGAGAAGATTTGAGGTCGATTTAGAAAACTTTTTACGGTTTTTCGTCCCTTTCAGTGATGGTAAAAATTTTTTAACACACTTTACCCTATATTTCCGGATCCGGATGAAATTCAGGAATTACGTCTGGGACCACAGGACCTTTCATTTGAACCTAAATTTGTGAAAATCGGTCGCGCCATCTATGAGAAAAGTTATAAAACATATTTTCATTTTTGTCGTGAATACGACTTACTTTACTATGGGGCGCCTTTTCAAAATTAGCCATATGGAAGAATGGGCAGAACTTAATGGTGAATATCTAGACTTGTATTAATGGCAGCAACATAATTCTTTCACTATTTTATCAAAAATATGATCAGGAATTTAGAATAATATTTTGAACAGAGTGAGATAACCACAAACAACTCAAAAATAAAGTTATCTGAAAATTTTAAAACAACGCGGAAAACTCTTTACTTTCGCTTGGGTTTTTCGTGTAAGGACGACGATTCTGAAGTAGTCAGACACATATCTTCAACTGAACGTTATAAAAGGGGAACCGTGGTCGAAAGTCGATCATTTCTTCTTGTGCGTTGGATGAAAGCAGACGTCGGGGCGAGAAGACGCATTCATTTGGCACTGCGAGCGGGTGTGTCGGTTTGAACGCAAAGCTAGTTTCAATTCAAGCAAGAACGATTGCATCAGCTGCTGATGTTTTGCATTGGAGAGAAAGAAAACAAGAAACGAAAAGTGGACAACATTATATAAAATCAGCTGTTCTAATGGCTCTAAATGTTATCTAAAGGTAGAAATCATCAGTTTAGTGAAAATTCAAAATAATTTGATTTGCTTCGTGCATTTTTCGCTGTGCAAAAATCGTTCGAGATAAATGTTCCGAACTATGCTAAATATCGTAGAGAATTCCACAATTTGGTCCTTCTGAAAGGCAGAAATGAATCCTGTACAGCATCTTGATAGTTTCTTTTGTTACCGTTGACACCTGAACAATTAAACGGATGCACATTCATGACAGATACATTTAACTTTTTTTTGTAAAGCTTGTTTTTCTTTTGATATTGAAAATTTTGTTCTATCTTTATATTTTTCGATTTAAAGTTCATTTAAGGCTCAATATAAAATTTGTTAATAGGTTAAGTGATAAATTTTGTAAATATACTAATCCTACTAACCCCTAGTCTATAAGCCCTAACTAACAACTAACTCGTCAAGAAACCATCAGCGTGTTTTTCGCCGGCTGTCATCGAGCGAAAGATTGTGGCAACACATCACCATTGTTTCCGGAAGAGAGGAACAGAGAGAGTGTGAGAAAGAGAAAGGAGATAGAAGAAGTGAAGAGTGAAGAGAAATATAGTAGGGAGAGGACAAAAGACTGCCTTTGAGGTCGGACGTGAAAGTTTGTGACTCCGACCAAGTAGAGGAAACCGTCGAAAAAGCCATCTTACCCAGAGTGAAATTTCTACACGCGACGTGGTGCTTCTCATCTGGAACTGAATCGAAGCTGTGCGAGTGTCGAAGGATACCTCGGTAGAAAGTGAACTGGACAAACGACCGGAAAAGTCTCCGGACTTCTCATCACCACGTGGTCTACTTCAACGGCAGAAGTCTGAAAGGGGGTGATCTTACCCCGGCGATTCGATCGGCTACGAGTGTACGGCAAAACCCACCGGATCCCGGAATCGTCGCTTTGAAGTCGTCGCTGGAGATTCGATAAAGACACCCCAACCAGCAGTGAAAGCTTTCGTGTTGGTGACCGACGAGACTTTCGCCATTGTCGTGTCACACGCTAGCGACAAGTGAGGGAACGGACGCTTTGGAGGTTTGGGTTTGGAGAGGACTGGTTGAGCCTGGCGCCCGCTCTCTGTAATCTGGACCGATGAGTTTCCCTTGTGCTGGCGAGCGCCGTAGGTAGAGCCACAGTTACGACCATACTCGGAACCAGCTGGAATCCTGGTAGTGCTCTATCTGCACTGTAATGTTCCTGTACGATATCCTCTCTCTCTCACCGAAGTGTTCCTGAAGCAAGGGCCCCAACAGTTCCTGACGGCCGCATCGGTACTGACCATGTAAGCGCAAAAGTTTTAAATATAAGTGTTAACATGTATTGCATTTGTTTTGTATAACTATTTTTTTCAATGAGCCTTGTTTCTGTCTTGCATGTCGATCTTTTCTTTCGTGATATGATGTCAGGTAAGTTAAACGGTTGTGAGTCCTCCTTGAGCAACAGCGAAAAGCCGACCCTGATGAAACAAGAACCCGATTGAGCTAGTCAAAAGTTACATTTGGCGATCCACGCAAAAAAAATCCTCAGACTGTAAGTCTGCGATTTTTTTTCTCTCTTGCTCAGGGAGACTCACGATAACGTTTGAAGTGTATCGTGAGCGTTGTGGCGTTTTCTGTGCAGTCGGTCAGTTGAAAGTGAGTGCAAAATGTTTGTTTGATCAACTACGGCAATAAGAGCGAAACATGATCGATGTAAATACCATTCGGAACGCACACATATACGAAACCTTAAAGCGGTTTTTCAGTTACGAAAAGTATCTTTGGCCAAGAAAAGTAAATATTAGTTTAAAATTCAATTTCGGATAAAAAGTACCAAGTAGTACACACTTGTATCTCCCACCAGTAACGTCAGTATGCTCTTCGTACGAGTCATTTCCAACAGCGTTCCCTTCTCAAACGGTAGAATCGAATCGAGGTCATCACTTACACAAATCTCTCCCGGTATCGAAGTGAAAAATTGATAAATATGATGGAACGGACCACGGCCTCAAGTTAAATGAGTTTCTAGTCCTGATTTCACAAATGGCACTGTCCGAGCACACCTCCGATGCCGAACTGTTCGATTCAACATTGCACTTATTCACAGGTCCGGCTTTAAGCTGGTACATGTCAATGAGATCTGCTGGTAGGTTGGGTGATTGGGCTCACCTGGTTTTCGAGCTCCGTAAAACTTTTGTACACCCGGAGTTAGATTCGCTCGTTCGTACCAGAATTTACCAACGTAGACAACAGCGTAACGAAACGTTCCAAGATTTTTACTATGACATGGAACGCATGTTTCGTTCTATGATTTCTCCAATGAGCGACCTAGAAAAACTCGATGTTTTGAAAAGGAACATGAGGATGGACTATAAAAAAGCTCTCCTATGGAAACCTATCACAAACTTACCGGAGGTATTAGAAGCAGGTCATATAATTGACGCATCTAATTTCTCTTTATGTTCTAAGCTGTTCGGAAACGAGAAAAGTACCAACGCGATATCAGAAAACAGGATTAATAAAACAGAAAATAAAAATTCTAATAGCGGTAAACCATCATATAGGTCCTCGGATCAAACGAATGGTTACAATAGGCAGGACAAGAGGCAATATAATAGATAAGACTCAAAACAAAATGAGACCAAACCAGCAACGGGACAAAAGTTGGACATGCCTAGACCAGAAAGGTCAGAGGATCCCCTAGAAGGGCCCTCGAAACCAACTCGAACACTAGAAACCCTGATCAACTCACATCGTCCACCGAGAAATTATGAATGCCTTTATTGCCGGCAAACAAACCACACCGTAGAACAGTGCAGAAACTATAAAGGGTTCATGTGCCTTGTGTGTGGATTTAAGGGGTTTGAGACCCAAAACTGTCCGTATCTTCAGACGATCGAAAATCGCCGACCGTCAAAGCCGTCAGCGTAAACGATTGCACCGCAGAAAAGCTCATGACTGAGATTTGGGAACCGGTTATAGAGCATATGTATGAGCCGGATTTCCCTCAGACTCTTACGATATCCCTGTCACAAAAAAATGATAACAGGCCTTACGCCGATATACAGATTTACGACATTCAAACCAGGGCACTATTGGACTCTGGAAGTCAATTAACACTAATCCACGAAAATGTATTCCTAAAACTCCACCCAAAAAAATTAAAACCACCGTCTCGGCCGGTTTCCGTTCGATCGGCTGGTGGAACCGAACTGGAAATACTTGGGCAGTTGTATATTCCATTCAATTTTCAAAACCAAATCAAAATCATTCCGACACTGGTAGTCAAGCATCTTTCGGTCGACTGTATCCTAGGAATGGATTTTTGGAACAAATATAAAATTTGGCCAACAATTCAAAATTATGCGCTGATTTGTGAGAACGAATTACCAAGCAAATCTCCTTTGGGAGAAGTGCTAAATGAAAAGAGAAAAGTCAGGTGGAAACGATCAAACGGTTATTTCTAGTCGCGAATCCTCTCGCTTTATCTATTACGCCCTTGACTGAGCACCGCATAGAAATTGCCGAAGCATGGAAAGACAAAACACCAGTTCGGCAATATCCTTATGTCCTTTCTCCGAAGATTCAACAAAGAGTAATGGAAGAGATAGAGAGGATGCTTAAAGTGGGAGTTATTGAGCGGGCTCATTCGGACTGGACGTCCAATGTCGTGCCCGTTATTAAACCAACCGGGAAGGTTCGGCTCTGCTTGAACGCTCGTAAGATCAACGAACGTACGGTGCGAGACGCCTACCCCTTGCCCCACCCTGGACGTATATTAAGTCAACTCCCTAAAGCAAGATACTTGAGTACCATAGATCTATCCGAGGCCTTTCTACAAATCCCTTTGGAGAAAAGTTCTAGGAAATACACCGCTTTCAGTGTGCAGGGCAAGGGCATGTTCCAATTCACCAGGTTACCGTTCGGACTGGTCAATAGTCTGGCGACACTGTCCCGTTTGATGGATCGTGTGCTGGGGCATGGTGAGTTGGAACCGAACGTCTTCGTTTACCTTGACGATATCGTCATAGTTACGGAGACGTTCGAGGATCACGTTCGGTTACTTCGGGAAGTCGTCGAGCGTCTAACAGCAGCTAACCTGTCCATCAATCTCTATAAATCGAGATTCGGCGTTAGTGAGTTGCCATTTCTAGGATACCTACTTTCAAGAGATGGCCTTCGTGCCAATCCCGACAAAGTACGAGCCATCGTGGAGTACGAAAGACCAAATACCATTACCAAACTACGACGGTTTTTAGGAATGGCCAACTACTATCGCCGTTTCATTGACGATTTCAGTGGAACCACTGCCCCCTTGTCTGTTCTATTAAAAGCAAAGTCCAAAACCTTGCCATGGAATGAAAAAGCGGAAGACGCATTCAATAGGGTGAAGGAGAAACTGATTTCAGCCCCTATTCTGACTTTCCCAGATTTTTCGGAAGAATTTATAATTCAAACCGATGCCAGCGACGTTGCTGTTGCCGGTGTATTGACGAAAATTATAGAAGGGAGTGAAAAAGTTATTGCGTACTTCTCGCATAAGCTTACAACGCCCCAACGTAATTACCACACCTGTGAAAAAGAGGTCGATCGTCGATTGTCGATTGTCGATCGAAGCCTTCCGAGGATATGTAGAAGGATCACATTTCACTCTTATGACTGATTCTACAGCCTTGACCCACATTATGACCACTAAGTGGAAATGTGCCTCAAGGTGCAGCCGTTGGTGTTTGTCTCTTCAGCAACACCACATGACTATAGTGCATCGAAAAGGCAAGGATAATATCGTGCCTGATGCCTTGTCAAGAAGTGCAGCCCTCGTAGAAAAGGAAGCAGCCTCGCAATGGTACGAAAATCTTATCCAAGAAGTTCAACTCCATCCAGATCAACATGTTGATTTCAGGGTCATGGATGGGCAACTTTATAAATACACCTTTACTCCCGATAAACCTCACGATGATCGCTATGATTGGAAGTTGGTTCCGGATCCTAGAAAACGTTCTTCTATAATTCAGGAATCCCACGATGAATCAATGCATTTGGGAGTAGACAAAACGCTCGCCCGAATCCAACAGCGTTACTTTTGGCCTCGCATGACAGTTGAGGTCCGTGACCACATACAGAAATGTACTACTTGTAAGGAGACTAAGGCTCCAAACATAGCTATGGCCCCTCAGTTGGGTGACCAAAGAATAACCACTCACCCGTGGCAGATAATAGCTTTGGACTATATTGGTCCACTGCCACGAAGTAAAAAGCAGAATCAATACATATTGTCTGTGCTTGATTTGTTCAGTAAACATATCATGTTGATCCCTTTTAGAAAAATCGATAGTGGATCCCTGAGTACCACCCTTCGAGACCAATGGTTTTTCCGAAATTCAATTCCAGAAATTGTCATCACGGACAATGCTACCTGCTTTCTGTCCAGAGAATTCAAAAAACTTCTGGAAAGGTTTGAAATTCGTCACTGGCTGAATTCTAAGTACCACTCACAGGCCAACCCTGTCGAGAGGGTAAACAGAACCGTCAATACCGCGATAAGGTCATATGTGAAAGAAGATCAAAAGCTTTGGGATACCAAGTTATCGGAAATCGAAACGATTTTGAATTCGTCAATACACTCCGCAACTGCTCTCACACCTTATTTTGTTACACACGGTTATTAAATGTTCTGGAAGGGATCAGACCACCGACTCAGATCAGACGAAGAACTGTCATCTGATGATCGTGCCTCAAAACAAAAAGGCCTGTTTGGTAAAATATGCGATGTTGTACAAACAAAGCTAAAAACAGCACATCAAGAAGGTGAAAAACGCTATAATCTTCGTCACAAAGCTTATAGTAAAGCTTATCAGGTGGGACAACTTGTTTTTAGACGTAATATGAAGTTATCCAGCGCCTTAGACCATTACAAAGCCAAGTATGGTCCACAATTCTTGCCAGCGCGAGTAGTAGCGAAAATAGGCTCCTCATCATATGAGCTTAAAGATTTGGATGGTAAACACCTGGGAGTATGGCCAGCAGTTCATCTGAAGCCGGGCTAATACAAAATAAAAATTTGTAATTCTATCCATCCGTGACGGCACGGCGGAATTTTGGAACACAACAGAAACTCATCAAAACACATTAATGTAATAAGAAAAATACTTATCTGTTTACCGGCGATATTGTTGTACGGAATTTGTTCCGAAAAGTTCATCGTTGGGTATCTGCTGTAACTAATTGTCTCCGCCTCTAATCCAATATTGGTATCAAACATCTCCGCAGCTTGTCAGTTTTTACCATTTTTACCAAGAAGTTGAAAGCTCACCATTCCATGGATTTGACGTTTTCCTTTCGCCTGATTGCCTCTGTGTGTTCGCACAAAAATGGCTAACGTTATTCTTTTCGCATCGCCCTTGCACCAGTTGCCAGTAATTATGATTGCAACCTGATGGTACAGGGTGGCTCAAAATAAACGTTTACGTAAGTTTTCGATAATAGAAAATCCATACAGTGAACGTCATGTTTACCCGTCTATAACGGATGACTTATTTCTTCTACTTGGAAGGATACTAAGTGATTAAACCAGCTGGTAGATAAAAAGAAAATAGACATATATGTATATATTCATCGATGGAGGCAGCTCAGTGCCTCATCGAACTCGTCAGAAGTAGGAATCGCTCTTCGGGGAAACTATAGTTGTATTGAGGATAAGTTTAGAATAAAAGAATGAATGAGTGGGAGTTCAATGAATGAAATTTTAGGGTACCCGATTGTGTGAGAGAGTGAAAGGATTAGGGTGACTGAGTTTAGGATAGGAATTCTTATAGGTTAGAAGATTAGGAAACATTCTTATAAGGGTATATAAGAATGAATTTAAAGGGGATCTTTAAAGTTTCCTTTTTTTGGTAAAAGAAAAAAACCGTCATACAACGCGTAGAATACTGCTCTCAGGTGAAAGAATATGGTGAGCGTTCCGAATAAACGAAAAAAAAACGACATAGATCCGAACTTTCGCCTCATTGATGCTGATCGAGGGTTCAGGGACGTGGCTGGTTCATGATGTATAGACGAAAAATTGCTGAGTAAGCTCTGCAATTTTTCCGCGGGCGAGTGGATAATTGTTACCGTTGACACTTGAACAATTAAACGGGTCCACATTCATGACAGATACATTTAACTTTTTTTTGTAAAGCTTGTTTTTCTTTTGATATTGAAAATTTTGTTCTATCTTTATATTTTTCGATTTAAAGTTCATTTAAGGCTCGATATAAAATTTGTTATTTTTTTTTTTTTTTTTTTTTTTTTTTTTGCCCACCACACTCCCCCACACCAAAAAGCTTCAATTTGAAGCCCCCTGGTAGTGGACGCAACTAGTCTCAGCGGAAAAACAAGAAACAAATAGACACTGGCAATAATAATACTAGAAATACAAATTCAATTTTGATACAAAGTCCGCTGAGATTCTATTTATTCATGGTTTGATGTGCAATTTATTAAAGTGGAATCCCAGTGGAAAAGATTTCCTTTTAAGGGATCCACAATTTAATTACTACGCTATGTTGGAAAGAAAGTACAAATATTTTAGGTAATTAGTTATTAATATGAAATACTGTTGACGATAAATACATTACATTATAAAACAAAAAACTAAATTAGCTAAATATCTCGTTCAGTCTGTGCTTAAAATGGTACTTTAGTCTAGCCGCAAATGTGGCACGATTGCTTATTCCTCGCATGTCAGGCGGAAGTGCATTATATTTAGTTGGACCAACAAAAAGGATCCGTCTTTGACCAAGGCTTGTAGCTGCTCGAACACGAAGCAAATTGTTACTACGGCGTGTTGTTCTAGAATGGGATATAGTTGGGAACTGTAGGTTATGGTGTACTGTGGATTTATACAAATTATCATGGATGAATAGCAACGTTTGGACATCACATAAGTATGTTATTGGTAAAACATTATGGTTTCTGTCAGAGTATAACAATAGACTCGAGAATAGTAAGGGTTTATTGAAAATGATTTTTAGGCATCTGTTTTGTAGAGTTTGGAGTTTCTTCAGATAAGAACTAGCGGCTCGCCCCCACACCGATACCAAGTAGTTGAGCTGTGAATGGATGTAAGCAAAATAAAAATTTAACAGCACACGCTGGGGAACAAAGGACTTGACTCTCCATAAAACACCGCAGTACGACGCCACGTGCTTGGCAACAAACTTTATGTGGTGAGCCCAGGTTAATGTGGGGTCGAAATATATGCCCAGATACTTGAAATAGTCAACTTTTTCGATAATATTGTGTCCAAGCTGGGGATGATTATGCGTTGGTATAATTTTCCTTGTGGAACGGAAAATCATATACTTAGTCTTTGTGGCATTTAATGATAATAAGTTCGCATTGAAATATTGATCAAGAGTTCTTAAATCACTTTCCATTGAGTTAATAATAGCATTGATGTCACTGTCGGGATAGAACAGAGCTGTGTCGTCGGCGAATAGTCGTGGAGTTCCTTTAAGATGTAAATTACCTATATCATTAATATATAAAAGAAACAATAGTGGACCAATATTACTTCCTTGTAGAACACCAATGTTTATTGGAGCAAGGTTGCTACTGTCACTTTCGATGGATACAAATTGTTTTCTATTAGTCAAGTAACTACGGATAATTGAATTAGCAATGCCCCTGATCCCATAGCAATCGAGTTTGTCCAAAAGTATACTATGATCTAATGTGTCAAAAGCTTTTTTAAGGTCTAAAAATAATGCACCAACTATATTTTTACTATCGATCTCGCTTATAATTTCGTCAACTAATTCAATTATAGCGGTTTGGGTGCTAGAACCTTGTCTGAAGCCATATTGGAATCTAAAGAGGATATTATGCTTACTTAGGAATTCGATAAGTCTAGTGACTAGAAGTTTTTCAAATATTTTGTTGAATACGGACAATGTAGATATAGGACGGTAATTATTACAATCACAACGGTCACCAGATTTGAACACAGGAATGACTTTGGCCACCTTGAGGCAATCAGGGTAGTAACCGGTCTGAATAATTACGTTAAAGCACTGAGAGAGTATTTTTGCGAATGCAAATGAATTATGTTTTAGTACACTGACAGAGACGTTATCAGGGCCGTTACTCTTCTTATTATCCAAACCTTGTATTAACAGTATCACTTCATTTACAGATGAAGGACGTAGAAATATAGAATCACAAACACGACGAACGTTACTTATTGGACAAAAAGATGAGTTTACAGGAATAGCTTTAGCTAATTCATTACCGATATTTGAAAAGAATTTGTTGAAAATATCACAAACTTCCTTGTTGTCACTAATGTTGTTGCCCCTATCGATCAAGCGTATCTTATCCTTTTCTTTTGTTATTCCGAACGTAGATTTAAGATTTGTCCAAAATTTCGAATGAGGTACGTTAATGAGAAGGTTTTCGTAATATTTTTTTTTATTCGCCTTTTTCATGGAGTCGACCTTTTTAGAGATATGTGATAGCATTTGTTTGAGATGCTGATCGTGGGGGCTTGCCTTAATACGTTTGAGGTAATTGCTTTTTATTTTCACTAGTGTCCATAAATCAAAGCTCATCCATGGGCAATGATTACCTTTCACTGTGACTGTTTTAGTTATTATTCTTGTATGTTGTTCGAGTAGAGAGTTATATACGAAAACTATAGATTGAAGAACTGTTTCAGCGTCCTCAATGACATCAATACTATTAACAAAATTGGAAAAATCAAGATTTACCTGACGATAGTTAATTATTTTTTTCGTTAACGTCATAGGTTCTTTATCAGCCAGTATTTTGAAAGTTGTTAAGATTTGAGAGTGGTCGCTTAGTTCATTAAATATTGTGTCGTTGCGAATACGATTAACGTCGTCAAGTTTACAAATAATATGGTCAAGTATATTGTCGCTAATTGGTCTTGTAGTAAAACAATTTGTACACGAAAAGTCATATGATTCTAGCAGAGCCTTATATCTTGTCACAATGTTGTTATGAATGAGATTTATAGGAACATTTATATCACCTACAATAAAACACGTATGCTTCGGTTGAATTGAACACATCAAGCTTTCTAGGTAAACGGAAAATTCGTTAAAATCAAAGCTAGGGGGACGATACACACCATGAATATTATAAAAGTGTCCTTTGATACAAAGCTCGATGTTTATGTGGTGAAATCCATCGGACGTGTAGTTCTTAATAGGTTAAGGTTAAGGTTAAGTGATAAATTTTGTAAATATACTAATCCTACTAACCCCTAGTCTATAAGCCCTAACTAACAACTAACTCGTCAAGAAACCATCAGCGTGTTTTTCGCCGGCTGTCATCGAGCGAAAGATTGTGGCAACACATCACCATTGTTTCCGGAAGAGAGGAACAGAGAGAGTGTGAGAAAGAGAAAGGAGATAGAAGAGGTGAAGAGTGAAGAGAAATATAGTAGGGAGAGGACAAAAGACTGCCTTTGAGGTCGGACGTGAAAGTTTGTGACTCCGACCAAGTAGAGGAAACCGTCGAAAAAGCCATCTTACCCAGAGTGAAATTTCTACACGCGACGTGGTGCTTCTCATCTGGAACTGAATCGAAGCTGTGCGAGTGTCGAAGGATACCTCGGTAGAAAGTGAACTGGACAAACGACCGGAAAAGTCTCCGGACTTCTCATCACCACGTGGTCTACTTCAACGGCAGAAGTCTGAAAGGGGGTGATCTTACCCCGGCGATTCGATCGGCTACGAGTGTACGGCAAAACCCACCGGAGCCTGGAATCGTCGCTTTGAAGTCGTCGCTGGAGATTCAATAAAGACACCCCAACCAGCAGTGAAAGCTTTCGTGTAACAGGTGCTGGTGACCGACGAGACTTTCGCCATTGTCGTGTCACACGCTAGCTACAAGTGAGGGAACGGACGCTTTGGAGGTTTGGGTTTGGAGAGGACTGGTTGAGCCTGGTCCCCGCTCTCTATAATCTGGACCGATGAGTTTCCCTTGTGCTGGCGAGCGCGGTGAGATAATCTACGTCAAAAATCGTTGAAAATTTTAGTAATGAAAAGGGGGAAAGTTTCACAATTCACACAATCGATCTACTTTCAATTCGAATTCGAAAGTGTAAAGAAATCGTGTCAGTTTTATTCGTATTCACGACATCCAGTTGTGTCTCTGACATTACACACCGGTACTTTTTTGCTCATTTTACCCCATAACTTCGGAACCGGAAGTCGGATCCAAATAATATTCAGGAATTGTTTATGGGACCACAGGACCTTTCGTTTGAATCTAAGTTTGTGGAAATCGGTTCAGCCATCTCCGAGATAAGTTAGTGCACTTATTTTGACAATTTTTTTTGCACATTTCACCCCATAGTTCCGGAAGCGGAAGTCGGATCCAAAAAATATTCAGGAATTTTGTATGGAACCACAAGACCTTTCATTTGAATCTAAATTTGTGAAAATCGGTTCAGCCATCTCCGAGAAAAGTTAGTGCAAAAAAACCTTACATACACACATACGCACATACACACACAGACATTTTGCGTACTCGACGAACTGAGTCGAATGGTATATGACACTCGGCCCTCCGGGCCTCGGTTCAAAAGTCGGTTTTCACAGTGATTTCTTAACCTTTCTATATGAGAAAGGCAAAAATATCTCTAAACAACAAAACCATCGAAATTATTCTATTAATATTAGTTGTATAATTTAACAAAAGTATGTGATAGGAATTGATGAAACATTTAAATCATCTGTTTTAATTCTTCTAGGGGTACACAGATATATTATTTCTTTAGTTAAGGAATAATATTTCCTTTGTGTAGCATACAGGGCTGAGAAAATAAAGTTCGAAACCTCATCAAATCGAGATCACTGCCGAAGAAGATCGCTTGTGATCTTTCCCAATAAAGATCACTTCTGATCAGTGATCAGTGATCTTATCAACAGAGTTGGGAAAAATACCGGGTTCGTTACGTTACGGTATACGTAGTTTCAATATATATTCTCGTTTGATGCACCCCGTGTTCGATTTCGCAACCGTTGTTTCATTCGCAATAAAATGAATACTACATTAGGAGAAATAAATGCTAGATGAAAATTTCATGAAAATAATAAGTTTGGATCATAATCACATTAATATTGTTAATTTGACAGCATTTTCTACGCAATAGCAATGCTTCATGCAAAATTAGTTTAGAAAAATATTTCACACCACATAGTGATTAGAGCGACAAAAGAGTTTGTTTTACTTTCAGCTGGCTGATGCTGATGATGATGTTTATGAGGATGCACTATTTTGATTAAACTCTATAAAACGCTTTTTGACATGACATTGACATTTATGGAAGTAACAGGAGCACAGGGTTTGAGCACACAGCAGGCGCTACGTTTGAAAGGCGCGTTTGAATTGCTCTAGTAAAACTTGCACTCCTCTCGGCTAAATGTGAATAGTAAACGAAAATCAAAATAAATGAAAATCAAAATGCTGTCTTAGCAATGCTTCATATTTTCTTGATATTTAATCGAAGGAATCTTCTTGATAGATTAGACAAAATCTATTTAGCATCAAGATTTGTTATTATATCTTATTTCGTTATTGATGAGGCATACCAATTACAATACCTGGTTCCTTTTTCAAATGGAATACAATTGAATATACTGCATCAGAATAAGATAAGAGAATTTTATATGATATAATATTCTCAAAGCTAGAAAATCCAAGTACTGAAAAATTCGTCTTCTATAAATGTTTTGCTTTTGCTTTGAAGTTACAATGGCAGAATTTTATATTTTGTTGCTATTTTCTTATGCCGACTTTGAAATGATTTTTGATATTTTAACTCTTATTTTAAACTAAATAATGTTATTTTCTACCATTGAGATGTTTGGTTTTAATAATTGGTTTGCAAATCACTTCTACCCGGGCTGTTACTTCTGTGTATGATATTCAAGCTAGACAGGGTAAATTAATCAGCTGCATGACATGCTTTATGATTGAACATGTTTTTCTTATCATTATAATTATTGATAATCACAACATATATGTTAATGTTACTTGTTGGTTTTATTGATATTACTCCGCCAACATGGCATTGCTGAATGAATTTTAAATACATCAAAAAGCATGAAATTTCGATGCGACCGACCAAACAAACTTTTTGAAATTCTTTCATTCTTTGTGTGGTTTATATTCCTCATCTGCTTACTACCTATCATAAGATTTCCAAAAGTTAAAAAATCCATAATTCCAAGCGATTGGTGCACTCAAACTTATATACATTGACTAAAATTGGCATCTTATTTTTACTCATATTAGGCAAAATTTATTAATTTCGCTAATTTACTCACCCCTCCGTGCACTTTTGCTGATCACAACAGAAATGATTTCCTGCATCATTCATTTCCGAATTTACAAGAAGATGCTTTTACATCAACAAATACATGTTTTTCTATAGAATGTAAACGTTTATTGTGGATATTTTTTCAGGAAATAGGGCAAATCAGTAAAATAATTAGATATTTAAAAAATGCGCTCATTGAAAATATTGGACGTCACATTCCAACAGCCCTCCCCTTCTTCCCCCTGTCGCAAAAGGTCACGTTTTGTGAAACATCCCCCTCTTCCTTGCGGTGTGACGTCTTTTATGGACGTCTTTTATGGAACGAGTCTAATGAATTTGCGTTGAATAGCTTCAACACGATCGTTGTCAGTTTGGTAATGAGGTGACCAAATGATAACTGCATATTCGAGGATTAACCGGACGAGTGCACAATAAAGGGCTTTTAAGCAGTGTGCGTTACGAAAACTTTTAGCAATTCGAAACATAAAACCTAAGAGTTTGGGAGCCTTTTAAATTACGTAATCGACATGGTTCTTGAAATCAAGTTTGCTGTCTAAGATTACTTCTAAGTCTTTCACAAACGATTCACTTTTAAGAACGCTTTGCGAAAGGTTGTAGTCATACAAAATTACTGAGCGCTTTCGGGAGAAGGATATAACGGAACATTTGGAGGCATTCAGCAGTTGACATGACACCATTTTGCAAAAGCATCATGTTGAGCTTGTAGAAAGCATGCGTCATCCAGACCATTTATTAGATGATATAGTTTGAAATCATCAGCGAATGATAGCTTGAAACATTTTACAGTGAAGTTGAGATCGTTGAGATAGAGTAAAAATATGAACGGTCCTAAATGACGTCCTTGAGGAACTCCAGCACTAACAGCAAATGGTGTTGTTATCCTGTTTCCTATTTTCACAGATATCTCACGACCAGTTCGATATGACTGCATCCATTCCAGTAGAGCACCATTAAAGCCAAGTCTGTCAAGTTTGGCTATTGCTATTTGATGGTGTATTTTATCAAACGCTGTCGTGAAATCAGTGTAAATTGCGTCGACCTGTGTGCGTGATTGTAGGGATCGGATAAATGAAGTGAAGGATACTAAATTTGTAGATGTTGATCGTTTAGGCATAAATCCGTGTTGCGTTTCAGATATGTAGTCGTTGCAATTGTGGGTTAAAAAGTCAAGAATATTTTTTTCAAATAACTTTGAGACAGTGCAAAGAGAAGCAATTCCGCGATAGTTAGTTATGTCGGATTTGTTGCCTTTTTTAAACACTGGGAAGATATATGACTTCTTCCAGGAATCAGGGAATGCTGCCGACTCGAGAGATGCGTTGAAAAGTATTGTCAGTGGCGTTAGGAGACTGTTCAGGCATCTTTTCAATACTATTGAAGGAATACCATCTGGTCCAGCGATAGTAGGACATTTCAACCTGGAACAAGCCGTATTAATCATGGTCGTTGTGATACGACGGTGAGGTCCAATAGGGGAACGACGAGGAACATTAATGACTGCTTCGGATACCTGATCGCTGTTGAGGATTTCTTTAGAGAAAACGCTACTGAAGTGCCTTCGAAATAGATTACAGGTATCGACTAGGGTTGATGACTGAAGTTCACCGAGTGGCATATGAGTGGGTAATTTCCGATTGTTGTGCGGTTTCGACGTCATATTCATAGATCCACACCTCATCACCAATTATGATGCATTCGATGAATGTGGGGTCACTATCTGCGTTGGAAATCATCTCTTTGGCCACATCAACACGACGCTGTTTTAGAATGAAATTCAGCTTTTAAGGCACCAGCCGAGAAGTGACGCGTTTCAAACCCAAAACATCAGTTAAAATGTGTTCGGCAGATCCATAAGAGATGCCCAACAATACAGCAATCTCTCTAATCGGTACAGAATGATTTTGCAACACGATTTTCTTCGCCGATTCAATGTTTTCTTCAGTAACAGATGTTGTTGGGCGGCCAGGGATCTCATCATGATCCAAGCTTGTACGACCAGCTTTGAAGCGTTTATACCACTCGTATGCCTGTGTTTTTCCTAGACACGATTCACCAAAGGCATTTTCTAACATTTTCAACGTTTCGGAACATTTAGGTCCATTTGCAACACAAAATTTTATGCACGCACGTTGTTCTAAATTTTCAGCCATTATAAAAATCGCCACACGAAAATTTTGCAACTTCTTTGTAACAAAAACTAATCTTACGATATGCGTCAAAATTTGACAGAATGTGTATAAAAGTGTTGCCAACGTTGAGAGCAGGGTTGCCACATATACAGATTAATCTGTATTTTACAGATTTTTTAGATAAATTTGTGACCAAGATTCTGTATATACAGATTACAGATTTTTGGCAAGAAATTCATATTTCTTCAGATTTTTGAGAGTGTGGATTAAAAATTGAATAATGATCGAGTTAAAATATATTGAATCATGGTACTGTTGTTTCTCGAAGTATAACCATTATCTTTATTTTGTGTTAATTCTTAAAAGAGGGTAAAACTTACATGATAACGAACACCAAGAACAGTAAACACAGATGTCCTATCTGCTAATAAGGATTTTTCTATGGTCACTTCATCATTTCGAAAGGCTCAAACTCAAAAATAACTTCCACCCATTTTCCAACTACAACATCATAAAATTCAAACCAAGAAAGACTATTTCATTCCGTTCTGTTTCGATTTCTTACACATATCCACATACAGATTTTCAATACAGGTTTTTGATCTCCTGATACAGATGTACAGATTTTTCTCCTGAAAAATGCAGATTTAAATGTGGCAACCCTGGTTGACAGAATAAAAGTTTACCGATTGTACAAGCGCAGGAATTTTAAAATGAAAATTCCGGTTCTTTTTTGATCATAAGGTATAATGAGATCTCAGCTGGAGCGATGGCCGTTTAGAGAGTTTTTTCAAAGCAGATCTCTTGGCGCACTTATATTGCTTCAAAGTACGATTGGACCAAGGAGGATAAGCTGGTTTGCGTTGTTGTCTTTTTGGTACCAACTGATCAATGGAATATAAAACTACATTCGTCCATAATGTGGCCGCTAAGTTGCTATCGCAAGTTGACAATAACGACCTCCATTTAAACGAAAGCAGGAGCTGATTCATAGCATTGAAGTTACCATTCTTGAAATTGTAATGATATGCTCTGATCTTGTGTCATGCACGCTCGGATGAAATTCCATGTTATGTCGTTTCGTCTGAGAAATTGACAACTACCCCAGGGTAAATTTTGAATACTTAAGATTCATTTCTAATTTATATAAGATGAACTCCATTGATAATGAGAAAAAGTTTATCGCTTCAACCGAAATCGCAGAATGGTAATAATGGTAGAGAAACTTAACGCTATAAAATTAAGTGTTTGTATACAAAACTTGAACATAAGCTTGGCGAAAGGAAAGCTTAAATAACAAAATCCGTATCGCAAGTATGTACAAAGATATAATTGCATACATTTGGGATATTGGTGTAATTTCGTCGGCTATAATGTCGTTTTCGTTTTTAAATTGCACTACACCGGTGTAGCGAAAGCTACACTGAAACCGTTCGTTTTTGCCAATTGCACTACACTACCCATACTTGCATATCAGTCTCATATGGAAAATCGGCATCGAGAAAAAGACGATTAAAATTTTATTTTCAAATTTTTTTTATTTATTGTGCTACCTAACGCTGAATCATGATATTATCACAGACTAACAGACAGGACACTCAAATTAGATTCTTCAATCATTTTAACGGTCATTTCGAATATTCCTTTATTTGGGACAGTACTCACATGTGTCATGATGGCGCCACGTTACCCTATCAAAAACATCCTGTCTGTCATCTAGACTGTGTTTATTTTTTTCATTTACCAACAGAGTTGCCATTCATACAGAATTACCTGTAATGTATTGATTTGTATACTATCAAATTTCATGCAGGATACATATTTAATACATATTGCCAAAACTATACACATAATTTTGCCTACTTCTCATCCTCCAACGCAATACAAAATCGAACCCGTTCGGTTACAATATTTACTTGCTTCTGGTCTGCCGCCACTTAATTTCAGGTGAAAACTACCAACACAATAAAAAATAGTCTAGATGAACAACGTTGAGTCAAACAAATGGGTAGCTTCCAACATCGCAAAAAAGTTAAAAATATTATCAACGTAATCCAATAATTTATTGTGACGATTCATTTTCATATATTATGATGAAATCAGGCATCCCTGCAATCAGCTGATCGGTGTTGACAAACGAGGGGAAACCAACTAGTAAAAAAACTTTTACATAACACAAGGGGTGTACAGATAGTAAATAGTTCGCGCAGTACAATATAGGTGGAACTAGTGCATCACGAAAAATTATTTTGATAAGAATTTATTCATACTGTCATGTCTGTTAGTCTGTGATATTATTACATGAAATATCGATAATACACCTTTGCTATTCCAATATTGCGACAAATGAAATTATTGAAATTTGCACTGAATGGGACTGATATGCGGGTACTTTGCATATGGGACAGACATGAGTTGATATTTTTTTCACATTTTACTGAACAAACCCTCAACTTTTATTGAAATTTCTGAGAGTATATTGAGGATGGATTGCATTCATCAAGCTAACTCAATATTAGCGAAAATCGATATGGGACTGATATGCGAGTATGGGCAGTACACCAGTGCTACACTTTTTCTGCACCGACACCACTGGTGTAGCACTCATCAAAAGTTTGGTGTAGCTCTGTGCAATGGAATTGTTTATTGTAGTCAAGGGTTACTGTTTATGTTTTCATCATTTTTGTTCGTTTATTTATGCCATAGTGTGGCACTGCACCGGTGTAATGCAGTTTAAAAACGAAAACGACATGAAACGAATACAAATCAAACAATGTTCCTAATCAAGATCAATCTAAGCAGACTCTCGTGCAATTGCGGATTCAAAAGTGTAACGATTGATTGAACTGCTGATTGTAGATCATTAGAAATTTTGGTTGCCTTGTTCCACGTCAATGGCTCGAACAACCCGACCTGGGGATGATCCTTGTAGTTTTTTAAGGACCAAATTGTAAAATTCTCTACGTTATTTAGCACACGGGCAAAATTCCTATTTTAGAAATGAGCAAAACGAGTCATGATTTGGGGAAAAGAGTATATTTTCATGTTATGATAATACACCATGATTGAAAGTTCGCGGATCGTGATCCATTTGGACTGATTTCGCTGAAATTTAAGCGTAACGCATTTGACGTTGATGCGTATAACTTCAGGCGTGTTTCTGCTACGATGGTAATCTTTGTAACATAAATTCAGGCGTTGTGTTTCAAAAAATGAAAATTTTAAATATGAATTAAATGGAATGGTGTGATGAATGAATTTTTTGGACAATTTTAACTAATGTTTCAAATGATATACGTTTGAAGAGCCAAACAGTGAAAAGCACGAAAAATTTCTTCTAATCAGAATCATTAACAATTAAAATATGTTTTTGAAAAACGACGACGCCTAAAATAACGTGTTCACTTGCGTTCATTGCTTCAGTTTTGATTTTTTGTCGTGAATACGACTTACTTTACTATGGGGTGCCTTTTCAAAATTTACCCTCTGAGAGAGTGATAAGTTTTTGATCGTGAATATCTATTGTTGTATCTAATGAATCAACATAATTCTTGCGACCTGCCATCGGAAATATGATCACAATTTTATGATAAAATTTTCAGATTTGTGACATAGTCTCAAATAATTCAAAATTAAACTTTTCTGCAATGTTTGGTATAAACGAGTATCAAAGAGGATAATTCATAAGGCGCGTTTGCCTTTCTCGTATTTTGAAAGCCAATAGCTCAGTGATCTGTGAAAGGATTTATATAATCTAACTACCAATAGAATCGAAATTTTTCAATTTAAACGTGTATAGCAAAAGCATTTAAGTATTTCAATAGTACACTATTGTAAAACCTGTCTCATTTGATCCATGTCAACACCAGCCAATCAGAACGCGTTCTAAGGAAGAGAACAAAATATCTGCTGCTGTACAACAAATCGTCCGGGAAAAATGTTCCGAAAAGTGGTGAATATCGCAGTGAGTTCCTCAATTTGGTCCTTGTGATTGCTAGAAACGAATCCCTACAACATATTGATAGTTTCTTTCAATAAATTATGCAAATCCGAAATGAAATAATCGACATTAAAATTCTGTATGCGGCTATTTTTATAGCCGTTAGGACCGTCCATTAGTGAAAAAGCTACAAACGAAATCACATAAAAGGAAATCTCTTAACAAAAATTCAATCAGTTTGGATTCTATCGCCACTGCGAGCAGATGTGTTTTGTGTCGTCTGCACAGCTAGTTTCGCTTTCGACAAGAGCGATTACGTCACAGCTGCCAGTCATTAGCATTGGGAAAAAAACAACGGTGGAGAGCATTGCACAAAATCAGCCGTTCTAATGGCTTTAGAAGTTTTCTAAAGAACTATTAGGATTTGTTGCTCGCAAATTGTAGGGAAATATCCTCAGTTTACTGCAAATCAAGAACAGTTTGCTTAGATTTGTGCACTTTTCGCTATGTGAAATTCACAGTAATCGAGATCAAGTGAAGCCTTTTTTCGCGAAAAATGTTCCAGAGTTTAATGTCGTAGAGAATTACGCAATTTGACCTTTCTGAATGCTGGAAACGAATCCCTACAGCATATTGATAGTTTGTTTCAATAAATTATGCAAATCCGAAATGATATAATCGACATTAAAATTCTGTATGCGGCTATTTTTATAGCCGTTAGGACCGCCCATTAGTGAAAAAGTTACAAACGAAAACAGGTAGAAACAAGCCTCTCAACAAAACTTGAATCAGTTTGGATTGTATCGCCACTGCGAGCAGATGTGTTTTGTGTCGTCTGCACAATTAGTTTCGCTTTCGACAAAAACGATTACGTCACAGCTGCCAGTCATTAGCATTGGTGAAAAAACAACGGTGGAGAGCATTGCACAAAATCAGCTGTTCTAATGGCTCTAAAAGTTTTCTAAAGAACTATTAGGATTTGTTGTTCGCAAATCGTAGGGAAATATCCTCAGTTTACTGCAAATCTAGAACAGTTTGGTTAGATTTGTGCACATTTCGCTGTGTGAAACTCACAGTAAACGATATCAAGTGAAGCCTCCTTTGTTTTTGCGAAAAATGTTCCAGAGTTTAATGTCGTAGAGAATTACGCAATTTGACCTTTCTGAATGCTAGAAACGAGTCCCTTCAGCATATTGATAGTTTGTTTCAATAAATTATGCAAATCCGAAATGAAATGATCAACATTAAAATTCTGAATGCGGATATTTTTATAGCCGTTAGGACCGCCCATTAGTGAAAAAGCTACAAACGAAATCACATAAAAGGAAATCTCTTAACAAAAATTCAATCAGTTTGGATTCTATCGCCACTGCGAGCAGATGTGTTTTGTGTCGTCTGCACAACTAGTTTCGCTTTCGACAAGAGCGATTACGTCACAGCTGCCAGTCATTAGCATTGGGAAAAAAACAACGGTGGAGAGCATTGCACAATATCAGCCGTTCTAATGGCTCTAAAAGTTTTCTAAAGAACTATTAGGATTTGTTGTTCGCAAATCGAAAGGAAATATCCTCAGTTTACTGCAAATCTAGAACAGTTTGGTTAGATTTGTGCACATTTCGCTGTGTGAAACTCACAGTAAACGATATCAAGTGAAGCCTCCTTTGTTTTTGCGAAAAATGTTCCAGAGTTTAATGTCGTAGAGAATTACGCAATTTGACCTTTCTGAATGCTAGAAACGAGTCCCTTCAGCATATTGATAGTTTGTTTCAATAAATTATGCAAATCCGAAATGAAATAATCGACATTAAAATTCTGAATGCGGCTATTTTTATAGCCGTTAGGACCGCCCATTAGTGAAAAAGCTACAAACGAAATCAGGTAGAAACAAGCCTCTCAACAAAAAGTGAAGCCTTCTTTGTTTTTGCGAAAAATGTGCAAATGGGAATGCTTGCATAATTCATACAATTGATCAACTAATTGATATTCGGAAGTGTTAAGGAACATGTCAGTTGTTTTCGTATTCACGACATCCAGTTATGTCTTTGACATTACTCACCCGCCTTTTTGTTTCAGAATTTAATCACTTAAACGAACTGCATGAAAAAACACGAGTGAATCAACCCTCTTAAAAACAAACTCTTTGTAGAATTCTTGCAAGTACCGCGGAATGATTTTGCTTTTTTTTCTTCGAAACATCATTTGCAAAATCGTCTTATTTAAAATATTTAGGTGAATCAATACAGCTTGTGTTGTTACATCTATGAAACAAATTTTTCAAAGTGGTTGAAATTTTTTTTTCTTATTTTCGTTAGATGGTTCCATATTCATAGTCGAATTTATTTTTCGGTTCACGCTAGCTCTCGGAATATTATTCTAATAACAGTCACATAAAATATGTTAGAATAAGGGGAATAATGTAAATTTTCGGTTCATTATCTTTATGAAAACATTTTCAGTACTTCTTGATTTTCGATGTCTGTTTTTTGTCTTAATATATTTAGCAATCCGTCACATCATTTGAGGCAGAGGGTTTAAAGTGATATCCGGGTAGAAAATTGGAGTTACAAGCTTTGACAGAAATACATTCCTCAAGTAACGCATTTTCGGACCATGATTAATTTTTATGGGAGAAAACTTTTTGCTCATGGTTTCAAGAGAAAAACAAAATATTGGCTTCATGATTTTCTAATCATGACATCAGTAACGGATTTCTTTCCGTGCACAGTTCAGAACGTTTTTCTCGATCGATTTTCGCACAGCGAAAAGTGAACGAAGCAAATCAAATTATTTTGGATTTTCACTAAACTGATGATTTTTATCTTCGATTAGAACGGCTGATTTTATATGATGTTGTCCACTTTTCGTTTTCTTTCTCTCCAATGCACGACGACTAGAAGCTCTGTTGCATGATGCAATCGCTCTTGTTTGAGTTGAAACTAGCTTTGCGTACAAGCTCGCAGTGCCAAATGATGCGAAACTGGTTTAATGCGTCTTCTCGCCTTGACGACCGGAAGGCCAATAAGAACTACGACCTGATCGTTTGGGGTTTTTAACCATGCATAAGGTGCGCTCTCCGATACCGCATTTTGAATGCGTCTTCTCGCCCCGACGTCTGCTTCGTTCCATCGCACAAGAAGAAATGATCGATTTTCATATAACATTTTTTTACATTTCATGTTTGGATTTATATCCTTGACTATAAATCTCTATTTCATGTTTGGACTTCTATTTCATGTTTGGATTTATATCCTTGAAATTGTATACTTTTATCTACTTAACCTAAACTAACCTAACCTAACTCTAGCTGTAAAGAGCTCTAATAATGGCATGTTCAGAGATTGAACATTTAGTTTTGAATTTATTGTATGTGTTTTCAGTTTTCTGCTCGATTGTTTCTTATTCAGCAATTACAAAAAAGTTCTAGTCCAATTTTAAAAATTTGTTTTGAATGACTTGGAGCTTATTTTTATGACATTTTGCGCAAATTTTTCCAAACTGGAACTGCATACTCAATGGCTGGATAAACTATTTGCCTATAAACAGCTAGTTTATTTTGAGTTGATAATTCAGATTTTCTGTTAATCAATGGGTAGAGATCTCAATAAAATGTTGCATTTTAACACTATTTTGTCCACATGTGACCTAAAGAGAAACTTGCTATCTATGGTCAGTCCTAGATAAACTGCCTCATTCAACCGATCTAGTTCAGAGACATTGTTATTCTCAGGTGGGAAAAGTCGGGCAGATTTAGAGTGGGGAAATATGACAGCTTGAGTTTTAGTTCCATTGATGCATGTTTCTCGGTTGATTTTCCAGAAGGCCGTAACAGCAAGTGACAGTTTCTCTTTGTTCACACTCTCTTTCGATTATTGTGATGTGATCTAAAAAGATTTTCTTGGGTTTCACAGTTGTGTTTGGAAGTCGATCGTTTCGAGCATCATTCTATGCAAAGAGTTAAGTGATAAATGTGTAAACCACTTGGTAATTAATAGAAGAGAAAGTAAACAAAGAGAAACTGTCACTTGCTGTTACGGCCTTCTGGAAAATCAACCGAGATTTTCCAACTGCTGAAATAATCAACCAGTACATCCATTCCTCTCTGCATTTTGTTTACTAATGAGCGAATTACGCGGTCTTTGTAGATGACGGAGGTGTCATCGGCAAACAGTGAGAGTACGCCATCACCCGCAAGTGCCAGAATATCTGACGTGAAAATATTGAATAATATTGGGCCAAGGACACTACCTTCAGGAACACCAGTGGGGACATGATATTTATCTGATGATAAGTTGTTAACAAAGACTTCGAAACATCTGTTTGACAGATAGTTTTTTACTATTTTTACTAGATAGGTTAGGAAGTTGAGATGATGCATTTTATGAATTAGGCCACCGTGTCAGACATTGTCAAACGCTTTTTCAACGTCTAACAAAATCATGCCAGATGTTTTCGAAACAGCTTTATTTCTTGAGAGAGTGTTATTGACTCTGACCAACTGGTGAATAGTAGAACGACCTCTTCTAAACCCAAATTGTTCTTCCGGAAAAGTGTTATTGGTATCTGCAAAATCTAACAAACCTGACAGGATTGGTTTTTCGAACCTTTTGGACAGTGAAGATAAGAGACTGATCGGAAGATAGCTCTTCGGACAGGTGGGATCCTGTCCTTCCAGGCTTTTTTATTGGGATCACTTTGGCCACTTTCCAACTAGAGGGAAAGTAGCTAAGGACCAAACATTGATTGAAAATAGATTCAAGTTGTTGCAAAAATCTAACGCTAAGGCGTTTGAGCTCTATGTTCAAAATAGAGTCAGCACCCGGAGCTTTCATATTTTTTGACCTTTTGGTGGATTTTTTCAATTCTTCTTCTGTGATTCTGTGATTAGCAGCGAATATAGAAGTCATTCTATCAACAGTTTCGACAGTGGCTGAAACAGTAGTTTCATGAGGACTGACCATGTCTTGACCGAGACGGTGGGAACTAACAATATGTTCACCTAAAGCATTAGCTTTTTCAACCGGTGTTATGAGCACATAGTCATCCAGACGAAGGGGTGATATCGGTTTCGGCTTGTTTTTAAGAAGTTTAGACTGTTTTCCAAAAAAGGTTTAGAATAATTATCTAGCTTACTGATATGGTCTGAGAATTCCCTGTTTTTTATATCGTTCATTATTTGCCTAATGATATTAGTTAGATTATTGGTTGAAGTTTTCTTTTCCCTGAGTCCTGTTCTCTGGTACTGTCTTCGATAAATATTTCTTAACCTAATCAATGTTTTAGTGGTAGAAACAATGGTGATAGATTTACGGAATATTGGTATTTCTCTTATGTTTAGTTCACGAGCTCTGGCGATGGCACGTTCAACTTCAGTTAGTTGTCTGTCGATGTCCTCTGCTGATTCTGGGTGGCGATCGTAGTTAATGTTGTTGTCCACACTGCTGCTGAATGCTGACTCGTCGACATGATGATAATCACGTCGAGTACGTTGCTGGGTTTCAACACCGGACCCAATTTCCACCACAACAGGACAGTGGTCGGAACTGATATCTTCAATGATGACAGGATGAGAGATGTTCTCAGCAAGATTGTTGATAAACAGGTCGATAATGGGGCAGGTCCCTGATCTGGCAACATACGTTGAACTATCCGGACTCAGGATAGTGTAGTAGTCGTTTTGAAGGTCGTCGTTCAGCACTGTTCAATTCCGATTATTCCTGGAATTTCCTCAGGCTTGATGTCTGGCATTGATATCACTGGCGATAATAAATTTATTTCGTCCTCTTGTCAGCTTCTGCAGATCATTTCTTAGTTGTGATTGAGTTTCTTGGTTCTGTGAGCCCTGTCTAGGGCAGTATGCTGCGATGAATTTTATCCTTCCGATCGTTGTATCCAATTCAACTCCTAGCGACTCGATAAATTTCGTACCAAAGCTCGGAAGTACAGCAAACTTCACACCTCTTCTGACTGCAATCGCAACACCACCCCGCCCCTAGAGTGGATTCGATCCAGGCGAATGATGACGTAGTTATTGAGGTTGACGTAGTTATTGAGGTTGACGTAGTTATTATATACGTATGACGTATATTGACGGTATTGAGGACATCTTCGGTGACAAATGTGTTTCCGTGATAACACACACATCGACGTGCTGTGTTCTTACGAAGTCCGATAGCTCAACTTGCTTTGGACGCACTGAGCAGGCATTCCAATTCATCACTAATAATAAACGAATCGAGCACTTGAATTTGCTCCATTTTCATCTTGCAACCACGGAGCGCAGAGCTCATGTCGACGAAAATTTTCATCAACTCCACAGAAGTAAATAGCGGAGTACAGTTTACAGTTGGGCCATCAACTCCACAGAAGTAAATAGCGGAGTACAGTTTACAGTTGGGCCATCATCAGTAGTTTTGATACCAGGTGGCGGAAGGATTGGATCCAGTAGATTATTCAGCCTGGGGAAATTCACTGGGTCCAATGGCGATACAGGTGGTACAGGTGGAACCTTCGTCTTCGATGGTTGTCGCTGAGGTGAAGCTTGTTTCCTTATTTTCAAGAACTCAGCCCGTTTCGGGCAAGCTCGTTCGGTTGCTTCATGGGGCCCAGCATAGTTTGCACAGCAAGGGTAGATTCTCCATTCATAGCGCACTCGTTGGTAGCATGATTCGATCCGCAGCGGTTGCAACGGCTAATCATGTGGCAATTTCGAGCACCATGCCCGAAGTGTAGACATTTCACGCAGAGATTTAGATCTCTGCGTTTGTTGCGGTAGGGTTCCCATTTCACGATGACATGATCGATGGCCTTCAGTTACTTAAGCTGCTTCAACGTGGTCGTACCTCTCTTGAAGTGAATTAGGTACAATGCGTCTCTGTACGTGCGTTTATCCTCTTCTCGACGTTTCATTCGATGAATTGCCAGAGCCGGTTTTTTAAGTTTTGATAAGGGGACCATCAGTGACTCTTCGCTGACTAAAGAAAGTCCTCTCAGCACAACTTTGTATGGTTTTTCACTCGACTTGTCATGAGTGAAAAATTCAGTTTTCGTTCCCTGGAGATATATCATTACCAGATCATACTCGTGCTGTGAGTTGCGAAGCAACTTGGTCCCAAAGCTGCATAACTTGAATGTTGGTGCGACATTCAATGAATGTAGAGCCTTCCGCAATCAGTGATAATCTGCATTGGCAACCATCAACGGTGGAAGCTTGATTTTTTGGTCACTGTTTTCCAAAAGGCATTATCCATATTATCCGGATTGTTATCAATATCTAGTGAAGCGTAGGTGTTCATTGTAGCCACACATGGCTGACAGATGATTCTCTGGAACTTGTAGTTTTCTTCCGCTTCACGGACCGTCCCGAACTGTCTCCTCACAATCGGTCGCTTTAAGCGACATCTTCTCCAATTCACTCGTATGTATCAAAGGTTTAACTGTGCACTCGTTGAAAACAAAACACAGAATACTATGATCGATTTTCGACTACGGTTCCCCCTTTTATAACGTTCAGTAGAAGATATGTGCTTGACTACCTCAAAATCGTCGTCCTTGCGTGAAAAACCCAAGCGAAAGTAAAGAGTATTCCGCGTTGTTTTAAAATTTTGAGAAAATTTAATTTTTGAGTTGTTTGGGATGATCTCACACTGCTCATATTGTTATCCTAAATACCTGACCATATTTTTAATGAAATAGTGAAACAATTATGTTGCTGCCATTAATACAAGTCGAGATATTCACGATTAAGTTCTGCCCATTCTTCCATACGGCTAATTTTGAAAAGGCGTCCCATAGTAAAATAAGTCGTATTCACGACAAAATTGTATCAGACAACGATACTTTCAGTGATGAAATATGGATGCGTTTGTTTTCGTTCCGCTGCAAACTCTCATATTATCAAACTGGAGCGAATTCAGTACCGTTGTTTGTGAATTGCCTTAGGCTGCATGCATTCGACACATACAATGAGTCTTGAAGTTCTGGCGGGAATTCTTCCATTAAAAGATCGATTTTGGGAGTTTTCATCACGCCTGCTAATAAGATGTGAGGTGCTGAGTCCCATGGTAATTAATAATTTCGAACGACTAGTCAAGCTTCGATCTCAAACAAAATTCATGACAGTATATTTTATCCACATGTCACAGGAAATCAACCCATCAAGGTATATTCCTATCCGTGTCAGCATCCTGAATGCCCCTGACTCAACTATGGACAAAACAGTGAACTTACCATCATTCACCTACTGTGCGTCAGTACTATCAAATATGGCCGACGGACCGAACAAACTCATTTTTATTTATTTATTTATTTATTTGGAGCAGGAAAAAACCCAATGGAGCTGAAATAATAATCTCTCACTCCAACAGGCATAAAACCTCCTCATCGTTTATATCAACAGATTACAACAATCCAACAGATACATGTATGTACTTAATACTATCAATTAAAACTAATCCTAGCTAACTAACTATGACACTAAACCCATCGGGTAAACGATGGTGATTTTGCATTAAAACTAAAGAAAAAAAAATGCTTTAAAATGGGAGGTAGAAAGAGGGAGTGGTGAATGAAAGTTGGCGAACGAAACGGGGTTAGGTTCAGCATGTAGATCTAATTAGTGGTCGAAAAGATGGTGGAAGACGGATAAAAAAGAGGGCTAGTAAACGAGGTTAGAACCGACATATAGATCTAATTAGTGTTCAAAAAGATTAGAGAAGAACGATTAAGAGCGGAGAAGAGGAGATACAACAGGATTAGTTACAACGAGCGAATTTATTAGTTTTCAATGGAGATGGTGGAGAGAACGAAGGGATGGTCGAGCGGAAAGAATTAACATTAGTATTATAACTGCAAAAATAAAGAATCATGGAATAATCGTTGTATCGCATTACGAGATAGATGAAAATCAAATTCCTGTGAGCAACTATTGAATAAACGGCACATACTGGAAAAGGGTTCATTATATCCGTAATTGGTTCTAGCATGGGGAATTCGTATAAATGGATGAGAACGAAGACTTCGACGATGAATGTCAAAATCGAACAATTGTAGGAGATCAGGACTGTCAACACGTGATTGAATTAGATCAGCAATAAAGACAGCCTTGCAAACGTTCCTACGTACATACAGCGGATCTAGCTCAATAAGCCGACAGCGATCTTTGTAACTAGGAAGGTTGAATGAGTCCCTCCATGATAGATTGCGGAGTGCAAATCTTACGAATTACGACACTTTCGACACGATCAATGTCGATTTGATAATGAGGCGACCAAACGATAGCTGCGTATTCTAATGTTGATCGAACTTTATAGGATGATATAGTTTGAAATCATCGGCAAATGATAGTTTGAAACATTTCACGAAGAAGTTGAGATCATTGAGGTAGAGTAAAAATATAAACGGTCCTAAGTGGCTTCCTTAAGGTACTCCTGAACTAACAGTAAAAAGAACTGTTGTGAATTTTCCTATTTTCACCGACATCTCGCGACCAGTAAGATATGAACTCATCCAATCCAGTAAAGCGACACTAAAGCCCAGCCTGTTTAGTTTAGCAATTTTTATTTGATGATTTATTTTATCGAATGCCGCTGAAAAATCTGTGTAGATAGCATCAACCTGTAGATGCGATTGTAGAGATCGGATGATAAAAGATGTGTAAGCTACAAGGTTTGTAGATGTTGACCTCTTAGGCATGAAACCGTGTTGAGTTTCAGATATGTAGTCCTTGCATTTGTGAGTTATAAAATCGAGAATAATTATTTCAAATAACTTGGACACAGCACATAGTGAAGCTATTCCACGGTAGTTAGTAATATCAGATGTGTTACCGTGTTAGTGTTAGTCCCCGCATTAAGGGAATCGTTGAACAATATAGTCAGTGGTGTTAGGAGTGAATTCAAGCATTTTTTAGGACCATCGAAGGAATAGCATCGGGTCTTGCGTTAGTAGAGCTTCTTAGTTTTGGGCACGCCGTAATTATCATGGTCGAGGTAATAGGAGGATGAGCTCCAACAGGAGAACGAAGAGGAACGTTCACGATTGCCTCTGATACTTCTTCGCTACTAAGAACTTCATTGGAAAAAACGCTACTGAAGTGCCTTCGAAAAAGATAGCAGGTTTCAAGTATGGTGGATGACTGAACTTCACCAAGCGACATGTGAGTAGGCATACCTATTTCCTTGCGCTGTTTGTTCACGTGATGCCAAAAACTTTTTGGGTTATTTCTTAAGTTCTGTTGAACGCGGTTTAAGTGAGTATAATATAAAATTTTGTTTAGTCGTTTATATCGATTGTTAAGAAACATGTATTGAGACCTCAAATGAAGAGTGGGTCGCTTTGTGAGTTTTTTTCAAAGCGGATCGTTTGGCGCTTTTGTATCGCCTCAGAGTTTGATTAGACCAGCGAGGATAAACTGGTTGACGATGATTTTTTTTGGGGACAAACTGATCAACAGAGTATAACATAATATTTGTCCATAGTGTAGCAATAGAGTTTCCATCACACTCAGAAAATAGAGCTTCCCTGTTTAATGAGAACTGAAACTGATTCATTGCGTTGAAGTTAGCTTTTTTATAATCGTAGTAAGTAGTTTCAGCAATGATTTCATAAACAACAGGTTTGCATTCAGTTAAACTAAGTTGAAGCGGAGGGTGGTGGCGGCATGATTTAACAAGAGCGGATGGTGCAATAGTTACAACACAGTTGGGTACAAAATCTTGACTGACGAAACATAGATCAAGCATGCGATTGTTACTGTTGTAATTATCATTTAGTTGCACTAAACCAGCAGTGCTATACTCGTCTAATAGTCTTGACGTTGTAGGTGTTTTAGAAGAACGCGTATCATCAAGATGTAAGTATCTGGAGGAGCAGGGAATCCATTTAATACCGGGAATGTTGAAATCACCGAGTACAACGATTTTGTCATTCAAACTCGTTTGATTCATAATCAGCGAGAGGGAAGGTAAATGTTGTTCGATCATTGTAATTTCATTCACGCGGTCATGCGGAAAGTAAAGAACACACATAAAAAGCGTAAATTGCGAGAAAGAGAGAGAGAGAGAAATCCAGAGTTTTTCTACACTGGTCGCGTTAGTGAGAGATATCAGGCGAGATTTAAATGTGGACCTGCAAGCAATAAGAACTCCACTGCCGATCTTTTCCTTGCTATTTTGATCGTTTCGATCTTGTCTGTGCACTGTGTATGAGCTATCAAATATTTGCTGGGATAAAGTGTTATTGTTTAACCAGGTTTCGGTCAATATATACATAATTTTTCTGGGAACACTGTTCAATTAAGTTTGTTGTGTTTTTAAAAGTCCGTTATTTTTGCAATTTAAACTGTTTTCTGCATCATTATATAGTTAATATTTCAACTGGTGATTGACTATATGCTGTTTGAATCTGTGTGAGGTGTTATTCTTTGCCATCAATTGCATATTGGCTAGTGATTTACGTTTATTAGTGCTGTGCTTAGTGCTATTTGTACAGCTGCTGTAGCTTTGTGGTTTAAACAATAAGCTATCGTCTTGATCGAGTTCTTCGCATACTTAGTCATTTACTAGGTGTATAGCCTAATCAAAGGCGCTTCCCTGGATGAACATGGAGAAAAATTGTGCTAAATGCAGTCAAGTCATTACCGGTATTGATTCAGTAGTTTGCCGTGGATACTGTGGATGCTCGTTTCACATGGCATGCTCGGGAGTTTCACGTGTTCTATTGGGGTATTTTACATCGCATCAAAAAAATCTTTTCTGGATGTGTGATGCTTGCGCTAGTTTGTTCGAGAACTCGCATCTCTGCTCTATCACGAAAGCTGCAGACGAGAAGTCGCCATTGGTATCACTCACGGAGGCAATAAACAGCTTACAGAGTGAGATAAAAGCATTATCTAAACCGACTCCACGGACACCCAATCCATTCAATCGGCCCTGGTCATCCTTGGACAATCGTCGTCCGGCTAAAAGACCTCATGGACTTGATATCGAACAAAAAGCTTCCGAGTGCCAATCGGGTTCTAAACTTATAGGCGATAACGTCGTTCATGTTCCAGTATGCGAACAATCGACTGATAAGTTTTGGCTTTATTTGTCCCGTATTCGACCTGATGTCACGAATAACGAGATTTCTGCCATGGTACGAGCCAATCTCGGACTAGCACAGGACCCGGTTGTTGTTAAATTGGTTGCCAAAGGTGCTGACGTTAGCATCATGACTTTTGTCTCGTTCAAAGTCGGTCTTGATCGAGGGTTGGAGTCCGTCGCTTTAAATCCTGCAACGTGGCCACAAGGAATTTACTTTCGCGAGTTTGAGGACAAATCTACTCAAAAATTTCGAATTCCTCCTGTAGTGGACCCGTCTCCTACGCCGGCATCGCCGCAAGTGGATGCTGCTCGACAATAACTGGATATAACACACTGGGACGCACCGTTTTTCGAATAATGGAAGCCTCCGACACCCCCGCCCCAGTCGTGCCGCCGCCGCCAGCGTTCATCAGCCGTCTCGGTCCTGTGGGCGGATGCGGTGAAGGGGGTTTCCAAACTTTTCTCCATGGCAAGTATTTATCATTTCCCAGTTATGTATGCGCTGATTTGTTCTCCGGTTCCACTTCGACGACTTCTACTCACCGGACATTGGGACGCAATGCAGTTGGTATTATGGAAGCCTCTGATCCCCTCGCCACAGTCGTGCCATCGCAGCCAGCGCTCGTCAGCCATCCCGGTCCAGTGTGCGAGACCGGTGAAGAGGTCTTCCAACCCGTCGCCGCCGGCAAGTATACTAGCAACTTGCACAATTCTTGCGACTCAAACCTTTTCTAACATTATGACGTATGCAATCGATCAATACGTTCCAAAGCGAATTATCCAACCCTCCAAACAGGCTCCGTGGCAAACCGCAGAGCTAATACATTTGAAAAGTTCAAAAAGGACCGCATTGAAGAAATACTCGAAGAATGGCGGCTTAGTGTTTCGACAAAATTACATGCAAATAAATAAAGTATACAAAAAGACAGCCAAGCGTTGCTACTCGAACTATTTGCGCAATGTGCAAAGGAGGCTAAAGTCCGATCCAAAATCATTTTGGAAACATGTAAACGAGCTAAGAAAGGAATCAGACCTACCCTCGACCATGTTTTACGAACAACAAACTGGTTCCTGCACGCAAGAGATAAGCGATATGTTTAGGAAAAAATTTTCCAGTGTTTTTTCTAGAGAGACCTTAAGCCCGTACCAAATCTCTCAGGCGGCTCTTAATGTTCCCATATCGAGCCAGTCTTTGAATTTAATCAATATCGACATCGACGCTGTACTAACGGCAATCGTAAAACTTAAACCTTCACACTCGCCTGGACCCGACGGTATTCCGGCAGATGTCTTGAAAAGATGTTCAAGTGCAATAGTAACTCTCTTATGCCAACTGTTTCAACTATCACTCACGACAGGAGTCTTTCCCGTTATGTGGAAATCTTCCTACATGTTTCCAGTTCACAAAAAAGGAGACAAAAAGAACATTGACAATTATCGTGGAATTACTGCCCTAAGCGCCATACCTAAATTGTTCGAATTAGTAGTTCTTAAGCCAATTTTCGACCACTGTAAACAATATATCGCGGAAACTCAACACGGATTCATGCCGAAACGCTCCACTGCTACTAATCTCTTATCTTTTACGACGTACATAATGGATGCTATGTCTAATGGCTTCCAAACGGATGCTATTTACACGGATCTCTCCGCAGCTTTTGATAAAATCAATCACGCTATCACGATCGCCAAACTGGACAGGCTGGGTTTCGGTTCCAGTGTTCTTCGATGGATGCAATCGTATCTCTGCAATCGACGGCTGGCGGTTAAAGTCAATGACAGTCTATCGCAGGAGTTCTTTGCTTTTTCCAGAATACCTCAAGAAAGCCATCTCGGTCCACTGATGTTCCTCCTTTATTTCAACGATGTAAATTACTCACTAGAAGGCTCACGACTATCTTTTGCTGATGACTTGAAGTTATACCAAATAATCAAGAGTGCAGAGGATGCTTCATACCTTCAGCGTCTACTGACGATTTTTTCAAGGTGGTGCGAGATCAACCGAATGACTTTAAACATTAGCAAATGCTCTATTATCACATTCACTCGTAAGAAAGACCCTTTGCGGTTTGATTATTGCCTCCATGTTGCAGCGATTGAAAGAGTCACTTGTGTCAAGGATCTTGGAGTTTATCTAGACGAACAAATGAATTACAAGCAGCATATTGGCTACATAGTTACGAAGGCTTCTCGTTGTTTGGGATTTGTTATGAGAATTGCTAAGCGCTTCACAGATATATACTGTTTGAAGTCGCTCTACTGCTCACTTGTTCGTTCAACACTCGAATACTGCTCGGTAATATGGAACCCTCACTATGTTAACGGTGTTCTCAGAATTGAGTCAATCCAACGACGTTTCGTTCGTTTCGCTCTTCGCAAATTGCCCTGGACCAACCCTCATCAGCTGCCGAGCTACGAAAGCCGTGGAACGCTTATCGGGCTCGATACTTTGCAAGTGCGTCGTGACCTGTTCCGTGCAATGCTGATTGCCGATGTCTTGACAAACAATATCGATTGCCCAGCACTTCTTAGTCAAATCAACATCAATGTTCGTTCCAGAGCTCTCCGCAACAACAACCTCCTCAGATTGCTTCTACGTCGTACTAACTACGGAATCAACGGTCCGTCATTGGATTGCAACGAACCTTCAACGGTGTTTCGACGGGATTCGATTTTTTTCGCAGCCGAATAAGGCAAAAATTTTTAAATATTCTTAGAAACAATCATTAGGACTTAAATTTGTCTGTTGATTAAATAAATAAATAAAAAATATCATAGGCCGAGTCAGAACAAGCGAGCTGATAATCTACGATAGAGCTATTCATTCCACCAACATTTTGATAATAAATGTCTAAACTAAGGTTGTGGTTGTTGTTCCTGATGTTAGATACGATATTGGTATTGATGGATGTCTTACTGGAGCAGGGGGGGGGGGTGTGATATGACGGATGAGTTGAAGGGTGGCTGCATGCGGGCTTGGAGAATGAGTGTTGTTGCTATGTATGACTTGCAACCGTTGAGGCAAGGGTCGGGATGATTTTAGATTGAATCGGAGTAAAATCTGTCGTTGCTTCGGAACTGGATTGCGTTCTAAAAAAAGAAGCGATCGTCACACCGTTAGGCCAGAATTTGGGTGACGTTATTTGTTGCTCAAAGGCTGCAGGAACATTCAGTTTGAAAGATACAAAAGAAAGTGGAGAGGCCACTATTGTCTTACTAGTTTGAAACATTGAATAAAGTTACGAGGACAGTTTGTACGTGATTCTACATAACTAATGATATTCTCCTCGGTTTCACTAGGTAAAAATCTGGTTAAATAATACCAATTACCATTATTGGCATCGGTTAAGGTCTGTCTTATAGGAGGTGCTACTTGAAGGCTAGAGCTATGATTGTTAGGTTCTGTTCTGATATTTCTGGTGCTAACTGGTGAAATAATCTCGTTGCTAGTTGGTAAATGTGCACTTTTGGAAACTAAATTAACGGTAGGCCCTAGGTAAGGAACGTTAGAAATAATATTTACGTTGGCTTGCCTGGTGATGTTAGATGATATTTGCGGCGTATACACAGAGATAGTATAAGTTGCTCTAGGTTGCGGTGGGATCATAGGGCATTGTGCAGCAAAAATATTGTTGGACGGTTCATTGTCACTGGTGGCATGTTGATTAACAGCGACGGTTTGTGGTGGCAAATAGTTGATGTTGGTGGTACATGAAGTAAAGGGTGCTGATGATAGTGGAAGATCAGTTTGTGCAGTATTGACAGTACAGGTAGCGAGCGGTGCTGGCAAAGTGGAAACAATTTGCGGTGTTGGAATAGCGGTGTTAGAGTCGTCGATATTGGAAGTAGCAATGATAGGGTTCGCTACTGGAACAGATGTGATATCCGGATCAACGAATTCGCTAGCGGCAACATTGGTTAAATGAGTTGAATTTTCGTTGGAATTTGAGACTAAAACTATTGGAGCAGTAGAAATTGGTGTATATTGGTTAGATATTGGAACGTCGACTCGCCTTATTTTGTCAGGTTGAGGTATAGATGGTCTACCAGTACTACTGGTGCGTGGGTTTTTATTGTTGTCCTCGAGTATTGATTCAAACAGGTTAGTTAAGGAGATCGTCGAGCCGTTCGAAGAAACGAGTGCCATCATTAGCAGAGCGTTCAGTGTAATCATGATGTCCAGAGCGATGATTGCAGCTAGGTCTAGCCCAACCGTTAGAATACATGCGATAAAAAAACTGCATTGTATCAGTCAAAGCACCGATCGACTTCAGGGCTGCGGTGGTTCGTTGGAGAATCAACTGCAAAGTTCCATCAGCGGATTCGTTTCGATTAGGTAACTCTCGACACTGGGAGCATAACCAGTACAATCCTGGGTTTTCACGAATTAACTTGATTGTTGACATGTTTAAATTGGCGCACTTAACATGGAAATTCTTCGAGCAAGATCGGCAAGCTAATTTATTGCTTCGCGAACCAGAGGAACCAAAAGAAACATCGGCATCACATTTGTTTTTTGTCATGGTGATTGGAGCTGCGGTCAAATGTCATATGTATTTTCTAACTTGTCTATTGTCCATTCTACAATCCCTAATTATTGGTATTTCGATTACTGTTGGCAGAGATTCACAAAATCCAGAATACTTGTGTATGGACAAAACAGTGAACTTACCATCATTCGCCTACTGTGCGTCAGTACTATCAAATATGGCCGACGGACCGAACAAACTCATATTTTCTAGTTTGTCTATGGTCCATTCTGCAATCCCTTATTATTGGTATTTCGATTACTGTTGGCAGAGATTCGCAAAATCGAGAATACTTGTCTATGGACAAAACAGTGAACTTACCATCATTCACCTACTGTGCATCAGTACTATCAAATATGGCCGACGGACCGAACAAACTCAGCTTGTCTATTGTCCATTCTACTACTATCTATCAAAAATGACCGACGGACCGAACAAACTCATATTTTCTAGCTTGTCTATTGTCCATTCTACAATCCCTAATAATTGGTATTTCGATTACTGTTGGCAGAGATTTGCAAAATCCAGAATACTTGTGTATGGACAAAACAGTGAAATTACCATCATTCACCTACTGTGCGTCAGTACTATCAAATATGGCCGACGGACCGAACAAACTCATCTTTTCTAGTTTGTCTATGGTCCATTCTGCAATCTTTAATGATTGTTATTTCGTTTACTGTTGGCAGAGATTCGCAAAATTCAGAAAACTTGTCTATGGACAAAACAGTGAACTTACCATCATTCACCTACTGTGCGTCAGTACTATCAAATATGGCCGACGGACCGAACAAACTCATATTTTCTAGCTTGTCTATTGTCCATTCTACAATCCCTAATTATTGTTATTTAGATTACTGTTGGCAGAGATTCGCAAAATCGAGAATACTTGTCTATGGACAAAACAGTGAAATTACCATCATCCACTTACTGTGCATCAGAACTATCAAATATGGCCGACAGACCGAACAAACTCATATTTTCTAGTTTGTCTATAGTCCATTCTACAATCCCTAATTATTGGTATTTCGATTACTGTTGGCAGAGATTCGCAAAATCCAGAATACTTGTGTATGGACAAAACAGTGAAATTACCATCATTCACTTACTGTGCGTCAGTACTATCAAATATGGCCGACGGACCGAACAAACTCATATTTTCTAGCTTGTCTATTGTCCATTCTACAATCTCTAATTATTGGTATTTCGATTACTGTTGGCAGAGATTCGCAAAATCAAGAATACTTGTGTATGGACAAAACAGTGAAATTACCATTATTCACCTACTGTGCGTCAGTACTATCAAATATGGCCGACGGACCGAACAAACTCATATTTTCTAGCTTGTCTATTGTCCATTATACATCACTAATAATTGTTATTTCGATTACTGTTGGCAGAGATTCGCAAAATCCAGAATACTTCTGTGTGGACAAAACAGTGAAATTACCATCATTCACCTGCTGTGCGTCAGTACTATCAAATATGGCCGACGGACAGAACAAACTCATATTTTCTAGATTGCTGGTGGTCAATTCTGCAGTCTTTAATTATTGGTATATCGATTACTGTTGGCAGAGATTCGCAAAATCGAGAATACTTGTGTATGGACAAAACAGTGAACTTACCATCATTCACTTATTGTGCTTCAGTACTATCAAATATGGACGACGGACCGAACAAACTCATATTTTCTAGTTTGTCTATGGTCCATTCTGCAATCCCCAATTATTGGTATTTTGATTACTGTTGGTAGAGATTCGCAAAATCGAGAATACTTGTCTGTGGACAAAACAGTGAATATAATATGGACAAAACAGTGAATATACTGTACTGAATATACTGTGAAGTACTATCAAATATGGCCAACGGACCGAACAAACTCATATTTTCTAGATTGTTGGTGGTCCATTCTGGAATCCCTAATTATTGGTATTTCGATTACTGTTGGCAGAGATTCGCAAAAACGAGAATACTTGTCTATGGACAAAACAGTGAAATTACCATCATTCACCTACTGTGCATCAGTACTATCAAATATGGCCGACGGACCGAACAAACTCATATTTTCTAGCTTGTCTATTGTCCATTTCACAATCCCTAATTATTGGTATTTCGATTACTGTTGGCAGAGATTCCCAAAATCCAGAATACTTGTGTATGTGCAAAACAGTGAAATTACCATCAATTACCTACTGTGTGTCAGTACTATCAAATATGGCCGACGGACCGAACAAACTCATATTTTCTAGCTTGTCTATTGTCCATTCTACAATCCCTAATTATTGGTATTTCGATTACTGTTGGCAGAGATTCGCAAAATCCAGAATACTTGTGTATGGACAAAACAGTGAAATTACCATCATTCACCTACTGTGCATCAGTACTATCAAATATGGCCGACGGACCGAACAAACTCATATTTTCTAGCTTGTCTATTGTCCATTATACAACCACTAATTATTGTTATTTCGATTACTGTTGGCAGAGATTCGCAAAATCCAGAATACTTGTGTATGTGCAAAACAGTGAAATTACCATTAATTACCTACTGTGTGTCAGTACTATCAAATATGGCCGACCGACCGAACAAACTAATATTTTCTAGCTTGTCTATTGTCCATTCTACAATCCCTAATTATTGGTATTTCGATTACTGTTGGCAGAGATTTGCAAAATCAAGAATACTTGTGTATGGACAAAACAGTGAAATTACCATTATTCACCTACTGTGCGTCAGTACTATCAAATATGGCCGACGGACCGAACAAACTCATATTTTCTAGCTTGTCTAATGTCCATTCTACAATCCCTAATAATTGTTATTTCGATTATTGTTGGCAGAGATTCGCAAAATCCAGAATACTTTTGTGTGGACAAAACAGTGAAATTACCATCATTCACCTGCTGTGCGTCAGTACTATCAAATATGGCCGACGGACCGAACAAACTCATATTTTCTAGATTGCTGGTGGTCAATTCTGCAGTCTTTAATTATTGGTATTTCGATTACTGTTGGCAGAGATTCGCAAAATCGAGAATACTTGTCTGTGGACAAAACAGTGAACTTACCATCATTCACTTATTGTGCTTCAGTACTATCAAATATGGACGACGGACCGAACAAACTCATAATTTCTAGTTTGTCTATGGTCCATTCTGCAATCCTCAATTATTGGTATTTTGATTACTGTTGGTAGAGATTTGCAAAATCGAGAATACTTGTCTATGGACAAAACAGTGAACTTACCATCATTCACCTACTGTGCTTCAGTACTATCAAATATGGCCAACGGACCGAACAAACTCATATTTTCTAGATTGCTGGTGGTCCATTCTGGAATCCCTAATTATTGGTATTTCGATTGCTGTTGGCAGAGATTCGCAAAAACGAGAATACTTGTCTATGGACAAAACAGTGAAATTACCATCATTCACCTACTGTGCATCAGTACTATCAAATATGGCCGACGGACCGAACAAACTCATATTTTCTAGCTTGTCTATTGTCCATTTCACAATCCCTAATTATTGGTATTTCGATTACTGTTGGCAGAGATTCGCAAAATCCAGAATACTTGTGTATGGACAAAACAGTGAAATTACCATCATTCACCTACTGTGCGTCAGTACTATCAAATATGGCCGACGGACCGAACAAACTCATATTTTCTAGCTTGTCTATTGTCCATTATACAATCACTAATTATTGTTATTTCGATTACTGATGGCAGAGATTCGCAAAATCCAGATTACTTGTCTATGAACAAAACAGTGAACTAACCATCATTCACCTATTGTGCGTCAGTACTATCAAATATGGCCGACGGACCAAACAAACTTATATTTTCTAGCTTGTCTATTGTCCATTCTACAATCCCTAATAATTGTTATTTCGATTACTGTTGGCAGAGATTCGCAAAATCCAGAATACTTGTGTATGGACAAAACAGTGAAATTACCATCATTCACCTACTGTGCGTCAGTACTATCAAATATGGCCGACGGACCGAACAAAATCATATTTTCTAGCTGGTCTATTGTCCATTCTACAATCCCTAATTATTGGTATTTCGATTACTGTTGGCAGAGATTCGCAAAATCGAGAATACTTGTGTATGGACAAAACAGTGAAATTACCATCATTCACCTACTGTGCGTCATTACTATCAAATATGGCCGACAGACCGAACAAACTCATATTTTCTAGTTTGTCTATGGTCCATTCTGCAATCCCTAATTATTACTATTCTTTACGTTTCGTCTTTGACTCGTCAGTGCAGAGCAGTTCAAATTGAACTGCTTATTGCAAACTTAAACAGTTCAACTTGAACCGCTAAGCAGACGTAAAGTTAATGCTACTTGCAAAACACTTATTCAGTTGGTACCGAAGTACCACGTCTTTCCTGACGTGCCGAACGAAAAACGTTGTTTTCGGCTTATACTGGCCGATTCAGGTATGGTCATTTAGGGGTTAGCCTATGTTTGTGCTTAGGGCACATAACCGTTTTTACTATTCTTTACGTTTCGTCTTTGACTCGTCAGTGCAGAGCAGTTCAAATTGAACTGCTTATTGCAAACTTAAACAGTTCAACTTGAACCGCTAAGCAGACGTAAAGTTAATGCTACTTGCAAAACACTTATTCAGTTGGTACCGAAGTACCACGTCTTTCCTGACGTGCCGAACGAAAAACGTTGTTTTCGGCTTATACTGGCCGATTCAGGTATGGTCATTTAGGGGTTAGCCTATGTTTGTGCTTAGGGCACATAACCGTTTTTACTATTCTTTACGTTTCGTCTTTGACTCGTCAGTGCAGAGCAGTTCAAATTGAACTGCTTATTGCAAACTTAAACAGTTCAACTTGAACCGCTAAGCAGACGTAAAGTTAATGCTACTTGCAAAACACTTATTCAGTTGGTACCGAAGTACCACGTCTTTCCTGACGTGCCGAACGAAAAACGTTGTTTTCGGCTTATACTGGCCGATTCAGGTATGGTCATTTAGGGGTTAGCCTATGTTTGTGCTTAGGGCACATAACCGTTTTTACTATTCTTTACGTTTCGTCTTTGACTCGTCAGTGCAGAGCAGTTCAAATTGAACTGCTTATTGCAAACTTAAACAGTTCAACTTGAACCGCTAAGCAGACGTAAAGTTAATGCTACTTGCAAAACACTTATTCAGTTGGTACCGAAGTACCACGTCTTTCCTGACGTGCCGAACGAAAAACGTTGTTTTCGGCTTATACTGGCCGATTCAGGAAAGTCAGGAAAGACGTGGTACTTCGGTACCAACTGAATAAGTGTTTTGCAAGTAGCATTAACTTTACGTCTGCTTAGCGGTTCAAGTTGAACTGTTTAAGTTTGCAATAAGCAGTTCAATTTGAACTGCTCTGCACTGACGAGTCAAAGACGAAACGTAAAGAATAGTAAAAACGGTTATGTGCCCTAAGCACAAACATAGGCTAACCCCTAAATGACCATACCTGAATCGGCCAGTATAAGCCGAAAACAACGTTTTTCGTTCGGCACGTCAGGAAAGACGTGGTACTTCGGTACCAACTGAATAAGTGTTTTGCAAGTAGCATTAACTTTACGTCTGCTTAGCGGTTCAAGTTGAACTGTTTAAGTTTGCAATAAGCAGTTCAATTTGAACTGCTCTGCACTGACGAGTCAAAGACGAAACGTAAAGAATAGTAAAAACGGTTATGTGCCCTAAGCACAAACATAGGCTAACCCCTAAATGACCATACCTGAATCGGCCAGTATAAGCCGAAAACAACGTTTTTCGTTCGGCACGTCAGGAAAGACGTGGTACTTCGGTACCAACTGAATAAGTGTTTTGCAAGTAGCATTAACTTTACGTCTGCTTAGCGGTTCAAGTTGAACTGTTTAAGTTTGCAATAAGCAGTTCAATTTGAACTGCTCTGCACTGACGAGTCAAAGACGAAACGTAAAGAATAGTAAAAACGGTTATGTGCCCTAAGCACAAACATAGGCTAACCCCTAAATGACCATACCTGAATCGGCCAGTATAAGCCGAAAACAACGTTTTTCGTTCGGCACGTCAGGAAAGACGTGGTACTTCGGTACCAACTGAATAAGTGTTTTGCAAGTAGCATTAACTTTACGTCTGCTTAGCGGTTCAAGTTGAACTGTTTAAGTTTGCAATAAGCAGTTCAATTTGAACTGCTCTGCACTGACGAGTCAAAGACGAAACGTAAAGAATAGTAAAAACGGTTATGTGCCCTAAGCACAAACATAGGCTAACCCCTAAATGACCCTAATTATTGTTATTTCGATTACTGTTGGCAGAGATTCGCAAAATCGAGAATACTTGTGTATGGACAAAACAGTGAAATTACCATCATTCACCTACTGTGCGTCAGTACTATCAAATATGGCCGACAGACCGAACAAACTCATATTTTCTAGCTTGTCTATTATCCATTCTACAATCCCTAATTATTGTTATTTCGATTGCTGTTGGCAGAGATTTGCAAAATTCACAATACGTGTGTATGGACAAAACGGTGAAATTACCATCATTCACCTACTGTGCGTCAGTACTACCAAATACGGTTGACGGAATAACCAAGCCTATACTTTTTAGCTTGCCTCCATTCTAGAATCCCTGGTTATTTGTATGCCGTTTAATGTAGGCAGAGATTCATGAAACGCTCGAATATAATATGTTAAGTGCAGCACAAGTTAAAAGTTAACGTCTGGTAGATCAAATACGGTAGGCGAATTCACACTCTAATATCATAAATCAAATAAACATAGATTTCCGACTATACGGTGACACTAACAGCACCTCTAGTGAGAAACGGGTGTACTTTTTTCCATTAGCTACTGTGGTTTTGTTAAATGCGCAGGCAACTTTATGCATGCATTTTAGGAGCATTTACACACCCATTCCAAAATCCAATTTGACAAAACAAAGTCGTCTGTATCTAAGTTAGCCGAGCGTTTTCATCTTCTCACCTTCGCTGAAAATGTCAAAGATTTCAATGTGGAAAAATCCTTGTATCGTTTGAGTTATATATCTGGCAGCAGTGAGGCAGTCGGTCACCAGAATGTCTGCCAGCCATATTTTTCCCGCTGGCAGCGTTTAGCCAGCCATCTGGCAGCCATGCGTATGCGGGCAGGGTTGCAAAAGTAGGTAAATCCAAAAACATGTTTGTATCAATTCAGACACCAAAATCCGAACAACCGTAATTGTTTGGCATTTGGCGATTCTCGCGCCATGTGCGTGTCACATTTTGAAACCGTCAAGTTAGGCACAATTTTCTCAGAGATGACAAACGATTTTCGATGAAAATTTCAACGACTTTTTCCGATCTTGTCAAGTTGAATCTAATTGTATATAACTCTGTTGATCACTGTAGCTCCGATCAAAAGTGGTTTCTCCAGGAAATTTATTACTTTTTTATGGCGAAAGGCGAAAAACCATTATTTGTTTCACAAAATATCCTAAAATTATTTGTTGCACGGAATATCTTAAAAATGGTTGTTAGCTACGGCCTGGATTAAATAATTCACATCCGAGCATTAAAATATACCCGTACCTGAATTTTGGTGCCGAACTTGACATTCAAGCACCAAAATATTTCGGTGCCTAACTTGACGATTTAAAAATGTGACACGCAGATGGCGCAACAATCGCTTAATTCCAAGTACAAAAAAATTTTGGTGCCTGAGTTAACACCGGTTAAAAAAATGTATGTCGGCTTCAATTTTTCTTGTCTTTCAAGTCAGTACGTGCAAAAAAACGTCGCGGTAATTTCAAGTCTGTAAACTTTCTCGAAAATCTGCGAAAAACTCGATTTTCGAAAGTCTGCAACTTGGTCTGAAACAAACAATGTCTGCAGCACTATACACTCTTACCAGCCGCTACCTAACTTTGGGTCAAAACCTACCCAAAATCAAATAAAGTTTATCTCCTCAATTTTGGGATACGAGTGATGACCTCAAAATTTAGGTAACTGTAAGTTTAATACATCTGTTATGCCATAACAAAGCACGCTACCCTCTTTTACCCACCAACTCAAAGTTTGAGTAGATAATGACCAAAATTTGGGTAGATTATAGAAGAGCTCAACAATGAGTTATTTCTCCTCAAAAAATAGGTAGAAATGATTTTCAGTGTATACGAAATCTGCAAATTTACAGACAAATCTGCAGATCTGGCATCTCTGCTTACAACAACAAATCCAGCTGTTTTTTTCGAATCTTACAAAAGTAAACAAATCGAGTTTCTCTCTGCTACCAATACACTGAACATTTCCCTTTGTCAGAGGAGACTGAAGGAAGGCAGACGGATCCTTTCCAATGACCGATGAACATGTAACGGCTTCCTTCATTCGTTGGATAGAAGTAAGTCAGTGTTTATTTAAAGCAAGGAATTCCTTTTTCGGATCCCTTATTCAATTCGAATGATATTGAGTAATATTTACTCACTCGAGCTAATTTTACCATTTGTAGCACTGAGCAAATGTTGCTCAGAATTTTACAAATACCAAATTTACTCAAAAGTGAGTAAACAAGCTTTACTCACCATAGAGTAGTTCCACTTTTAACAAAAGTGAGTGAAATTGTACTCACTTTAAGCGGCCCTTACACGTGACAATATTATTGTCAATCCAAAGTATTGTCAATACCGTCAATCCAATTGACTTGGTAACTTGAGTCCGCATTTTTCGAACAAATCAAGCGTTTGAAGCTTCAAATATTGCAACTGAACATAGAAACATTGAGAAAAGAGTTCATTGCATATATTTGACAGTTTCTTCTCTGGAGAGAAAGTATTGTTGGATTGATGAGCAGTTTTGATTTTTTGACAATATTTTCGTCAATCCAATGAAGTTTCCATTACACGATCAAAAGTATTGTCAATACTCCTTGTATTGACAATAATATTGTCTCGTGTAAGGGACGCTTTAGAGTAACATTGAACGAGCGTGTAAATGCTTCAAAATCCTACAATTTCGCCAAAAAATTCAGAACTATAAAGGGCGAAACTATTATTCCTTTTGTTTATGTAAGTTTCGCCCTCCGTGTTCCATACAAACAAACAGGGCGATACCTCAATTGCTAGTAAGGAAGGACTTTTTTTTTTATTTTAAATGGTTTCCGAACCTTATACTACTATAAATAGTAAATGAGACGATAAAATTACCCGAAGATTTGTCTAACCAGTCCAGTCGCCAAACCCAGTCAATTTAATGTCCAGTCGCGAAAACTAGAGTGACTATAATCAGAGTGGCGACAACTGTTCGTTTGGAATGACAGCTCCCAGTTCCAAACGAGCAAACGACCTGTCAATTCAATGTAAAGATAATGGAATGTTTTGAATTGTTGCCAAAATTACGGATGAGATGTCGTCACTCTGGTTATAGGCTCTCTAGCGAAAACCATTCAATTTAATGAAAAATGCGCAAAGGCGTATCTTTATATATCACACAGGAAGCATAAAATTAAACAAATCGAAAAAGGACGAAACTATTATTTTTTATTCAATGGATATAGTAGTAAAATGATAAAATTTGCATGCATTTTGAAGACAAACTAACAATTTATCAACTAATCATAAATTGATCTGAGAATATACGATACTTTCTAAATACGATTCGAAACCAAAGTCGAAACATTCTTCGATGTTTTCTCCATTTGATGTCAATGTTAGATTCGCCTTTCTTAAAAAAACATCCGAATCCCAGTGAAATTTGTCGACCCGCATAAGTCCGATCATCGGCCCGATTATCGGACCGATTGAGCACGATATGGGGCCGATCGTAACGCATCGATCGGCCCGTCATCGGACAATTCTGCACCATTTGCATCAACCGCGTCGATCTAAAAAAGCTTTGTTTACATTATGTATCGCTAGAGAAACAGAGCGAAGGAATATCAAACAAGGCATTTTCGAGCCAGCGTCTCGATAGGATGTGAAAGAGTGTTAAACATTCTTTTGTTTCGATCATAGAGGCTTTAACCTTAAGGTCATTCGCCTCTTAGGGCCAGAAAAACTCTGACCCTATGTTCGGGGTTGGGAATCCAGCCCCGATATATCCCATCCCCTAAGTATCAGACATCCGCTCTCTGCTTTGGTATATCTTCACTCTTTTGTTCTACCGATACACTATGTAAGCTCGAAACGCAACGGATTACCCGCATTGGCTTGGTTGGTAGACGCCTGACTAACGGTTACCAGTGGGCACAATATGGCTGGCAGCCACTCTGGTGTCCGGCTGCCTTAGCGCTGCCAGACACACACCTCAAACGATACAACTGTTTCCACCAGGATTTCGCCTCTTCGGTTTAGGGAAAGATGGCTGCCACCCACATTATCAGATCCAAATTGATACCGAATCAATTCCGAATCGGCGAGAAATTTTCATTTGGAATTCCATGTGGAAATCATGTGGAATTCCGAATCAAATCCTACTCCAGTGCAACAACCGATTCCGAATGAATTTCGCCTACAACCGGTTGATTCGGAAATCTGTCAGAATTGAGTGAGAGGATGCGGACTGAATTGTCAATCTGTTTTCTTCTTCTTCTTTCCCGATTTTACACGTTTGCGTGCTGATTTTCAGTTTATTTTTATATGAAAACATTACATAACTGAATATGCACATTTAAATCTTCATGTTGAAAGAGTCCGAACCAGAAATAAAGCTCAAGCGGTCGACAATGGCAAAACAGTGCGGCTTTCCTAACACTAACTTCAACGAGTTGAATACGCAGTTCAATAACAAGACTGAAGGAAGTGGCAGACGTTCCAACGCTGGGGATTGTGGGAGCTCTTCCAGCATTTAAAAAATTGCCAAATTTGAAGGCAGCGCAAACCGGTGCAGTGAAGTATACATTTGTTATTTTAAATAACATATTACAGCGACCTTGAGGAAGTGATTTGACTTTTGCAGTTGATGGAAATTGCAATGAAAGGAACCATCTCGAATTCTATTGTGCACCGAGGATTTTTTCGTAAGTAGACATTGTGGAAGCCTAGTCGATACTGATGAAAACACTAAAATACTACCGACTAACGAACAAGTTTAAGTGCCTAGTAGTGGCAATTCAGGGGTCGGTCAAAACAATAGTTTTCCATTCTTGCAAATTAATGTTGTTGTTTCACTAAAATGAATAAAATTATACATTATTGATAAGTAGCCCTTTTTTTCGCCTCGAACAGTTATCGGGCGCGGTTCGCTTTTTCGAGCGCTCCGCAAGTAATAATTTATTTATTTTATTTTTCGCACGCGTAGTCAAACATCGCGCGCGGGCTTTTTATAGCCTAAGTATATAGTGCAATCAAATTTAGTGAAGTTTAAGAAAAATGAAGTGTGGAGTGAAATCTTGCTCTAACATTTGTTTATTGTTTATCGTCTTCGATTAAAAAAAATATATCGCACAGACTAAATCTAATTCTAAATTAACTCTACTCCTATTCGTCTTTTGAAAGTGTCCTTACTAATATTAAAATCAAAGTGGTTGTAAACGCTATTGAAATGTCGACAGCAAACATCTATTGGATTGTTTTGTCCATACTGCGTTCGATGAGCCACAGGTCGGAAAAATTCAGTTCTCCTCAGTGATCTACCAGGAACGTTGATATCTAATTCGGCCAACAGCTCAGGGCAGTCCATGTTGTGCGATATCAAATCGAATATAAACAGTCGCTGCAAGTATATTCGCCTATTTCGTAGAGTGGGAAGATTGATGAGAGCGCAGCGATGATCATAGGGAGGAAGTTGTGAACGATTTTGCCAAGGAAGTTGCCGAAGGGCAAATCTGATGAAGCTCTTTTGTACTCGTTCGATACGATCTATGTGGATAGCGTGGTACGGCGACCACACAGTAACTCCATATTCGAGAATGCTACGAACCAGAGAGATGTACAGTGACTTCAGACAATAGATATCCGTAAAGTCGCGAGTATTGCGTTTGATGAGCCCTAATACTGCATATGCCTTTGCTGTCATGGTTGAGTAGTGTTCTGTGAATCGAAGTTTACTGTCGAGAATAATACCAAAATCCTTGACCGATGTTACTCTTTTTATAGGGACAGCGTTCATAGTATATTCGAACACAATTGGTGATCGTACTCGTGCAAAAGTAATGATGCTAGATTTTTCAATATTCACTCTCATACCGTTAAAATTTTTTTTTTAATCGAAGACGATAAACAATAAACATTGACGACCGCTTCCTATGGAAGTGCGAACATTGCGACAAGGCTTATCACGCCGCTTGCATTGGAGTACAACGGCATCAGGAAAATTTAATCTGGGCATTTATGGTGCCAGTGTGTGCTGACTGCCAGCATTTAATAAGAACAGGAGCAGAGACCCTGAAGCTGTTACACCAACAGGAGCAGCTTTTGAAGTATACTAAATCACGAACGGAGGCGTTCCATCCGACCGCATCTGACGTCAAAAGTCACTACTTTGAAATTTTCGATAGTGTCGAGCGCTTAGTGATTGACGTAAAGCAGTCATTACTTAATATCAGCAAAAATAACAATAGCATTTGCGACAATCTAGGTCAGCGTATACAGTCATGCGAGGCATCTCTGCATACAGCCATAAGCGATGTCTGCAAATCGAACAAATCCAGCAACAAAATTATGAATGAAATGAGTGAACGTCTTTCTCGCCTCGAAAAAGAATTTATGCTTCCTTCGAAAATTGTCGAAACCCCCACCGTTGCATTCAATCCTATCTTGGAAGAATTGAGAGATGAAATTAAATCAATCTCGAATATCGTCGCTAAAGACGTGAAAAACACTCAGTCTAAAACTCTAGCTGAAGAATTGGAAGCAAACAAACCACTAAAACCAATAGAAAAAAAAGACACTTGCAACGCTAAACCTTCACCAGAAGAAAAAGATGACTCGGAACTCACCTCAGGCTGGCGCGTCATCGGCAGCAAAAAAATATGGAAATGCGACTGGAGAAAATACGACGCAAAACAAAGAACTCACCGTCTTCAAGGAAAACAAGTTGAAAATGCAATTCTAAGGCGGAAACAACGTAAACGACAGCAACAAATACGCACGGAAAATAGACCATTGAGTAACAAGTATAACAGCAAAAGCAATAACTCCGGAAATTCTTTGGCACATACTAAACAAAAATTGTCTTCCGATAAGGAATTACTGGCAGCAGCACGAGTTCAATTCTCTGGACCTCCAAATGCTAGTATTGTCTCTACATTCGTAAACTTTCAAAAGGGCGAAACCATAAACCATAAATATAGAAGTAATCCAACAAAAAGTAATTTTAACAAACAACACTCGGAAAATAACACCACCGTAATCAAATACAAATAATAATACCCCTAAGTCCCATACAAACGAACCGCCAATGTTTGGTTCACAGCCTGATCAAGTAAGCCTAGCAAATTACTCCCTTTCATTGCGATAGTTTGAAAATGTGGAAGGAGATCGTTTCTGGCAACGCTTTATGCTAGTTGCCACGGTGCAAAACAAACTTGTTTGTTTATGTTTATAGTTGCTGTATTGAACCGCAACAATCAGTCTAAATATCACCGGCACTAGCACAAAAGATGAAAAATGAACACAAACACCCACGAATCTACAAGTATCAATACTTCTAGTAGTATATTCATGGTGGCTCAACCATTCTAGATTATTGTTTAACTTACATTTCGCTTGTGATCTTGATTATCAGATAAAAACGGTTTGTTCATTTATTTTTCACTATAATAAACAGTAACTATGGTGAACTTGTTCTTACCCTTCAGTGTTGCTAGTTTTATAGAAAACTCGTTAAAGTACATTGTCACTCTGACAGTCTATCATGACAGTGTACCGCACGATGCAAAATGTGTCCTTGTATATTTGTCGAAGTATTCCGTATTATAATTTGTGTTTGGTACCATCGCCATCTACTCGTAATAGCCAAATTATGGACAACATTGCGACTTTTTCACATAACAGTGCTAAGGACGGCCAATTTGAACTGGACCCTATGCGACCTCCAATTGTTTGTCTTACTGAACAGTCTACAACTGGCGACGGTCGCTTCTTGAAAGCTAGACTTCGTGAAAATCTTCAACATTGTGCGGCTGTATCTAGCATACATGAAGGATCAATCTTCCAACGTCTGCATTGAAGGACAAACTCCAATAAGTCTAAAAATGCTGCTCGCGTCTGAAGCACTTCCTACATCACCTGAACATCTCCAGCGTATCTCCATTGAAGTGCATCATGAATATGGACGAAGCCGTAGCAGACTTCGACGCATACCGAAATTATTTGTCCAGTGAGCGGACTCGTCACTTACAACAAGTACGCGACAGTACTAGTAAATTTTATCAGCCGATTTTTCAGAACAAATGACGCCCTTCGACGAAGGAATAGACACAGAAACTAGTAATGTAAGTATTCCAGAATTCCCAAAAACTTCTTCGCTTCATAGACAAAATGTGTCTGAAATTTTGGTCTATTGCCAAAATTTCAACCGCATGAAAAGCCCGGCTAAAATGAAAGAAATTCATCAAAATTTTATAACCTCCTCTATCGACGTAATCCAACTGAAAGCAGCTGGGATGAAAGTGTTAGAAGCGAAGAAGTATTTGGAAATTATTTTAACGTATTTCGGCACGACCGAAATTTATCTCTCTGTCAGAAAAAACCTGGTGGTGGAGTCCTCATAGCCATTAACTCTTGCTTTACTTCTGAAGAAATTATTTCTCCTAAATATAAAGAATTTGAGCATGTATGGGCCAAAGTCTCAATATTGGGAGAAGAACATATTTACTGCTCTGTCTACTTCCCACCCGAAAATGCGAACAAATTCTCTTTTGAATTATTCTTTCAATCGAATATTTCGAATATGGAACCTGAAGTAAAGCTTCATATTTTGGCGACTTCAATCAACGTAATGCAGACTTCATTTCTGACATTGAAAATGAATCAATCTTACTTCCAGTCGTAGGAGAAAATGAAACATTGCACTACTTTTTCGACAAAATTTCTAATTTTGGCCTACATCAAGTAAACTCCGTAAAAAATCAACAAAACGCATATTTAGACTTTCTTTTCACAAATTGCACAGAAGACTTTTGTGTGAATGCATCAAACCTGCCATTATGGAAAAATGAAGCATTTCACACCGCAATTGAATATTCATTATTTACACACAATGCATCCCTTCCCTACGACTTGGAATATGAGGAAGTGCCGGAATACAATAAAATTGACTTTGAAGAAGTCAAGTGTAGACTAAGTATAATAAATTGGCGGAACATACTGAGTACAGAAGGAAATGTCGAGGTCGATTTAAACAAATTCTATCACATTATAAACAAAATATTAGCCGAAACTTTGCCCATGAAAAGAAAAAGAAAAAACCCCTTCTTAATCCACCTAGTGGTGTGATAATGCCTTTCTCTTCTTTCATAACAGTCTCATGAAAATATGTTTCATACTTTTATTAAATAATTTTGGACACTAATTTTGACAACAATTGATGCAGATTGATTCGAATAGTTCACAAAAGCATGCTTCAGTGTTTATGTCACACAGTCAGCATCATTTTTCCAAACTAGTGCTTGACATTTGCGTTGCCTATTTGTAATCAGTGATGCTAATCTAAAAAAGTCCACTTAGTGGAGTTTTCATATATCTTGAAAAAATCACCATAGGGGGGAGTACATGAAATTTTCGAAATCGAAAAAAAATTTTTGATGCCAAAAGGCTTAGAATTGCATGAAACGTCGAGATTTAGTGTCATCTCGAAAAAAATTTTTTTGAAAAAGTCGAATTTTTGGGACTTAGAAAAAATATGAAAATTTTTCTAAGTCCCAGAAAGTTGATTTTTTCAAAAAAATTTTTTTTCGAGATAACACTAAATTTCGATGTTTTATGCAGTTTTAAGAGTTTCGGCATCAAAAAAATTTCGATTTTGGAAATTTCATGTACTCCCCCCTATGGTGCTTTTTCAAGGTCGAAAATTGTCAAACCTTTACCACCGGGCAGCACCCCTTACGCATGTCCGATTTAGGTCAAATTTTGCATGAAGGCTTTTTTCGAGGTGCTTAAACTTTTGAGCACTAGAACTTAACGAAAATAGAGGTGATCCTAAAATTTTGGCACCCATATATATATATATATATATATATATATATATATATATATATATATATATATATATATATATATATATATATATATATATATATATATATATATATATATATATATATATATATATATATATATATATATATATATATATATATATATATATATATATATATATATATATATATATATATATATATATATATATATATATATATATATATAAGAGCGGTAAAAATCAATGTGTTTTGTCGGTTACGTCACTTATACCATCATATATCTGGAACCAAAAGTCACAACCATTTGATCTTCGAACTTGATCAATGGCCCGACAGTAGCTTTCAAACGAGCCCAAGTTTGTTAAAATCGGTTCAGTTATCTCTGAGAAAATTGAGCGCGTTCAAATACAACGCTTTTTGTCGGTTACGTCACTTATACAATCATATCTCCGGAACCAAAAATCACAGCCATTTGATCTTCGAACTTGATCAATGGCCCGACAGTAGCTTTCAAACGAGCCCAAGTTTGTTCAAATCGGTTCAGCCATCTCTGAGTAAATTGAGCACGTTCAAATATCTTCGAAAAGTGCACACACATACACACACACACACACACACACACACACATACACACACACACACACACACAGACATTTTCCGATCTCGACGAACTGAGTCGAATGGTATATAACACTATGGGTCTCCGAGGCTCCGTTCGAAAGTCGGTTTTTCCAGCAATTCTAATACCTTTCTATAGAGAAAGGCAAAAATCATAACAGCAAATTACCTGTATGGTTCAATTCACAACTAAAACATTTGAAAAATAGAAAACAAAAATCACACAAAACTTACAAACAAGAAAAAAGTGACGCTCATTTACAAAATTACTTAAATCTATGCAATCAACTCAAAATAGCCATTAACACAGCACACGAAGAATACAACCGCAAAATTGAAAACAAAATAAAGACTTGCCCTAAGAACTTTTTAACTACACAAAAACTAAACTAAAAAGCAACACTTTTCCATCTCAAATGCACCTCGACGAACATGTAGGGAAAAATAGTACAGAAATCTGCAATCAATTTGCAAATTTTTTCCAAGAAGTATATACACCTTATTCAGAAACTGACCGTGACCGTGAACACTTCTCTTTCATACCTGCATTTTCGAACTCCATCTCTGTAAACTACCTATCAGAACATGACATTTCGACAGCACTGAAAAACTTAGACGCCTCAAAAGGGCCTGAACCAGACAGTATACTACCAATATTTAAAAAAAATCTTGCTGAAGAACTTACACTACCACTACAACTACTTTTTAAATTAACACTTAATAAATGTACTTTTCCTAAACAATGGAAATCTTCCTTCCTTGTACCATTATTTAAATCTGGTGCAAAATCTAACATTCGGAACTACCGTGGAATAGCCATTATCTCTTGCATTCCGAAATTATTTGAAAAAAATTGTAAACGAAAATCTTTTTCATCAACTTAAAAATGTAATAACAAGCAAACAACATGGCTTTTTTAAAGGCCGCTCAACTACAACAAATCTCTTAGAATTCATGACATTCACTCTGAATGCAATGGATGCTGGCAAAATTGTATGAGATTTAGGCGTAATCTTAGACTCCAAGCTCACTTTTGTGGAACTCTACTATACCATAATCAATAAAGCAAATTGCATGCTGGGATTTATTAAACGCTTCAGTCACAACTTTCAGGACCCACACACAATTAAAATATTATACAGTACATATGTCAGACCTATTTTGGAATATTGCAGCCTAGTATGGAATCCATACAATATTATTCACGAAGAACGAGTCTACATTTGCTTGACGAAATAAATAAATAAAATTTCTTGGAAAATTTTACGTCCACAGGCACGCTTGAAATCAAGAATGGAACTACCTACTGCTTATATCGCAGATATCAACCGGATTCCGATGTTATTGCAAAATCGGTTCAATCCTAATACACTGTATATGAATAGTGCTGAAAAGAAGAAAACTATAGACAGTGGTGGTAAATTGCGAACCGAACGCCGGTGCTTCTGCAAATTTACTCAAAACTGTTCACCGAGCGTAAGCATGCGATAGGCTCGAAAACTATTCCCTCGTTTAATGCGAAGGTGTTCTGTGCTCGGTGTTAGGCGAAGCAATCTGTTTCGAACCGTTCGGTTGGCAGACCATTGGCGAGGGTCGAGTAAACTGCGTTCGATGCGATGCTTTGTTGATTTCAAGTCTCGCATCCTCGTTTTGAAATTATCAATGCACACGTGATCAGCACAAAAAGAATTCTTTTGCATGATTGATAAAACGATCAAAAGCAATTAAAATAGCATTATTTTGGACATTATCAGTGTGCGTAGGGTGGCTCGATATGGAAAATAGTAAGTAAAATAGTTTTGCCTTTCTCTATAGAAAGGTATTAGAATTGCTGGAAAAACCGACTTTCGAACGGAGCCTCGGAGACCCATAGTGTTATATACCATTCGACTCAGCTCGACGAGATCGAAAAATGTCTGTGTGTGTGTGTATGTGTGTGTGTATGTGTGTGTGTATGTGTGTGCACTTTTCGAAGATATTTGAACGCGCTCAATTTTCTCAGAGATGGCTCAACCGATTTTAACAAACTTGGGCTCGTTTGAAAGCTACTGTCGGGCCGTTGATCATGTTCGAAGATCAAATGGTTGTGATTTTTGGTTCCAGATATATGATGGTATAAGTGACGTTACCGACAAAACATGTTGATTTTTACCGCTCTTGTATGTATAAGGGTGCCAAAATTTTGGGATCAACTCTATTTTCGTAAAGTTCTAGTGCTCAAAAGTTTAAGCACCTCGAAAAAAGCCTTCATGCAAAATTTGACCTAAATCGGACATGCTTAAGGGGTGCTGCCCGGTGGTAAAGGTTTGACAATTATCGATCTTGAAAAAGCACCATAGGGGGGAGTACATGAAATTTCCAAAATCGAAAATTTTTTTTGATGCCAAAACTCTTAAAACTGCATAAAACATCGAAATTTAGTGTCATCTCAAAAAAATTTTTTTTTGAAAAAATCAACTTTCTGGGACTTGAAAATTTATTCTAAGTCCCAAAAAGTCGATTTTTTCAAAAAAATTTTTTTTCGAGATGACACTAAATCTCGACGTTTCATGCAATTCTAAGCCTTTTGGCATCAAAAATTTTTTTTCGATTTCGAAAATTTCATGTACTCCCCCCTATGGTGATTTTTAAAGATATATGAAAATTCCACTAAGTGGACTAAGAAGGGTTTTTTAAATTAGCATCACTGATTACAAATAGGCAACGCAAATGTCAAGCACTAGTTTTGAAAAATGATGCTGACTGTGTGACATAAACACTGAAGCATGCTTTTGTGAACTACTCGAATCAATCTGAATCAATTGGTGTCAAAATTAGTATCCAAAATTATTTAATAAAAGTATGAAACATATTTTCATGAGACTGTTAAGAAAGAAGAGAAAGGCATTATCACACCACTAGGTGGATTAAGAAGGGTTTTTTAGATTAGCATCACTGATTACAAATAGGCAACGCAAATGTCAAGCACTAGTTTTGAAAAATGATGCTGACTGTGTGACATAAACACTGAAGCATGCTTTTGTGAACTACTCGAATCAATCTGAATCAATTGGTGTCAAAATTAGTATCCAAAATTATTTGATAAAAGTATGAAACATATTTTCATGAGACTGTTAAGAAAGAAGAGAAAGGCATTATCACACCACTAGGTGGATTAAGAAGGGTTTTTGGTTATAGAATCAATAACAATAAGAATTTAATAATTTGGAACATTTTCAGCGAGTGTATGGTGGCTGAATATGCAAAATTTGTCAACTTTTTGACTATAATTTGGACATTTTCAGTAAACGTAGAGTGGCTCAATAGGAAAAAGGGATTTATTTTTACTTTTCCAAATTCTGTTTAATAAATTGGTGAGTCAAAATAATAAAGTAAATTAAATCGAGTTATTTCAGGCATTTTCAATTCCATACCAGTAGTGGTAAAAAAACACCAAACACCATTGCTTTGTACATATTTGTTCAAAAATATTTTCCTAGCAAAAATATGCAAAAACTGTTCATTCGGTTTACGGTAAAATTCGCTTGCTGTTCAGCAAAGCAATATATTCCAAACCATTCAGTTGACAGACCATCGGGGAAGGTCAATTGAGCTTGATTCGATGCGTAGTTTTATTATTTATGGTTCGATGACATGCCTACCTACAGCATTCTAAAATTCTATTTCAGTTGATTAGCAAAAAAATAGCGTGTCAAAATCACAGGCACTTCGAAGATTTGCATGTTTAAATAGTATGATTCACCACCACTACTATTGATATATTAAACAATACAGCATCCAATTTGCCAAAACAATTCACAATTTCTCATATAAAGCTGCGTTACCACCGAAAAAAAATGCTTAAAATTCTAATATTCCAATTGCTATCAATTAAACATTGAATTAGCAAAAGGTAAAATATTCCCATATTTTCATATAAAGCCACTCTACGCCCACTAAAAATGTCCAAAATAATCATATTCGAATTTAATTCAATAAAGCATCTAATCTGCAAATTCAAATACTAACATTTTTCAAATAGGACCACACTACGCTCGCTGGAAATGTCATATTGGAACTGCTATTGATTCAACAATTAATAGAACATTGAATCGACATTGAATAAATAAATAAATTAATTAATAAATTAGTCAAAAATTTTAAAATTTTTCAAATAGCACCACCCTACGTTCGTCGAAAATGTCAAAACTATCACTATTAAATGGAATATAAAATTAGTAGAAGTTAAAATATTTACAAATTTTCATATTGCGCTACCCTACGATCGCTGAAAGTGTGAAAAATTATCCTAATCGAAATGCTATTGATTGAACAATCAATAGAGCATCGAAATGAGATTAGTCAAAAAATTATTATTATCCATATGCAGGCACCCTACGCTCGTTGAAAATGCCCAAAATAATCCTAATCGAAATGCTATTGATAAACTAATCAATAGAGTATCAGGTTTGCAATAGTTTAAAAATTTGCAATTTTTAACATTGAGCCACATTCACATAAAGTATGCAAAATTATTTAATTCGATCTTCTATTGATTCATCAATCAATGGATCACCGACTTGGCAGTGGTCCAAAATTACACAATTTTCCATATATAATCACCCTACGCCCACCAAAAATGTCCAAAAAAAAAAAATTTGTTTTTTATTGATTCACCAATTAATTAAACATAGAATTTCGAAAAGTCAAAATATTATATATGAATATGAAAAAGAAAATTTTCATTTTTATAAATTGTCTATACATTAAAACTGTATATACTAAGCGATCTGACCCTTGCTGTGAACTGTTTTGCGAATAGTTTAAACTTTAAGGTAGCGCTTCGCCGTGGTCAGGTCGAAGTAAGACAACTCACTGCTTCCTCTAGCTTTGTCGCCGAAATTTCACCCTAAATTGCAAATTTCTAAAATACTAACCCGATTCACGAAAAATCAAAAACATACGATTGTAGGTAAATGATTTTACTATGCATTTGGCGAAAAATATCAGTTAGAAAGCTTTTCTTTCGCGAGATTTCGTGCGAGTTTTGTTAAAATTTGGTTTTCTTTTTCCCTTTTCTCGCTATAAACAACTCGCATATGTAGGGATGTGCTACGTTTTCAACAAAGCGTCAAAGCTAGTAGCGATGAAAATCTTTACTGATTTCTGGTTCTACTGAAACATGAATAGAAATTATTTTACAAAGTAGTAACACTTACTTACATTTTCTACTCATCTATATTCAACGTTTACGCAGAGAGAACGGACAACGAAAACAAAAGAAATGTTGTTAGCGTCTACCGCATGTAGCATTTTGCACACCCCAATGCATGCGTTGACATTGTGTGCGTGCGAAAGAATAAGGAAAAACTCATTCATTTTTAGAAATCGCACTAAATCTTTCGATAAAAATGTTTATCAGGCACAATTTATATACGAATCGATAGAAAAATTAATTATCTAGAATCGTATGTTCTTGGAATTTCCGTTTTCTTCCCCGTTTTCTCACAATTTTGGGTAAAGTGCGTGAAACCCCGGGATAGGCAGCGAACTCCCGTGACCACGGCGAAGCGCTACCTTTAAGTCAATATTTGAGTTGATATATTTATTTTCTAAAAAGTAGTTGAATTTCACTCAACAGACGAATCATCCCAAAATTCGACAAATAGAAAGGTTTTAAGCACAAAAAAAAGTTATTAAATAGTATGATAAGTGCAATACAGTATGCATAAGAAAAAGTTACCGTAATCCGTAATCATTATTGTAACGTCGCTCAACAAATAAAAAACACGTCTGCTCGTATCCGAAGAGTAATATTTATTATCCTCCATTTGACGTTTCTCCCTGAGTCTAAAGTTACATTTGTTCTACCCTGCGACTGAGTTCATCTGAGGGGCCTGTACTCTACAACTCCTATTTTTCTTTAAACATAGTACTAGCCAACTGAAAAATCCTTCAAATGTGACGGCGGTTTACTATCTCTTCGCGGACGACCTGTTTTACTTATGTCTGCTTCTAGTTGAGACGCCTGTTGCTCCGGCTGTGCCTTATCTGGACTAAAACCCTCCTTTGAAGAGTAAATAGAATGCTCCTCGTCTGGTTCTGGAATCAATTTCAAATGCGCAATGTTTCTATGCAACACACGGTTAGAGACTTTAGAACAAAGTTTTACATCCGATCCAATTTGTTCAACGACCATCCATTCTTCTGGACTGAAATTTGATGACAATTTGTTTTCTTTATGTGACCTTTTAATCACCACCACATCCCCAGCCTGTAACGCCCTTAACTTGGCTTGACGGCGATGATCTGCGTATCGCGCTCCTTCATATTTACGAATCCGATCTCGATCCCGAACTTCGTCCACTGACTGTTGAGGAAGGTACTGCAATGCTGGTAATTTATCTTTAAGTAGGCGCCCAAACATTAGAACCGCTGGAGCAACTCCCGTTGTTGAGTGTGGAGACGAGTTATACATGAGAACACACATGCGTAGATCCCACTTCCAATCCGTTCCTTCTGCCTGACTGATTTTCAGATGCTTTGTTAACATTCCGTTGACCCTTTCGACTTCACCGTTGGCCTGAGGCCAATATGGTGTTGTCCTTCTTAATTCTATTCCAAACTGTTTGCAGAACGAATTTAACTCTTCGCTAACAAATTGGGGACCATTATCAGTCTTTAATGTCTCCGGCATCCCGAAACGACAGAATGTTTCGTGTAATGCTTGAACCGTTAATGCCGCGGTAATTCGATTCATTACAATCACTTCGATAAACCTACTAAAATAGTCTACGATGACTAACAAGTTATGCCCAGATGGCAACGGACCTACAAAATCTGCTGCCAGATCAACCCATGCTCTTTCCGGCATCAAGGTGCGTTTTAATGGTTCTGGAGGTTCCAGGGAAGAAACAATTATACAGGACTTACAACTTTTTACTAGTTTCTCCGCTTCCTTGTCCATGCCCGGCCACCATACTTTCTGTCTAAGTCGCCTTTTCATTGTCCCGATACCTGGATGTGATTCATGAGCCAATGCAAGAATCTTGTTACGCAAAACTGTTGGTACTATCAGCCGATTTCTTCTCAGAACTATATTTCCTGACCGGTAGAGTTCTGACTCGAAAGGTTTGAATGACTTAATCGTATCTGGCCATGGACCTCCATCTAATGCGGTGAGGAGATCTTTTATATCTGTATCTCTAACTGATTCATTTCCCAATTCTTCTAGTGTGACCGCATGCGGAATCGCAGCAGATACTAAACTGTTTATGTAACCTTCATTCATCATTTCAAACGAAATCGGTTGTACCACCGATAATCGCGATAATGCATCCGCCAAATTTGTGGCCCCTGGCTCATATACAACTTGGAATCGATATGATTGTAGTCGCAGAACCCACCTTTCAATTCGTGGACAAGGTTTAGATCGATGTGAAAATAAAAGTCCAATGGTTTACAATCCGTTATTAATTTGAACTTTGTACCTAGAAGATACAAACGAAACTTCTTCACTGCCCAAACGAGAGCCAAAGCTTCTCGTTCAGTTTGAAAATACTTTTTTTCAAGATCCGTTAAAGCCTTGCTGGCAAAAGCAATTATACGCTTTGTTTGATCAACGTTTTCCTGTATTAAAACTGCTCCTAGCCCTGTTGGGCTGGCATCTGCTATAAGAATGGTGGAATCCTTAGGATTAAAAAAACCCAAAAACTTGGCTTTCTCAATTTCGCTTTTGGTTGATTCGAAAGCCGATTGGTGTTGCTGGGTCCATTTAAATGTAACACCAGTACGCAATAACAATCTAAGTGGGTCTGTTCTGGAGGCCAAATTTGGAATAAACCGTCCCACATACGTGATTAGTCCCAAGAAACTTCGTAATTCGGCTGCCGTTGCAGGTGAGCGAAACTGTTTGATAGCTTGAATTCGATTTTCTGTAGGCCTTATTCCTTTTACCGACAACTCGTGCCCGAGGAATTCCAAATTCATAACGTTTATGCGACACTTTTCTGAATTCAGAAGAATATCATGATCTTTCAGACGCTTCAGCAGTGCCGCTAGTCTAAATTCATGTTCCTTTTCCGTTCTACCGAAAACAATCAGATCATCTAAATACACGAGAACCCCTTCCAACCCTGCAACCACAGATTCCATTGCCTTCTGGAAGAGTTCGGGAGCAGAACATATGCCAAACATTAGCCTTTTATACCTGTATTGAAACATTTTTTTTTATTTGAGAGATGCAGAATTATTAGTCCTTGTATAATTACAAAACAAAGATTTTTTTTCCAGAATTTACCTGAAAAGACCATATTTGGTGATGAATGTTGTAATTTCTCGAGAACCCTCCGAAATTTCTACCTGATGGTAGGCGTCCTTGATGTCCAGCTTCGAAAAACGAACCGCTCCATTAATGGTACCTAGCAATTCTTCGATAACGGGTAACGGATGTTTCTCTCGAATAACTGCCCGATTGGCACGACGCATATCCACGCAAAGTCGAACCTCCCCCGAGTTTTTCATGACGGGAACCAAAGGCGAAACCCAGCGAGACGGTTGTGTAACACGTTCGATAATGTCTTGCTCTAAAAGATATGTTAATTTCTTTTCTATCATTTCCTCCAGAGCAATTGGAGCTCGACGATAAGATTGTTGAACAGGTTGAACGGTTTTATCTATGGCTATTTCAGCAACCATCCCTCGTATTTTCGGAAAACATTTGTCTGATTTAACTGCTGCTATGTCGAAACCAATTTTTAGAACATGAAGCTCTTGAGCAGTCTTCTCTCCCAATAAACATTGTTTGTCTCCCTCTACCACATAAAATACTGCTATTGCGTGATTCCCACCTGCCATAATGTCAGCTCGAAACATGCCAATAATTGACAGTACATGCTTTGATGCATAGGATCGCAGTTCTCTGTCTGTTTTCTTGGATGCCTCAAGAACTTTTACTCCAGAATCTTTCATTTGCTTCCATGTATCAGCAGAGATTATATTAGCATCAGCTCCGGAGTCAATAGTCATTGGAATTATTACTCCTCCGACTTCGAAATGGAACACGTTTTTACCCATCGCATAAAACACGTATCCCTCGTTTTGTTCTTTTCGACGATCATCTTCAGTTTCTTCTATAACTGATTTAATTCGTTTAGTTGGTTGTTCATCCGTATAACCTTGAGAATAAAATTTACGTTTTCCAAATAAATCGTATCTGTTTTGATCTTGACCGTTCCGTACGCAACATCGAGCGAAATGGCCTAATATGTTACATTTGTTACATTTAACATTTCTTGCCGGGCACAGCTTACTAGCTTTTAGATGACCAGAATGGCCACATGCGAAGCACGATGAAATTACTCCTTTTTTCATAACCGGTCGTCTCTGCTTAACAAAAGAGCCTCTTCTATCAATCCAATTTACCTGACCTCCGTCCTTGTAACCACAGTCTTTAGCCATCTGCTGAGATTTTGTTTTTGAATCAGACATTGTAGTTCCCAAAGCCACTATTTCGTTCAGTGATCTTTTATCTTTCTTGAGAATTTCCATACGCAGTGCATCTGAACTGCATTTCTCTGTAATCTGATCAACAATCATTTCTTCAAAAATATCAGGGGTAAAATTACAGCGTTTTGCTTGAATTCGGAGTCTCAAGACATAATCTGATAGTCTTTCGACAGGTTTTTGGTTCATTTGTCTAAAAACGTATCTCTCGTACGCAATCATTCGTTTAGGCTCAAAATGATCGTCAAGTGCTTTAATTGTTACATCATAGTAAGGGGGATCTGCCAATACCAAAGGAACAAGTTTAGCTTCCGGTAAATTATCATAAAGTTCTTGCAAATCTGAGCCTCCCAAAAATAATAATTTGGCTTTTCGCTCTGTTTGACTACTTATATCACACGCTTCAAAATAGCATTCCAGTTGCCGCTTCCATTTTGTCCATTCAGCGGCAAGACGGTTCTCTTCAATGTTCATATTGAACGTTCCAATCGGCCGTAGTGAATCCATGACAGAAGCTTCGTTAAAAAAACAATAAAAAAAAGAATTAATTTACAAATTTTGATAAATTCTTCAAAATATTTCTATCGAAATTTGCTTGCTAAGAAAATAAAACTTCATAAGCCTGTCAAACATATACATATATATTTTATTCCTTCTCAACCATTACATATCTCCAAACCAATAAAACTAAAACTTCAGGTAAAAAAACTGTTTTCTCTGCTTCCAATCATAGCTGGCGGCCGGTTATTCATTTCTCAATTCTAAGCCTTAGAAGTGTTTCATACAATAAAATCAATAGTTTTCATCACCTAGCCTCACAAGTGATAATCGAAGCCAACATCTTGCGATAATTCATTCTTAGTTTCCAAAACATTTAATCATCAATTACCGGCTTTACCTATTTTCCTGATATACAATCATGGCCCTCAGCCTTTCAGTTCCGCCATCCCCTATCGTAGCCATCAGCTAGCGACAAATCTTTTCCAAAACCAGCAGTTTTCGAAACATTTCGTCAAAACCAAGTTTGTTTTTTTTTCCACTTTGGCTTACAACCCTGGCTAGTCAAAACTTCTCTTGCTTCAAAATCGTAGCCAACAACTAGCGATAATTCGATTCCAAAAACCAACAGTTTCCGAAATATTCATACAAGATCAGCCAACTCAAACTCATTCGGATTCACCATTTTCAATCGTTGCCAGCAGCTAGCGATATTTCTTTCCTCAAAAACTAACAGTTTTCGAGCTTTTTCATCCATCTTCACAGTGCTCGACATTTCAACCAACTTACAAACATGGCCGCCAACCACGTTAGTTTAGTTACAAACCAACATAAATCACAAAGATTAAGCTCTGAAAGTAGAATTGTAATACACCCGCAATCACGGGAACGTATTTTCAAACTCCTTTGCTGATCAATTCTACCAAGTATATAGAGTCAGTTGGCACAGTTGTAAGTTTAACGCAAAGGATTAACTAACCTCAACTTTGCTTCCCTGGTGTCGCTCAGCCACTCGTTGCAGCTTAACAAAGAAGACCAAAAAAAAAACAATCCCACCTTCGTCGCCAATGTAACGTCGCTCAACAAATAAAAAACACGTCTGCTCGTATCCGAAGAGTAATATTTATTATCCTCCATTTGACGTTTCTCCCTGAGTCTAAAGTTACATTTGTTCTACCCTGCGACTGAGTTCATCTGAGGGGCCTGTACTCTACAATTATCACAACAAACATGAATACAAATGGAATTATTGTTCAAATCAAGAAATTGTAATACTTACTTCGGAAATGTTGGTAAAATTCTGGAATTAGCATTAAGATTAATTTGTTTATTTCTGCGTGCACATTTCACACACATATAATATTTTATATCAATGTTTTTCTAAAACTGAAGAAAACTGCGCAATAGTATGATAAGTGCAATACAGTATGCATAAGAAAAAGTTACCGTAATCCGTAATCATTATCACAACAAACATGAATATGTGGGGACGGGTATAGCGTGATGGGATAGTCGATGCCTTTCACGCAGTCCGCCTGGGTTCGATTCCCAACCCCGCACATAGGGTCAGAAAGATTTTCTGGTCCGAAGAGGCGAATGACCTAAGATGTTAAAGCCTCTATAATTGAAACAAAAAAAAAACATGAATACAAATGGAATTATTGTTCAAATCAAGAAATTGTAATACTTACTTCGGAAATGTTGGTAAAATTGCTATTCTAAACCGTAAGGGATGGTGGGGCAAATGTGCCATTGCATTCATGTTTCTACAATAAATTAACGCCTGATTTTGATTATTGATACATTTATGAAGTATTTTCAGGAGTACCCTCGATAGCCCAAAAAACATTTCAATACGATAATCAATACATGTAATTTTCGGATGCTTGTTGAGCAGCTCAATATTCGCAGTGCGGGGCATAAGTGCCCTCTATGTGGGGCAGAACCACCACCCTAACAATAATTACATTTTCTCCGTAATTTAAATAGATTTACTCTACTGTACTGTTTTCCTTAATACAATCAATAAGATTCACGTTTATTTTCGATATAACATGTACTAAACAAATCATCATCATTTACTTCTCTAAAGTTTTCCGCGGAATGTCGAATTCTTCAGCCGCCTTTCGAATTGTTGAACCACCACCGTGCAAGGACTGGATTGCAGCAAGCATGCCCACATTATCGAAATGACGGAATGCGTAATGAATTCTTACTCGACTGCATGATTTTTCAGTGCTCGATCGGTTCAGTGCTAGAATTTTCGTCTGAGTTGGCAGCTCGATCAACCTGATTGACAGTGACATTATAAATGTCATTGAATATTCGCTCATTTTTTGAATGTGTTAGTGTGAAATTTAAGCGACTTAAGCCATTTCACTACACTCCAGCTAGAGGAATGGATGATGCTGACTAAGGCAGGCCGTTTTGTTAATTTCCAGCGAATTTCAATAGTTTATATTGGGATTCTAAGAAGAACTGGTTATTTACTAGTTCTGTATATCCGAAAAACATGAAGTTTTAAATTTGTATATTCAGTTATATAATGTTTTCGTTTAAAAATAAACTGAAAATCAGCACGAAAACGTGCAAAATCAGGAAAGAAGAAGAAGAAGACGAATTGACAATTCAGTACGCATCTTCTCACTCAATTCCGAATGATTTCCGAATCAACCGGTTGTAGGCGGATCGGTTCATTCGGAATCGGTTGTTGCACTGGAGTTGGAATTGATTCGGAATTCATTATGATTTCCACATGAAATTCCGAATGAAAATTTCTCGCCGATTCGGAATTGATTCGGAATCCATTCGGATCTGATAATGTGGGTGGTTGTGTTTGACAACTGTGTCTTTTTCTGTGTTGTGCAACATACTTTCAAGTTCATCCGTTATTACGAACATTTATTCACAACGATTGTGCAACTGATGCAAAAACTCATGCGTTGATCATATCAAACAGGTAGTAATAAAATCAGCGAAAAAACAATTGTGAAACTCATGCAATCTGCTACGTATTGTAAACAAGAAATTGGATGACATTTACAAAAACATAACAAACATAATTGCTAATAAATAAGTTTCACATTTGATTTTCAATACAACTGCTCTCAACACAAACATGGATCTTGTAAAATAATCTGCACATGAAAAATGATAATGCACACATTGTACACTGAAATGAAAATCTTATTTATACTCATTAGATTTGTCATATGAATCATATGCCGAATATAATTCATAGAAATTATATAGAAACTTATAATTTTTATTTAATGTGTACGTCAAATCTAAATGGACGTTATCATAATGAAAGTTATAAAAATATCCCATATAATTTATATGGAAATCAGATGAAAGTCGTGAATCGTACTGCTTGAAGCTGAAGGAATAGTTGTGTCCTCAATATTCGTCAACTTCTCCAGACCATTTTTTTTCAGGAAGTTCCGCATCTCAATGTAATTTTAAATCGCTGAAAAAACAGCTTATCCAACTTCGTTCAAGGATATGCGTTAACGGACCATGAAATATATATCCGATACGTTTCATTACTCTATCTGTCTAGTAAGATTATTTTTTTTTATATTTTCAGTCACGGGATCTCACTTCTCTTTCGCAAATATCATGAGGTGCTCCCTTACCGAACGGAATACTAGTATAGCTTGAATCCTCAAAGAAAAGTAGTAGTTTGCAATTAACTACTATTCGTATGACCTCCATTGAAAGTTTTATATATATATATATATATATATATATATATATATATATATATATATATATATATATATATATATATATATATATATATATATATATATATATATATATATATATATATATATATATATATATATATATATATACAGGGTGATTTTTTAAGAGCTTGAGAACTTTTTTAAACAATAAAACGCATAAAATTTGCAAAATCTCATCGGTTCTTTATTTTAAACGTTAGATTGGTACATGACATTTACTTTTTGAAGATAATTTCATTTAAATGTTGACCGCGGCTGCGTCTTAGGTGGTCCATTCGGAAAGTCCGCTTTTTTATCGACAAATTTTGTTCAGCGATGAGGCTCATTTCTGGTTGAATGGCTACGTAAATAAGCAAAATTGCCGCATTTGGAGTGAAGAGCAACCAGAAGCCGTTCAAGAACTGCCCATGCATCCCGAAAAATGCACTGTTTGGTGTGGTTTGTACGCTGGTGGAATCATTGGACCGTATTTTTTCAAAGATGCTGTTGGACGCAACGTTACAGTGAATGGCGATCGCTATCGTTCGATGCTAACAAACTTTTTGTTGCCAAAAATGGAAGAACTGAACTTGGTTGACATGTGGTTTCAACAAGATGGCGCTACATGCCACACAGCTCGCGATTCTATGGCCATTTTGAGGGAAAACTTCGGAGAACAATTCATCTCAAGAAATGGACCGGTAAGTTGGCCACCAAGATCATGCGATTTGACGCCTTTAGACTATTTTTTGTGGGGCTACGTCAAGTCTAAAGTCTACAGAAATAAGCCAGTAACTATTCCAGCTTTGGAAGACAACATTTCCGAAGAAATTCGGGCTATTCCGGCCGAAATGCTCGAAAAAGTTGCCCAAAATTGGACTTTCCGAATGGACCACCTAAGACGCAGCCGCGGTCAACATTTAAATGAAATTATCTTCAAAAAGTAAATGTCATGTACCAATCTAACGTTTAAAATAAAGAACCGATGAGATTTTGCAAATTTTATGCGTTTTATTGTTTAAAAAAGTTCTCAAGCTCTTAAAAAATCACCCTATATATATATATATATATATATATTATACTTAACTAGTCATATGGTATATATGAACCTATCTAAATAAATTCGAAGTGAATATAATATGCGCTTCATAAATTGTTCCAATGTATGTTGTGCGGATATCTAGTAATGGTTATAAGACGCGCCAATAAATTTTACTCAGACTGGAAATTTCATTCGTTATATGGAAATCCTGTAAAAATAATGTTAAGAAGAGTTTTATGTTTCATAAGATTATCTCATATATTTGACATGATGTTGAACACATCTTGTAACTATTATTGGAAATGCTAATAGTGCAAAATCATTAGAATATCATATAATGTGAAAAAGAAAATTTAGCTCAGTGTAGAATTATTCTTTTGTGTTTTTGTAAGTGAAAAATCGACAACGAGCTGCATTTTTATGGTGAAACATGTATTTGTACGACCGAAATTTTCAAGCTCCTTTAAATTAACGTGTTTTGATGATTGTACAAATTTCTGTGAAAATAACAGTCTATTATTTTTAATGAGAACCATCGGATTGGTGTTTGAAATACATGAAGTACACGCTTAAAAATACTTACTCAAAAATGAGTAAGATCTCACTCATCTATAGAAAAAGTGGAACAACTCTAATTTAGAGTAACTCTGAAGTTACTCAAATTTGAGTGAAATTTTTTTTTCACATATACCAAATTTGCAAAACATTGCTCATTTTCTGAGTGTATTGTATTAAAATATTAGGTAATTGAACTCAATGCTATATCAAGTGGTGAAAGCAAATTTGCTCAGGCACCAATCATACACTTATTCCTCATAAATGACATTTGAGCATATTCGGTTTCATTCTAAAGCACAACACGGAGTTTATCATTACGGTTTTTGCAGACACAACACCGTTTGTGTTGAGTGACTCACCCTCGAAATACGCGATCTCACTAACAAAATATACAACCTGTTGCTACAAATGGTTATTACAACTTTTAGACTGATCTTGCGAATAGTAACAAAAAAAAACGAGTTATTGCGTTAAACTCAAATTTAGAGTAGGAGTTACTCAATATCATTGATGATAACTACTCAATTTTTGACGTTTCCATGCATCATTTGAAAATGAGTAACTAGTACTCAAACTTTGAGTAACTTTTTCTAAGCGTGTAGGGGAGAGAAATTTCAAATTCGTGCGCGCCAAAATAGCAGGGCTGCGCACCCATAGAATTGACATGATATGTTGAATGTGATGCCGTGCGATGGCGTTGCTGAACTGAAGATTGATTTCGCTCCAAGCTGACAGGGTCTGCTTTTCGTTCAATATCTTTGAAAAGTGATGTCAGGTCTGCTTATTTTTTTTAGCGAGATGAAAACCAAATACAAATTATCTGATTGATTTTTGTTTTCATTGCGTATATAACGCTGTATTCCTGCAACTTTTATGATAATAATCTCATGTCTGCAAGTTTTGCGTTCAATTCAAACATCTTGCACAACTTTTTTGCAAGTTTTGAATTTTATATCAATGTTTTTCTAAAACTGAAGAAAACTCAACACTGATTTAAAAATCCATGAGGCAGCCAAAACAATGCAGACTCTGCAGAAATATATTTTTTACAGCAAGGTTATCAATTCGGATTAGCATGTTTTGCCTTGCGGAGAGCATCAATCATTTCACTAATTTTTCTTCCACAAGAGATTTATAGCAATTTCGACGTATATTGTTCCCGGTACAATTATGACAGCCGTTTGGAAAGTTTTTGATAAGTTGCACAATTGTTATAGTTACTCCCGTTTTACATGACGATGTGAAATTTTTTGTAGAGCTTCTAGTGAAACATTAACAAGTTGGTGATTTACTGCACAATTGTTTTAGATGTACTTAAAGTTGTTCTACAGTGATTTTTTCGGTAGTATTGTGAAACTTAACAGTGATAAGTTGCACAACCAATTTTAATATATATTTCTAAACATATCTAACATAAATAACATTTCTAAATCAATTGTAAAACATCTTGAAAGTTCGATAAGTTACATTTGCTACTTGGGTATTCAATAAACAAACCCAAGTATGTATATTTTTGAAAAATCTCGGGTAATTTTTCAAAAGGGCGTATAAGCAAGTGACAGTTTCTCTTTAATCGATCTCTCTTTCGATTATTGTGATGTGATTAAAAAGATTTTCTTTGATATCACTATTCTGTTTGAAAGTCGAAAGTTTCGGGTATCATTTCATGCAAAGAGTTGAGTGATAAACGTGGAAACCGCTTGGTAATTAATAGAAGAGAAAGTAAAGAATGAGAAACTGTTACTTGCTTATACGCCCTTTTGAAAAATTAACCGAGAAATGCGCATTCTATGTGAAAATCGTGGGGGTGGCACACTTGCCCTTTTGTCCCAAAATGGACCAGTTTCTGATTGGCTGATTTTGATGTTTCTACCCGCACATTATGAAAAGAAAAACCTTTTTCAGGTTACACGAGCAATGATGCCAAGTATAAAGAAACTCAGAAGACAAGTTTATTAAAATGTATAATTTTAGCTCACCAATGAAAATGAAAATTTTCAGAGAATGTTTCACTTTTTTCAATCTCATTTGTAATAAATGTATATAATGACAGCACTGTGTAATTAAAATCAGCATCAAGCCGTTTTTCTTTTTAGTGAATTAAAGTGTAACCAGAAAAGATTTGTTAAATTAGTGTAAACTCAAAAGTGTGTTTAATTTTACGAGAAGAATGAACTGTTGTGTTCCTCACTGTGGTCGCACTAAGCCTTTCTATCCAAACTTGACTTTTTCCGTTTTGCAAAAGATACGTCAATAATGGATTCAATTTTGCGTTTAACATGAGATATTTCGTGTTTTGTCATCTAAGCTCAATTAATGGTTTTTAAAGGCATGTTCAGAAATGTTCTAGTTCCAGATGCATAATATATATATATATATATATATATATATATATATATATATATATATATATATATATATATATATATATATATATATATATATATATATATATATATATATATATATATATATATATATATATATATATATATATATATATATATATATATATATATATATATATATATATATATATATATCAGTTACAAAATTTAAATCTAGATTTTATAACAAGAAAAACTGGCAGCCCCAGCAGTGTTTTACTTGTGTTTCAAACAGGCTTCCCAGCAGTACTGCTTTTCAATGACATCCGCCACGAGATAGCATGAACTGTCTGAGAGCAAAGTCGAAAGCCCAGTCTACAATATGTGTGAAGCATATGCCGAACTGTAATGGCAACAGCGCTCGCATCCCTCTCAGCAGGCCGTTCAATTTTGTTGATTTTTTAGCGCTTGTTGAACGACATATTGCACGAAATATTCGTTCAATTTGCTCGAACGGTTTGTTGTTGTTTTTTCTCTTGCAAAAATAGTGTGAAAATTAAGTGTTACCTTTACATAGAAAGAAAATTTGTTGTTATTCTACGTGAAGTAAAAGTATTGTGCAGGTATGTATTGTTAGTTTAAACGAATAAGTGGAAAAAACTTCAGAAATTCTGCAGTAAAACTAGTCCAACGGGGCTCCAATTCCTCATGTTAAAAATGGCTCAACAATGGACCTCTGTCTGCCGGGTTTGTTGAACGAAAAAAATGGCATTCGGTTCAACGGTCTGTTTCAAAATCGGCAAACGAAGGACCCGTGTTGGCCTCCCGTTGAACGATTGATTGGACTTTCATTGGACCAATGATTCAACGTATTGGACCAATGAAGGACCACCGTTGAACGTTTTTTTCTAAGTGGGATACCTAAATGAATGCTGTCACTGAGACAGTTTGTACTCGCCAGATTGATGAGAGTATTCTATCCGGAGAGTAGTCAAACCGAACGGGCTGTTTGTATCCTGTTTCTTTATGTTCGCTCTTTCGCATGAACTGTTACGGCGACAGCCTTTGAAAATCGAAGACATCCTTTGATTTTTAGGGAATTACTGTTACGAAGGGCTGTCGCGAGCCGGCTGTCTCATCAATGTCTCTTGAAGTAATAAACCGGCTGTTTCGGGAGACGAGCTGTGGTTCATAGTGCGCTCGCACTATTTCGATTGCCTCAATGAAACGGTACTAGTACATACGATTGCGTTGTTGGGACTAGTACATACGATTGCCTTTGCAGGAAACATTAGGGTTTCATTACAACACATTACCATTGTGAAATATAGAAATTGTTTTAGATTTATAGATACTGTCAGCGAAGGCAATGAATTTTAATAACTAACGAATATTAAAAGATAAACACTGAGTTTTGTGTAACGGCTCATATATCTTAATTTCTAAAGTATTGATACTTAGTGCTTTCTTCTTATTCCTAAAGAAACAGATACACTTCCATTCATTAATAATACTCCAAAAATGTCTTATGCATTCTTATTCTGAATGATGACGTTTTGATTTTTCGATCGAATCGTACACACTTAAATTTTTTAACTGAGTCTCGGCAAAAAAATGCCGAGATTCGCACAGCCGAGTAATCAGCAATCATCTCGGCAAAAATAAAATTACTGAGCGTCTCGGCACCTTAAAATTTGACAAACGTCAAATATTGCCGAAATCGTCAGCATAAGATTTACTGTTTGCTCAGTGAAACGTTCACTGAATATTCGGCAATCCAATAAAACGAAAAAATGAAAAAAATAAATTACCGAATCATCAGTAATTAAAAATCTAGTCAATTAATTTTGTTTGTAATTTCTCAACATTATAAACACGCCATTCAGGATCAAAAATTCATTTTATTAACACTTAAAGGAGGCTTACAAATTTGTTGCCAGTTGTGCTGAAAGCCTCTACCTGAAAACATGTAGCATAAAAAAAAGCGGCGTTTCCAGATGCGACCACCTTGAGTCGAGCTGGAAATATGAAAATAAAAATATATATTGATTTTTGGCTTACAAAAATGTTCAATATTTAATGATGCATATACGGTATTGTTACTTACTTTGATCTATTGCATTATTCCATGCATGGGGTTATTTTTTCGCTTATCCTCCAAAGTTTTGTCTCGAGGACGCTTTGAGCCCCGTGTTGGGTGCTTTTCCCTTATAATCGCGAGTGCTCTGATAAAGTCGCTTTTTATAAAGCGAAACATGTCACTATATTTATTCAATATTTTTACTTGTAAGTGGTTCCACGCTTCTTTGAAGATTATCCATTTTTTCACTCGAGAATTTCATCAGAAAATAATCGCACAATGCGTAGCGAAAATGTAACGTGGCAATAAATGACAGCTGTCGTGCTGAATCTCGGCAACAGCTAGCGCATATTCCGAAATCTCGGCAAACGTCTCTGCTGATGTCGGCATATCTGTTGTTTACTGATAAATTCAGCAAGCAATTATGCCAAATTTCGGCAAAGTGAAGCATTTTACCGAAATATCAGTGAATGCATTTAACGAAGTTCAGAAACATGCGTATTGATTACTGAGCAATCAGCAAATTTACGTGTTGCTGATCAGTTTCGGCATTTTATTATGCCGAGCTCAAGAAATGGTTTTAAGTGTGTAGCTACTTTTCACAACTATTTAATTATTTAGTGTATTTAACGTTACTCCACCAATTGTTGGCACACTTTGGTACCCGTGCCACACCGATTTCGTTGAAATTATAGAATATGATACTCTCAACGAAAATAAAGTGTTTGGTGCACTTTGAATAGTTTTCGACCATAAAATTGAAAAGACAACTTTTATGTTTATATGTGACCAAGTGCTTTCAGTTTTTGGATAAAAATGTTTTAAAAAAATATAATGCAATCATTAGGTTTCCCAAAAGCATCAAATTTTTTGGTTTACCCCAAACTTTGTTACAAATTTAGAATTCTCAATTGTTCTTTTTCACATAAGATTCAATCAACTAATAGCTTAAATTTATTTAAATTTAGTTGTTCATTTAACATTCACATGGGTTTTGCCAGCAGTTGAAGAAATGAGAATATGAAAACGTTGAGTTCTTAATTTGTTACTACCTTTGAGAACCGATCTTCAATAAACCTTTTTTGTTTTCATAAATATCACAAAACTATAAAAATTAGTTTATAAGTTTTTTTTTTATGGAATTCAGTGCCTATTAATATAGCTTCATTGCGGCTTAAATTGACTTTCCCTTTGCTATCATTGCAAGTTTCTATGTACTCCCAGGACCTTGTAATTGAGCTCTTTTTCGTTGAGGTGGTAGATCTTTTAGTACCATCTACACAAATACAGGGTCCGCAACCATGAAGTTGATTGGGGAAGCCCTCAGATAAAAAGTAGTTCAACAGATGGTTGTTTATGTGTTTTTTCCTGATGGTGCACATTAATAATTTTTGTTTCTTGAATGGATCGAGAAGAAAAGTTCAGAAGATATTTTCAAATCGCAAATCATTTAATTAAAATCTTTGAATTATGAGGTATTTTAGATGAGACTGATGTAGTCACTTTGAAACCCGAATTTTGAATGGCCTCGAAAGACATGTGTTATGTACCATTCGACTCACTTCATTGAACTTTTAACGTAATAATGAGCCCGGGGGAACGATTGATATGTGTGCCTCAACTAACTACTAACTTAATTACTATTGTTTTACTCTGTGGGTTCCGTCAAGGACCTCCTAAGACTGTGGGCCCGGCGGCACGTGCCCCCACTATCCCTTTGTAAAAGCGGCCCTGGTAGAAGTATGCTTGTATGTGTGTGTGTGTATGGGCACATTGACCGACTTACCCAAACTCTGGGTTTTGTGGCTCCATAGCCTTCCATTTAGTTTCATCCATATCTAACTTCTTGTTTCGAAATTAAGGGATGATCGGTACCAAAACTGGGAATTCAAAAATTTAATTTTCGAATTTTAAATAAATGACAGACAAATTCGTGTCATATACTGCTCTTAAATTCTGTTTCTCCTAGGATAACTAAAAAAATGAGTTTCAAGCTTCATTGTGGTCGTTCACCGGGGATTTACACCTACATTTTTCAGAACAAAATTTCTTTTCAGAAAGAAAACTGTTAAATATGTGCAATGAACTCGGCTCTCAGAATGTTTCACTATTTAGTTACAATATTTATAGTTCCAAACGTTTGATGTTTTTTTAAATGCGGACACAAGCTACTTAGCCTATTATACTTTAGAAATTTTTCGACATTATTAGACTTGTGACTGTGGAAGTCGGATCCGAAACTGTTAAATATGTGCAATGAACTAAATGTGATGTTTGAAATTTCAATGCACCGCATCTTCTTCTGCGTGCGGCTCGTAATTGCAACATCTACATTTCCAAAATTGGATTGAGCGTGAAAGCGCATAGAGGTTATAATACTCAAGAAAGACATTATTACATAACTTGGGGAATTAAAACTTTTTTTCTAAATAAAACAAAATAAACATTCGAATCTGTTACGGGCAACCATGCTGCATTTATGCTTGGAAACATGTCTTTTGGAAGAACCGGAATTTTTCATTCAGATTTTGCATTCAAAGTTTTGTTGTACGGTACCTGAAAATCAGATGTTTCTAAATGATTTTTACCTTGCAAATTCCGACTCCAAATTTTGCACTCAAGGTTTTTATTCGATTGGTGGTTCAATGTACATATAACGAACTTAACGAGCCAGGTTTTGTATGTTTCAGTCCTGACTTGAAAGGATCCGTAGTTTTGCAGCACTGGCCATGCAATAGTCCCGTAGACTTATAAGTCGACTGTAAAGTCGAAGGCTATTCACAATCACGCTAACGAGTATCGAACACGGAATCTTTGATTTGAATATATCTTTCGCTACGAACATTTATTTACCGTTTACATATAAATCTAAAACCTGATTCAATTGGCTTATACACTCTTGTATAAGGAACGATCGCGCCTTTACTATCCTGAAGGAAGTGATAAAGAGGATGAAAATAATGCTTCACGCACATCAGTACGCGCATCCACTATGAATGTTACAGCCCACATACCGAACGTAAACTGCCTGAAACGAGCATGCCGAACTGTCTCAGCTGTTGAAATACATTGCTCTTTAATTATGAATATAATTTCTTGAAAACTAACTTTTCTTTCTATGGAATTTCATTGATCGATCGATCGATTCATAGAAGATCGACCAAAATATAAAAATTAACTTTCATTAAAACCAAAGTACGTTCTTCAATCCGTTTCATATTAGTAGTTTCGTATATTATTAAATTATTAATTATCAATTATATTGTTATCAATGCCCTAACAACGGTGATTGCTATGCGCAATGATCAACCGCTGCGCAAAGCAATCACCAAAGGCAAAACTAAAAACCCACATGCTTGCCTCGAATCGTCATATCAAACAGGCCGTCGGTATGAAGCTAGAGACACTGGAACCATGTAATGCGACTTCAACCTGCATCGGTAGTGTTGTGGGAGTTCTTGGATCTCGACTTCGGCTTCGGTTGGATGGCAGTGACAACATAAACGATTTCTGGAGGCTTGTCGATTTGAGATACCACGACGTTATTAGTTGCTTTTTAAGCCATTGGAATTATATGACAATTTTCTGAAATAAATGTTTTATATTTCATGGCATTTTTCATTTCATAGATTTATATCAAAATCTGGAATCTCCCTTTTGACTTCAACCAATATATAAAATAGTAATTTTCTGGTATCTAAATTTGATATGAACTGATAGATGAATGTGATATGAACAGTACATTACATTTTACCTATGAAACACGTAACTTTTACTGGATTATGCATTAAACAGCTTTTAAATGCCAGTCCATTAAAACCTACGTGAAAAGTTGGGTGGAAAATATTCACATAACTTTTCACGTAACTATAATATGATTATTATTTTGAGTGTAGGGTCTAACACTTTTGAAAAATCATTTATTATTTTTTTTTGTATTCAGTAAAACAGTAAAACATTTCTGTGAAATTTTCAAGGAGAAAAACTCGGCAAGTTATGGGCCTTTATCTTTGCTTATCTCATATTGCGAAGAAGTAAGCGCTCGGCACACAGGCCCAAGATTTCTGTTTCGATCGACTTATAAGCTTGACAAAACATTCTTGAAATGTTTCATTATAAAAGAACACACTAAGATTCCATTCCGTTGTTCGGTAATTTTTTTGACGAAAACTTTCGGTAATCAATAGAAAGTACCGACATTTTGGCACATGAACGTCATTTTACAAAAATTCTGCAAATTTTTACCGGACGGTCAGTGTTACCCAAGTTTTCATTAACGAATTCTGTAAATAGATATACAATTCATACGGTAAATCTGAATAGTCGCCGAGTACGGTAAAACTCTACCGTCCGTATGGTAAAATAATTTTCCAATAACCGAACTTCTGTAAATACTGATTGTCGTGAGAACTAACTGTCAAATAATTGATAAAATGTTCAGTAAGAGTCTTTTTATAAACTAAACGAAAAAAATCTTGAAGAGTTCATCGAATGGATTGAGGTACAGGTGCTAAAATTTTTGAAACTTTAGAATCACTAAAAGCTTTTTGTTTAATTATAGGCAGAAAATAATTTTGTATCACTTGTCCACTTGCTGCCTACACAAATCGTTCGAGGGTGATTTCTGGTGGACTCGACGGATTGTGCAGTGTTTTGGAAGGTGGAATAAAACCATAGCCACAACAGGTTGGAATTAATTTAAAAATTCAATTTTCTTCATTCATTTTTATGAACATGTGTTGTTTTTTGAAATCATAAAATAAAAGAATGTTAACCAAAGGAAGACAAACAAACAACAAATTACCGAACAATCAGTTAGATCCATTTGCTTTACAGTTTACGGTAGTTGTTTGACAGTTCAGCAATTACCGAACGATCGGTATTCAATTGTATTACCGAACTGATTACCGAACGTTCAGCTGTTGAAAATTCGGTAAAAATTACCGAATCCTGCGAAATTTTCTAAGTGTGAATACAGAAGAAAAAATATGTTTTTGTGAAAATGTTAGACCCTTCGGGCTCCCTGGAGTAATAAATTGTTTGGGGGACGGGTATAGCGTGATGGGTAAGTCGATGCCTTTCACGCAGCTCGCCTGGGTTCGATTCCCAACCCCGCACATAGGGTCAGAAAGTTTTTCTGACCCGAAGAGGCGAATGACACTAATGTTAAAGCCTCTATAAATGAAACAAAAAAAAAAATAAATTGTTTCCATTGATTTTATGGATAAAAAACTTTGAACGCTTTTTTCTCGAAAGCAGGTTTTGAAAGTCCGTGTCCATCGTAATTCAAAAACTACTGAACAAATTTTCTACATATAAAAAACCAGACCCAACCGTTTTAACTTTCCTTGTTTGTTACTTTGGGGAGGTTTTACAGCTACAAAACGGCGAATTTTTTTGTGAAAAGTCGTATTTTTCACTTTGAACAACAACCAAAAATTAAAAAAAAAATTAAAAAATTAAACAGAAACGTTGGGGTCTAGAAAAACATCTACTCTATCTATGCTGCTTTGATTTGTTGACTTCTTATCAGTCTGCGCTGAGATGCAGTGGACACCGCAAATCATGATTTTTAAAAAGCGTGCTCAAAAATACCTCTTCACCGACTTATTTCTGAATATTTTTCCACCAAAAAATTACAAAATGTTCGAATGATGCTTTTTATCATGCAAAAAATTTGAATTTATTTTGTTGCACGTTAACTCTGAAAAAAATTCTCAAAAATGATTATATTTTTCATCATTCAGACCCTACCCCCCCCCCCCTTTCATGTTTATTCTAAATAAAAAATTTTAATTAAATAATTTTTTTTTCTTAGTATAAAGTCATTGAAAAATCTGAAAATAGGGCTACACTGTAGTCGATACGTTGGTACCCACTTAGAAAAAAACGTTCAACGGTGGTCCTTCATTGGTCCAATACGTTGAATCATTGGTCCAATGAATGTCCAATCAATCGTTCAGGAGGAGTTGGAGCCCCGTTGGACTAGTTTTACTGCAGAATTTCTGAAGTTTTCTCCACTTATTTGTTTAAACTAACAATACATACCTGCACAATACATCTACTTCACGTAGAATAACAACAAATTTTCTTTCTATGTAAAGGTAACACTTAATTTTCACACTATTTTTGCAAGATAAAAACAACAAATCGTTCCAGCAAATTGAACGAATATTTCGTGCAATATGTCGTTCAACAAGCGCTCAAGAATCAACAAAATTGAACGGCCTGCTGAGAGGGTATTTATTCCACAGGGCGAAAATGGCGAGAAGGATGATTCGAAGGAAAAATAAAAAACCAGTTTTTTGTCCATAAATACGTTTATTTCTTAAGGCAGTTTACATAAGTTTTTCTTCGCCGTAGCATCACTTTCACATAAAACTCTTATCCTAATATAATTCTAGAATAGTCACAACGACTTAAATTTATTAAAACATATTCCTCTTATTACTTAAATATCATCTTAGGTAATTCGTCATTAATTATGAAATCTACCAGGAAATACTATTTGAACCAAACTTAACTTCTATAAATTATAAAATAAGCTGTTTTTTTCAGACAATTCGTGACAATTTCATAAACTATTTCGATTTTGTTTATATCATTACATAATTTCTATTCTAATTTAGCTATTGGTTGAACTCATGGTCGCAGCTGGAATCAAAACTAAGTCATAAAAAGGTCATTCATTAAATTGAAACTCCAATTTTCTGTATGAAATGATAAATAAGTTTCTTGTATGGAAGGTCACGACAAGCAAGAATGTCTCGAACTGGGACATTGGATAGTCTACCTTGGGCACGCAAAGAATTTATTAGTTGAGATCTGGCATCACGATACTCCACGCATGTCCAAACGACATGATCAATATCCCGATAACCTTCTCCACAAGCACAATGATTAGTCTCGGAGAGCCCAATTTGAAGGACATGTGCGTCTAACGTGTAGTGATTGGACATGAGTCTGGACATCATACGAATGAAATCCCTGCTCACATCCAGTCCCCTGAACCATGCCTTTGTCTATATTTTAGGAATAATTGAGTGCATCCACCGACCCAGATCAACTTTATCCCAAGAAGCTTGCTTGCTGGCAAAGTGTTCTTTGGCGAGACGAGCTTTATAATTCGTTGAAAGCAATCGGTCTCTCATAAATTTCACCCTCAATAGCACCACGTTATTGTTCAATATGTCGTTCAGGCACTGTTTTATTTTGCCCAAGAAAAACGGTTCATTCTTGCCAGTCATGTTTGAGCGAATGGCTTCAATTGCACTCAGACTATCTGTGAAGAGGAAATAATGGTTTGGAGATAATGTGACGATTACACTCAAGCTATAATGAACAGCTGCTAACTCTGTTGTATAAACAGATGCAGGTTCTAGAAGCCTGAATGAGGCCGAAACATTATTGTTAAACATACCAAACCCTGTCGCTTCTTCAATTCGCGATCCGTCCGTGTAAAACATTTTCTCAGAGTCAATATGCCTGAACTTACTTGAAAATATTTTTGGGATTTCCGTCGAGCGTAGATGATCCGGGATTCCACGCACTTCCCGCTGCATGGATGTATCGAAAAATAAAGTTGAGACAGGGCATTCAGCATGCTGACACGGATAGGAATATATCTTGATGGGTTTATTTCCTGTGACATGCAGTTAAAATATACTGTCATGAATTTTGTTTGAGATCGAAGCTCGACTAGTTGTTCGAAATTATTAATTACCATGGGATTCAGTACCTCACATCTTATTAGCAGGCGTGATGGAAGCTCCCAAAATCGATCTTTTAATGGAAGAACTTCAAGACTCATTGTATGTGTCGAATGCATGCAGCCTAAGGCAATTCGCAAACAACGGTACTGAGTTCGCTCCAGTTTGATAATATGAGAGTTTGCAGCGGAACGTAAGCAAACGCATCCATATTCCATCACTGAAAGTATCGTTGTCTGATACAATTTTATTAGATATTGCGGATGAGCACCCTACCAAGATCCTGTTATTGTTCGAAAAAAATTTACTCTTTGTTGGCATTTTGTTATCAGATACCTAATGTGTCCTCCCCACTTGTATTTGGAATCGAACCACACCCCGAGGTATTTAAAAGTTGAAACCTGCGCGATCGTTCTTCCCATCATATGGAGCTGAAGCTACGCGGGATCATGCTTTCTTGAAAAGATAACCATCTCTGTTTTCTCCGCAGAGAATTCGATACCAAGATGAACAGCCCAAACGGACAATTTATCTAAGGTATCTTGCAATGGTTTTTGCAGTTCAACAGCTTTGGGTCCAGCAACTGAAACCACGCCATCATCTGCCGATTGTCTCAGTTTGCAGGAGGTTACTAGGCAGCTGTCAATGTCATTCACGTAAAAATTATAGAAGAAAGGACTGAGACATGGGCCTTGCGGGAGACCCATGTAGCTAATTCTGAATGATGCTAAGTCACCATATGAAAAGGTTGTGCAAATAATTATTTATAATCACTGGAAGTCCATGTTGGTGGAGCTTGTCTGAAAGAACATCAATGGAAACTGAATCAAAAGCTCCTTTTATGTCCAAAAATACAGATGAAATTTGTTGTTTTTGAGCGAAGGCAATTTGGATGTCAGACGATAGCAATGTAAGGCAATCATTCGCCCCTTTATTTCTACGGAAACCAAACTGAGTATCTGATAATAAACCGTTCGTCTCGACCCAAGTGTCGAGATGTCGTAGAATAATTTTTTCGAACAATTTTCTGATGCAGGACAACAATGCAATGTGTCTATATGAGTTGTGATTGGAAGCTGGTTTACCCGGCTTTTGAATGGCGATAACTTTCACTTGCCTCCAGTCAGGTGGAACAATATTTTGCTCATGAAACTTGTTGAACAATTCCAAAAAACGTCTTTTTGCGAGGTCGGGCAGATTCTTCACCAAGTTGAATTTAATTCTGTCCAACCCAGAAGCGTTATTGTTACACGACAAGAGTGCTATAGAAAATTCCATAATTGAAAATGGGTTATTAATGAAACCATTATTTGGAGGAGATTCCCGAATAATGCTCTGCGTAGAAAAAGAATCTGGGAAAACTGTCCTAGCAAAGTCAAATATCCATCGGTTCGAGTATTCATCACTCTCATTGCCACGTTACGATTCCTCATTCGTCTGGCCGTGTTCCAAAGAGTGCTCATTGAGGTTTCTCTTGACAAATCTTCGACAAAATGTCTCCAATAGCTACATTTTTTGGCTCGAAGTATGCTCTTGTACTTGGTTTCTAAAAGCATAAATTTTTCAAAATTCTGAGGAGTTCCTCCTCCCCGTTTTAGAAACCTCTTGCAAGCATTTTGTTTTGCGAGTTTAGCCTCTGAGCACTCTTTGTCCCACCAGGGGTTGGGAGGCCTTCTGTTAGTCGTTGGCCCAGGAAAGCGTTTAGTTTGGGATTGTTCTGCGGCCTCCAGAATCGAACAAACGAGGAAGTCATATTCTTCAAGTGGAGGGAGCCCTTCCATTGAATTCAAAATACTAGAGATACTACTTTGGTATTTAATACAGTCAATATTTTTTGTCAAATCATATGGAATACTAACTGAAGTAGCAATGCAATTGCTACTGCTAATTGAGATGATGATTGGTAAAATATCGCTACCGTGTAAATCAGGCAATATTTTCCAGGTGCAATCTAGTCGAATTGAAGTTGATCAAAGAGATAGATCTAATGCACTTGGACCCAAGGGGGACGACACATCCGGATAATTTCAATAAAACTCAAAAAGTCATTAAAAACTTATCAAATTGCATTTATCCTCATTAATATATCTAACCGTTCAAAAGCGCATCCAACCGCTGATAGGAAAATCGAAGCACATGCGATCTTTTCAAAGTTTTTTGTCGTGAATACGACTTACTTTACTATGGGACGCCTTTACAAAATTTACCCTCTGGGAGAGTGATAAGTTTTTGATCGTGAATATCTCTTGTTATACTTAACGCAACAACATAATTTTTCCTCCATGCTATCAGAAATATAATCAGGAATTTGTGATTAAATTATTAAATGAACAGTGTAAAATAACCATAAATAACTCAAAATTCATGTTTTCTCAAGCTTTTGGAAACAGCGAGGAAAACTCATCACGTTTGCTTGCCTTTTTCGCACCAGGACGATGGTTTTGAGGTAGTCAGGCACATATCAGTTCCGATGTTCTACTGGCCGAGTGTAATAGGTAGAAGATACCTACATACGTTAGACGGAACTAGATATCGTGCTGAGGTTCTTCCACCAACATCAGTAATAATGAGGTGGTAAAAACCTGAATTCTGAAGTTAATTTTAAGTTCATACTTCTATTTAAAAATTTAGTTCCAGATTACAGGTTCAGAATTTAAAACTATGACTCTGAAACTGAATCCTATTTCTGGATTTTGAAAATGGTTTCAAATTTAGTTCCTTATTCAGAGACTCGAATCCAGAGATATGATTTAGGATTTTTCAGAATTCATGAACAAAATTCAAATTTTAGATCTGGATATCTGGATTCTGAAACTAAATATTAGGTCTGAACACCAAACCTTGATTTAAAAACTGGATTGAAAACCAGAGTCTAATTCCTGAATTTAGTTTCAGAATTTAATTCATTAATTCAGTTTCAGCATTCATTTCCAAAATTCAGAAACTATATGTTGGAACTAAATTGTGAACATGTTTTCTGGAGCTAGATGCTTGAACTGAATTCAGTTCCTATATCAAGACTTGGAATTCAAGTTCAGAATTTAGTTCTATAACGCAATTTGGAAAATTGTTTAAAATAACTTCAGTCACTTACTTCTAGAACTAAATTTATGACCTGTGTTTTTGATCTAGATTCCGAAAATTAGCAGCTGAATTCGGAGCGTGTCCCAGATTTACGCGAATCGGTTTTTTAGAACCACTAAAATATTTCAAAAGGATTTTGAGAAGTTTATTTCTACTAGTATTTAAATATACAAAACTGTATTTGTTCCGTGTTATTTAATGGTATGGCAGAATATGTTTGAAAGTTGAAAAACATACACAATCTAATACGAATGATGATCTTCATCCAGAAGTGAGAAAGAAACATGTCAGTTTTATTCGTATTCACGTCCTCCAGTTATGTCTGTGACATTACCCACCCGCCTTTTTTTATTCTCATTCATGACATTTAACGGATTGTAAACATATTAAAATCAACCGGGAAAATGAGGTTCTGGTTAAAAATTTCTCAGTTCGCTAAAATTTCGAAATTTTTCCAATATGGTTTGTTAAGAACTAGAAACATAAACTCGGGATTGTAATAATGAGCAAAAACTTATTTTGCAAACTTGGGTAATGGCTATAGTTTTATTGTTCGAAATCTGAAATATGATTCTGATTTGCAGAAGTTACAGTTAAAAAATATCGATCTGTTAACCCACATTATTCTACTGAGCGCCGGATACACAGCTACCTGAATTGATAATGGTTTTGTGTTATTGAATACGTCACAATCTGAACTTCCTCAACACAAAATTTCTCGAGAAATTTAGACCTCAACTGAGAAACTATTCTCAACGCGAAATTTTCCGAGATTTAGAGAAATTGAACATCTTCTCTATTGCAGCTTAATACAAATAGAGATTTCAGGACAAAATTTTTCAAAATTCTGTCATTCTTGTTCTTGCACGAAGTATGTCTTTCTACATAGCTGTAAAGCCCAACATAAGCAAATTTCCGTAAATAACTTTTGCGATGAATGTTGAGACATAAAAGAACCCTAGTTCTACACAAAAATATATTGTATTGAATATAATTACTATAATTTTACTAATAGCGATATAAGGACTCCAAGAAAGCTCAATGGCTCCACGTGACCCGAATGGAGTATTGTCCACAAATACAAGATTTTTTGCTGTTACTGTGCACATCACTAACTATGCGGTACTTCACATGTATCATGCGTTTGGGGCGTATCCACACCAACGATAGTGAAAGGGTCCCAGTAGGTTCTGTAGGGATTAAGAGAAAGAGAAGAGAGAGAGAGAGAGAGAGAAAGAGGGAGAGATATACATATATAGGTCATATGCACAAATAAATTAATAAAACAGAGTCTAGTGATTGATCGCGCCTAGAACAGTCGTCTGTTTCTCGTGCTCCGAAATCCAAAAAAAAAAAGAAATAATAATTGCGTGAAAATCTTGGAAAATCACGACAATGGCGCAAGTCGGTGAGTTCAAGTGGATAATTACAACAGTAAAGTGAAATGTACTCATTGTTGAGGTTTTCTTTAAATTTTTCTTCATTACATAACGATTCCATTTTCTACGAACCACATTTTTTCATTGGTTGTTATGTTAAGTAATTTTCATGAGTTGTATTATTTGTACATCTTGAATTTTGTGGATTTGCTTACTTAGGATTACGTAATACATAAACTGTTCTAAAAACAAAATCCCCTGGGAGGGTAAAGTATGTATTCCTCGAGAGGAAAAGTAAGAATTCCCCTGAGAGGGTAGTGTCGTATATTTCAATAATCGCAATAGTTTTTTTTTTCAGAGGAATAGTTGAAACTCCCCTGAGAGGATACTTTGTAATTGAAAGCAGTGGATTATTTTCCAATAATCATTCCCTGAGAGGAAGAGTTTTGATACCCCTGAGAGGGTTATTCGCGTTTGATATTTCTGTATTTAAGTATCCAAGATATGTAAGCATTCCATTACACACTCGTACGCAAAAAAAACAATTTGAGAAATAACATAAAGAGCGAAGTTATCTTATTCGGCAAGAAAATTTTCATGTTGTTTCCATGTTGCTTAGCGACACAAAAAAAATACAATAATAACTGCTTGATTCCATGGTGTGCTTTGTTATCAGTATAGCAAAATCAAATGCAGCGGTGTATAAGAAGCAATATATGCTATGATATATGATACTTATTAAAGTTTTATTACAATTCTCTGACTGGAAGTTCCCTGGGCTTTGGATGATGAGCTACAGGGTGCGTACCCCCGCTTGGTGGATGGGGGTGGGAGTCAATTTACACTTCACGTATTGACAAAGTCTGACCATACCGAGATCGATCGTTCGCTTATAAATGTAAAAGATGAAAATTATTGTGTTGTCTGGATCGATCACGGAGTGGACAGGACTAATAATGCTTGAAATTGACAATAGGTCATTAGGTGGTTTCGGGCATTCTTATGCCTGGAATTGGTCACCAATTTGAATTATTTTGATCCAGTTGGGATGAATGTTAATATATCATATTCGTCCTGAGCTTGGTGAATTTAATTCTAAAAGGAGGACTATTGTTATCAGGAATAGGAGTAAATTGATATCTTATGAACCGTTTAGGAACTTTCAACCCTTTCCGATCCGGCTCGGTATCGGTAATGTTTACAAATTGCAATAACGACGAAACTGATTAATCAAGTGTGAATACACTCTCATATCGGGAAAGGTTTGAATGCACTTAGATTTCTCCAATTTGGACACAGATGTCACCTTCTAACTAAGAGTGTGAGATGTGTGTTTCTGGAAGAGAACGGTTCACGTGGACCATTTCATCCAATCACACCTAGTATTTCTTCACGAAATACATGTAGTTCTTGTTTACTGGATGCGTGCTCAACACTAGAAGGCCCAAAACTTAGTTTAAACCTAGATTGCTCAAAGGCAGTCAGAATGATTGAAAGAGAGAAAGTCAATAATATAAACTGTGACAGAATAAATAAAAGCTAGTGCAGTATTCCTAAGTGCATATATCGTTAAATAAAGAATTAAAAAAGTTCACCGAATTTCAAGCAATCCTTCCATTGTTTACATATTGTGACTTTCCTGGGCAATTTAGTGTTAAATGCGCATCCTTACATTATATAATTTAACAAGCTTACTAACACCTGATTTTCTTTTATTTTTATCACGAGAAACTATCAAAATAAAAGATTATAGACAAAAACGATATGGAGCGGAAAAATCCTAGGATGCCACAGGAATACCAAAATGAAATTGAAATCAAATCAAGAGCCCCAGTGAAACGACGAAAAATTGGTATGTTAATGTAATAAACCTTTGGATGACATTAATTTTTGGTAAGTCCCAATATTTCTATTTTTATTATTACTTTCATTATTATCATTATTATTATTGATGTGATTTTCACTATTATTATTTCTTATTAATATTATTATTGTTATAGCAATTATTATTATTTCTTTATTCTTGATAAATTATCACATAGAGATAATTACAAATTTCTCCGGCATAATAAAAAAAGCGATGCAATGGGGAAAACGAAATTTAACGCAACTTCGACAAAGATACACACTTAAATTGGATTACCGACCTCAGCTGTTCAAATCTCGGTAGGTGATTTTTTCGGTAAAATTCACGTTTTATCACTGCGGTACCTTGAGGTACTGCTGTTAACAAATGTTCATTTGTGCTGATACATCAGTAGAATGGAAATATTCGGTAGTTCGGCTGTTCAAAACTCGTCAAAAGAGGCAAGAATTACCGAACGAGATTAAGTGTGTAGAAACAATCAGAGCAGATTAGAATGGATAGTGTTAGTAGACCAAACATATCTACGAGGACATTTAGGACACAGAAGCAGTTGGTAGGATGACAAAATACTAATACGATACAGACGCACGACTCAATGATTGACTGGATACAGGGGGAAGCACACACTTCCTGCCCAAGTGACAAACTCTCTGGTGAACTTGCAATAGAAGATATTCGTATCTATCGTTGCAAATTGATAACCGTAAAGGAATCTGTCGCTTGGGTTACATGCTGGAAGGAACCTATCAATGATAGGCCGGTTTCCTCCTTCGTTACTAGTGTTCATTTGGGCACCATAGCCTAGTTCGTCCGGTATGGAAATCAATTAGCTAAAGCTCTCGAAAATTAAAAGCGTCGAAATGCGTTATTGTCAGCCAAAAGTAAGCATATACTAAATGAAACTAATCGATTTAATGAATGGACCGAAGAGTCAATAAATTGCGAAGATGAAAGGAGGGAAGTAGTACTACAAAATTCTACGATGAACGAGTTTTCATGTTCAGCTGAAACTGGTCCATTTATGACATCTATGTCATTTGCTTCAATGCAGATACCCGAATGTAAGCCGAGAGAAGGGAGGAAGAAATTGATAAAAAAAACTTTCGAGCAATGGAAGAATCAATTTGAAGCTGCCATGCAATTCGCTGAGATCAACGATGGAATGATGAAAATAAGCACTTTCAGGATAAAAGCTAGGCCGAACTTGATCGAGGTTTTAGATGTCATTTGCTTCAATGCAGATACCCGAATGTAAGCCGAGAGAAGGGGAGGAAGAAATTGATAAAAAAAAACTTTCGAGCAATGGAAGAATCAATTTGAAGCTGCCATGCAATTCGCTGGGATCAACGATGAAATGATGCAAATAAGCGCTTTTAGGATGAAAGCTGGGCCGAACTTGATCGAGGTTTTAGATAGTACAGTTTCTGACAATGCTGCTCTAAACGAACAGGTGTGCTCATACTCCAATGTTATGCAACGAGTAAATGATCATTACAATTCGCGCGATTATGTAATTCTGCAGCGACAAAAACTCCGTTCGATGGCTCAAAACACAAGTGAAACTGATCTTAAGTATGTAAAGCGTGTCTGTAATTACAACTCTGTAATTACAACAATGAACAAATGTTGGAAATGATTTCTGATGTCGTCCAATCCCATGCAGTTAACAAAAGTAAGTAAGGGAAGCAAGCAGAAAAATTATGAGCAAAGGAGGTACAATCACAGAACTACTGGATAAAGTACGTGCATGCGAAATTGAAGTAATGAATGAAATAGTTAGCGTTCATCTTCCGAGCCAAACAGTCGATGTTTTCTCAGAAGTCGCAAAATCATTCACTACGTTTATTTGCCAATCGGATCCATCAAGTTTCAAGTACCGTGCTCGCGATAACCGCGACGTAAACGCCGGGATGCGTGAAAACACGTTTCGGATCGATTATTCGAGTTTTCCGAAACACTTTTCGCACGAAGTGATCCATAAATTCGTCGGAAAGGAGCTCGGTTTAACCCGCGAAAATGTGCTCCAACTTCAGCCAAGCAGACGGCTTGGATGTACCTTCGTGAAGGTCAGTAACCTCGAGCTGGCCGAGAAGATTGTGGAGCAACACGACAACAAGCACGAGTTCAACGTCGACGGGAAGTCCTACAAGTTACGAATAACGATGGAGGACGGAGCGGTTGATGTACAAATATTCGATCTTCCCGAAGACGTCACCAACACACAAATCGCGTCTTTTCTCGCTGAATACGGCGAGGTGCTAAAAGTTCGTGACCTCCTTTGGGATAATCGTTACGGTGCATTTGAAGGAGTAAAAACTGGTGTGCGTATAGCTCGGATGGTGGTGAAGAAGAATATCCCCTCACTCGTGACCATCCAGGGGGAGGACACAGCGGTAGGTTACAAGGGGCAGCGGCACACTTGCTTACATTGCCACGAATTTGTACACATTGGCATCCCGTGTGTGCAAAACAAGAAGCTACTAGTTCAGAAGCTTACAGCGGACCTCTCATACGCGAACGTCACAAAAATGTCGGCCCAGCCGAAGAAGACAGCACCGATGAAAAAACCACCGCGGCAGCAGCCAGCGGACACACAAACACAATCCTCGCCCGAACCCGCGGGACTCAAACCGAACATTTCGAGCCTTGACTCGAAGATAACCGAGACACAGCAGAACAACACAATGGCTCCTCCAGCTACACCTGCTTCCATCCAGCAGAGAATTACTGCAGCACAAGCTGCCCCCCAGCCCTGGATACCGGCAACTCTCAGTGCACAACGGAAGAACGATGGAAATGAAACGGACAGCTCGCAGACATCGAACGGTCCACGCCGCTCGAACAGACAGCCGAACAAGAAATTAAAACCCAGCAAGACCGAGTCTGCACACACTGACCTATCGGACAGTGAAATGCAATCTTGATGGACTTCGTCAGCGTTAACATCGGAACCATCAATATAAACACAATAACCAACGAAACAAAACTGAGTGCTCTTCGCACTTTCGTTCACTCGATGGATCTCGATATCGTCTACTTACAAGAAGTTGAAAACGAAACACTAACATTACCCGGCTACAAAGTGGTGTGCAATGTGGACCATGCGAGGAGAGGAACTGCAATCGCTCTCAAAGAACATATAAAATTCTCTCATGTGGAAAAAAGCCTGGACGGAAGATTGATCGCACTGCGTGTAAATAATGTTACACTGTGTAATGTATATGCTCCATCTGGTACTGCTCTACGAGCGCAACGCGAACGTTTCTTCAACACAACTGTCGCTTACTACCTTCGTCATCGGACAGAACACACAATCTTCGGTGGCGACTTCAACTGCGTGTTGAGAATATCCGATGCTACGGGAACGAACGCTAGCCGATCGCTACAATCGACCGTCCAACAACTACAACTGCAGGACGTGTGGCTACAGCTTCGACCACGTGACATTGAGTACACGTACATCACGCACAACTCTTCGTCCAGGCTCGATCGTCTGTATGTGAGCGCTGGCCTACGAAATCACCTGAGAGCCACCGCTACTCACGTCTGCTGCTTCTCCGATCACAAAGCTGTTACCGCTAGAATTTGCCTTCCTTTCACCGACAGACCTCATGGTACCGGATTTTGGTCGCTTCGGCCGCATCTTTTGACTACCGAAAACATTGACGAGTTCCAAATACGGTGGCAATATTGGACTCGTCAGCGCCGTAACTACCATACTTGGATGGAATGGTGGTTAAAGTGCGCAAAACCAAAAATAAAATCATTTTATCGCTGGAAGTCAAAGCTTGCCTTCGATGAATTCTATCGGGAGCAGCAGCGTCTGTTCGGTTTACTACGACAAGCGTATGACGGATTTCAAAACAACCCGAGTATGCTTACTACAATCAATCGAATAAAAGCAGAGATGCTCTCTCACCAGCGGCGTTTCTCTGAAATGTTTATTCGCATCAACGAGACATTCGTAGCAAACGAACCCCTTTCTACCTACCAGCTGGGTGAGCGTGTGCGGAAAAGAACCACTATCGAGCGCCTGAAGAACGAACGAGACGAAGTCATCGAAGACTCTGTTGCCATCCAGGACCATATGGTGCAATACTTCACCGATCTTTACGCACGTGAGTATGTAGAGGAAGTAGAAGGGGGCCCCTTTCAGTGCCAGCGAGTTATACCCGAGCAGGATCCAATTAATGAATCCTGCATGAACGAAATCACCACAAGCGAAATACTATCTGTTATCCGTGGTAGTGCTTCGAAAAAATCACCCGGGTCCGATGGGCTGCCTAAGGAATTTTACTTACGCAGTTTTGACGTAATCCACCGAGAGCTCAACCTGATCATGAATGAGGCGATCAGATCTAACCTTCCTGCACAGTTCGTCGATGGGATAATTGTGTTAGTTAAAAAGCGTGGAGCGGGTGACACCGCTCGTTCGTACAGGCCTATTAGTCTTGTCAATTTCGACTACAAAATTCTTGCACGGATTCTTAAACTGAGAATTGAAAATATTATGCACTCCCATAACATATTAACTGAGTCGCAAAAATGTGCTAGTTCCACCAACATATTTCAAGCTACGTTGGCGGTAAAAGATCGGATAGTCCAGCTAAAAGCAAACAAAAGGAAAGGCAAACTAGTATCTTTCGACCTTGATCACGCTTTTGATCGGGTGGATCAAGGTTTTCTATACAAAACCATGCACTCTTTAGGCTTCAACGCGGGGCTTATACATTTGCTTTCTCGCATATCAGAAGCTTCTACGTCGCGTTTGTTGATAAACGGACACCTCTCAGCACCCTTCCCTATTCAGCGGTCAGTCCGCCAAGGAGACCCTCTCTCGATGCATTTGTTTGTGCTTTATTTGCACCCTCTATTGCGCCAGCTGGAGCGGGTGTGTGGGACAGACCTGATTGTTGCGTATGCGGACGACATCAGTACCATTGTTACCAGTGCACACCGGCTGGATAATATGCGTGCGCTCTTTAGGCATTTTGAACGAGTGGCAGGGGCTCGCTTGAACGAAGCGAAGACAACTGCTATCGATGTTGGTGTAACAGGAAATCCTCTTGTAGTTGACTGGGTACGCACCGAACCAACAATAAAAATACTTGGCATCGTCTTCACAAATTCAGTGCGAGAAATGGTGACGCTCAATTGGGACGCAATTGTGACAACTTTTGCACGTCAGGTTTGGTTGCACTCGACTCGTTGTTTAGAGTTGCATCAGAAAGTAACCCTTCTGAACATATTCATTTCGTCTAAGATGTGGTACGTGGCGGCGAATTTGTACCCAACACCGGCTCACATTGCAAAACTTACGGCCACCATGAGAACCTACCTCTTCCGTGGTGCATGTGCTACTGTGCCGATGCAGCAATTGGCACGAAGTAAAAAAGATGGCGGACTCAAACTGCATTTACCGGCTTTAAAATGCAAGGCACTGCTGATCAACCGTCATCTGCAAGAGATTGATATCCTTCCGTACTATTCTTCCCTTCTTCACCAAGCAACTTCCCCCCGCGCAAATTCCGTCTCAGACCTCCCCTGTCTAAAAACAATACTACAAAATTATCCTCAGCTTCCTTTCCAGATCCGCCAACACCCATCCACCAATCTCATTCACAGTTTTTATGTAATGCGCACAGACAGACCAAAGGTAGAAACAACAAATCCTGGATATAACTGGCCTCAGATATGGAAAAACATCGATGCCCGAGAGCTGCTACCATCTCAACGCAGTGCACTGTATATGTGGGTTAACCAAAAAGTTTCACACAGACGACTAATGAATGTAATGCGACGAACCGACGGCGAGCAATGTCTGCATTGTACAGGACAGATTGAAACCATCGAACACAAATTCTTCGACTGCTTGAGAGTAAGAGAAGCTCATAATCTTTTACAGCTAAACCTTTCGGCACTAGTTGGTAGTCGACACATATTTCAGAGTGGTGAATTGCTACGACCATCATTAGAGTGGATACCGCGAACTACGCGGACAAAAATCTTAAAGACTTTATTAAGCTACATCAACTTTATTGAAGAATGCAGCGACGCAGTAGATATAAACGCATTACGTTTTAATTTTAGTATCCCGATATAATTATTTTATCTTTTTTTTCCAATTGAGACATAATAAACGTATTTAAAAAAAAAAAAAAAAAAAAAAAAAAAAATGAAGAGATATTTGCTAAAAATCACCCGCAGAACAAGTCTATTGCGGAGATAGCCGCTATAAATCGAAGTCAAGTGCCAAGCAGCGGACTCCGTTTCCGTTATGGTGGTGAACGCAGACAATCAGGTCGCGTATATAGTGCAGGTAATCAACAAATCTTTTGGGGTACATATCGAGGACGATGAGGATCTTCAAGAGGAGGTTCTGTTCGCAATATTCATAATTCGTGTTGGGAGATGTACTGGAAATTTTCATATGCCTCACGAATGCCATGCAATTGACAAGGTTTGTCGACGATGTCAGGTTAAAGGACATATTGAGCGCGCCTGCCGTCAGATGCTTCCTGATTCAATGAAACGAGCACGTTCTGGTGAAAGCGAGTCATTTCCGAAATCCAAAAGACGAAGTATTGCAGCAGTAACCATCGATGAAAAATTACAGGAAGATGATAAATTCGAAGATAAGGTATCAGTGAGTGATATTGTCTTACCGGAAAATAATTGCTAGTTTTTTTAAGCTGAGCCTCACAACACATTGACTTCACAGTCATCCATACTCAAATACAAAGCAAACAATAAATTACATTATAATAAACAAACATAACAACTTAAAAAAAATCTAAAACCAAATGTAGAGATACAAATATTATTGTACGGCTCACCTCAAATATTTCTGAACCTAATGAATTCAATTTGAAATACTGAAGAAATGTTTTTTTTATGATTGCAGTATGATACACAAACCGTTCTTTAACCAGTCAACCTCGTTGTCCCAATCGATATTTCAAAAAATACAGTTGGCAAGGGTACCGTCGACGACACGACCTGCCACTCGCCTTCCAAAACTGTATCGTAAATTTGACTACCCCTCAGTAACTGGTAATGTCAAAACGAAATCGCATGAAAAAATTTGAAACTGGCATCACAAGTTGATAAATTGTTGACTTGGAATAACAGTTACCTTGGTTACGCACTTTATACTGATTGCCAAAGAGAAATAAATGTTCTTATATCCTCCAACTTTCTCTTCCAATAACTGTTATTCTTTACGGTCAAGGGCAACATTTCGATCGTAGCGGACATTGTGACGACACCACCCACTGCTGAGTTAGACCCGTTGTAGATTATTAGCTCGGCTCAAACCAACGAGGGGAACATGGCAATGATACAACGAGCTATGCGTGGCCAATCGACTACGGAAATAAGCGCACTGCTGCCCCTATATAATGTTCGCCGAAATTATTTCTTTGGGGAAGGATTCAACAATCTTCGAATAAGGGTAAACTACCTGCTACGCAATCAACCGAGACAAGACTATTCGTATCACGCTAAATCGTACTGCTCGAAAGATAGTCGGTTTGATCATAAGCCTTTCCTGTACCGGGTCAACTGCAGCTAGTGGTTAATGTGTATCGAAGAATAGCTGGAACAAGTTAATTGTCCATGTTCGTTGGGAAACGATAAAACTACAAATTTGGATCTCCGAATACTAAGTGTCTGTCGTTGATGTCATCGGGACGGATCATTGGTTGAGTCTTCCAACTACGATGGATAGAATTCCATTCGGGATACCGAAGCAAGTGGTCTCTTAAGGATGATGAGTTTACGCTTGCTTACCTTTTTTACACTCTGACGACGGTTTTGAGGTAGTCTCCGTCCCGATGTTTAACCGAACGAGTAGAAAGGATAAACCATAGTCGAAAATCGATAATATCTTCTTGAGCGTTAATTCATACATTGCAAAACTTCTTGAATTTATCTAGAAAAGTGACTAATCTAAATAGAAACCTTATCATGCTCACATAAGTAGGATAACGAATTCTTTTGAGCACAATACCGAAGCAAGGAGATATCCTGGAGATTCTTTTAATGTGTGTACTCAAAAATTAAATCAAACTATAATTAGAGGATAATATGTATCGCTTTTATCTAAAATTTAAACAATCACAGGCTTTTATCAGTCGACAGTTTTAGAAATAGTTTGAATTGGTTCGTTTGTTTATTTGTTTTGGAGCTCCTTGGTAACTAGTTCATGGCAACTTAAACAGTGTTGCTCGGGGGTATTATTTTTATTATTATCAAGGGGTCGCTCTATTTGTGGTAACTTGCAGTAAATCGTACACGGACAATTTTAATACTGTTTTGTCTTCGGAGTGCCTGGTCGTGTCGTCGGTACCGTGCTGGGTTATGTGTCCGGAGTTGCCGTACAGTTTTTAATTGATTCGGGAGCAGACGTAAACACTGTGGATGAAAATACCTTTAATCATTTGATGAATAATGATTCATTATAAAGTCAAATTTATAGTTTAAAAAAAGAAGCGGACTTGTCTTTGAAAGCATATGCTTCTTCAAACGATATACCAATAATTGTTTCGTTTGTAGCTGAATTGTACATTACGGATGATCGTCCAAATTTTCTGGAAAAGTTTTACGTTATAAGAAATGCAAGAGCTTTGCTGAGTAGAAGCACTGCATTACGATATAGCGTACTCCAGCTAGGATTAGAAGTTCCTGTCGAACCATTCGTAGACAACTGTGGACCGCATCTGTTACCAGGTGAAATTTTTGTTTTATCAAAACGAGAGTTTCCGAAATTTCATGTACCTCCTGTCATGCTAACTTTTGATAAAACAATGCCTTCTTCAAGAAACGTCTTTACTAGTATTCCACCAGCTTTCAAGCAGGAAACTAAAAGGAGAATTTATGACCTGCTTTCTTCTGGAATCATTGAGCGAGTTACGGAACACATGGACAAGTCTTTTTGTTCGTCTCTTCTAGTTGTTCCAAAAGGTAAAGACGATATACGGTTAGTCGTTGATTTGAGAGGCCCAAACAGATGCATAACTAGATCACCATTCAAAATGCCAACTTTAGAAGCAATTCTTTCAACTCTTAACGGAGCATCATGGTTTTTCACGATTGATCTGACAAGCGCATTTTTTCATATTGTTCTTCATGAAGACTGCAGACACCTGACAAATTTTTTCAGTGGAGATGGAATGTGTAGATTCAGAAGACTTCCGTTCGGCCTTTGCAATTCACCCGACTTTTTTTCAAGAGATACTACAAATGATCATTTTAGCAGATTGTGCTGGGGCAGAAAATTATTTAGACGACATTTTGGTTCATGGAAAATCAAAGAATGAGCATGACATAAATTTAGAAAAGGTATTTAAGCGACTTCTTGAACACAATGTACTTTTGAACATGGCCAAATGCGTGTTTTGTAAGCAATCGGTTAAATTCATTGGTATAAACTTATCTTATGATGGGTGGAGAGTAGAGGAAGATAAGTTAAGAGCGATTCAAAACTTTCGTAGACCAGATTCGTTATCGGTAGTGAAAAGTTTTCTTGGACTTCTGAATTTCACGGAACGCTTCATACTTAAAAGAGCTGATAAAACCGAAAGCTTAGATTACTGTCGAAATCAGAAAAATTTTATTGGACAAATGAAGAGGAATGCGAATTTGTTTTTCTAAAACAGGAAGCACTAAAATCTATTACAAAATTAGGCTATTTTGATCATAAAGACAAGACAGAATTATATGTGGATGCTTCTCCAATTGGACTCGGCGCAGTTCTGATACAATTTAATTCGACATATGTTCCCCGTATAATCGCTTGCGCGTCCAAAGCTCTTATTCTCGCAGAACAAAAGTGCCCTCAAACTCAAAAAGAGGCACTTGCGATTGTTTGGGGTGTTGAAAGATATGCTTATTATTTAACTAGCAAAGAATTCACTATACGGACTGATTCAGAGGCAAATAAGTTCATATTTGGAGGACTACATCGGACAAGTAAACGAGCAATAACACGGGCTGAAGCTTGGACTTAACGTCTTTTGCCTTACCATTTTCACATCAAAAGAATACCTGATGAATGTCGTCGTCCGCTTCGTCCGGTTCCCGCTTATCGGCCATCATCTTCGTCCGAATATCACTGCCTCTTCTTTGATGGTATGCTGCTGCTGCTGGTTCCTTTTTTTGCGATCCGTTGCCTTCAAAGTTAGTGTCAAGAATGAGCAAGAAACTGTCTGTTTCTCCTATTTATAACTGCTTAGGTGCGTGCATTCGAGGTGAAGCACTCTCATTGGTTGAGTTTAAAAATCGTATTATATATATATGCTCGGTGTACATCGACGAGGGGAATAAGCGGTATTTAATACTAATAAAGAACTATTTTCCAGATTATGAAAGAAAGGGGACGGGTATAGCGTGATGGGATAGTCGATGCCTTTCACGCGGCCCGCCTGGGTTCGATTCCCAATCCCGCACATAGGGTCAGAAAATTTTTCTGGTCCGAAGAGGCGAATGACCTAAGATGTTAAAGCCTCTATAATTGAAACAAAAAAAAAAAAAAAGATTATGAAAGGGACGAATCAAAAGACATAGAATTAAAATCGCACTCAGACTGTATGTTAATTCATTTATTATCATTTCCGATTTTTTTAATATTACCATTACTGTAATCTTACTAGCTTCTACATGTCATTCCGCTTCCACTCTTATTCAAAAATTGTATATAAAAACACATCATCAAATTTTTTTGGCTTACGGAATTGGCGTTTTGGTTTTTCATTTTTAATTCCATCTTTTGTTATACTATCTCGACATGATTCATTAGTGACGGAAATGTCGCAATTAATTTCGTGATCCTCAGTATTGTCTGATAATTCCATGTTGAAATTTTTTATAGGAAATCCCGGCGAGGAATGCCTTTCTTCATACTCCTCGATTTCACGATTCAAACTGCTGGTCTTTCCCGTGACTTTTTTTGCATCCGCTACATTTCTAGAAAATAGGACTCCTCTCTCGCTACATACTACGATCTTTGCTCCGTCTCTTGCTACAATTGTAAATTTTTCATTGTCAAAGGTTGCATCACTTTTTATTTTCGTTAAATTGCGTAAAAATAACCTTATCACCAACGACTAAATCTGATGGTTGAGCGCCTCTTTTCAAATCCGCGTATTGCGTACTAACCAACTTATAGAATGCATTCTTTTCTCTTACATCATCTCGATCAATAGTTTCAGATTCTCTTGCCCATGTGCAAGGGAACAATCCTCTGAACTTTCGTCCAACTAGAAGTTCAAATGGAGTTACTCCCAATCTTGAATGAGGTCTTATTTTATTATGTATGTGTACGTATTTCTCCAATGCTTGTCTCCAATTCACGTGATCTATTTTAGATGCTGCCAATGCCTTTTTAATTCCTTCGTTTTGTCTTTCTACAGCACCGTTTGACTGTGGACTCCAGGGAATTGATTTTCGAACTTTGATCCCTTTGCCTTCCCATGTTTTTACGAAATTAGAGCTTTGAAAAGGAGGTCCATTATCACTCTATAATATTAACGGGTAACCCCAAACTTGAAAAACTTATTACCGGTTTTCATCGCTTTTTTACTCGATTTATCTCTTCACTTCTTTGTGCATGCTCTTCAATGTCGTTCACAGATATTTCTAACATACCCGCGTCCAAGACATATAGTAAATGTTTCTCATCCGTGTCATCGAAAGATGTTGCGATTTGTGATTTGGTTACCAGCCTGGAAAGAGCACCAGCCACATTTGCATCGCCAGGTATTCGCTTTACTTGAAATTGGTACGTCTGAAGTCTTAAAGCCCATGCTTCTGCTCTTGAAACAGCTCTTCGGCCAATTCTATGCAAACCTCCGAATATGAACTCGTTGGATTCGGCATCCGTTCGAACCGTGAAATTCAAACTCATTAAATACATAGAGAATCGTTCTATTCCCCAAACCATTGCCAAGGCTTCTCGTTGAGTTTGAGGATACTTCCGTTCCGTTTCCGATAATGGTTTAGAAGCGCATCCAATCACTCTCGGTACGGAGTTTGCATCAAATTGCACCAGTACAGCGCCTAAACCGTAGGGAGAGGCGTCCACATATATTTCGGTTTTGTCTTCTCTTTTGAAATATCTCAATTTTATAATTATATTCAAGGCATTATTTTTAAGAAATTCAAACTCGTCTTCAAGCTCCTGATTCCAGTAAAAATAGTTTGCTTTCGCCAATTTCCGGAGTTTTTTTGTTTTATCGGCACGATTATGAATGAATCTGTCTACAAAGTTGATCAGAACCAAAAAACTCTTAACTTCGTGTGTTGATTCAGGATTTCGAAAACGTTTGATAGCTGCAACTTTATCCTCTGCTACCAGCCATCCATCGGATGAAATTGTGAAACCAATGAAATTTACGATTTGTTTCCTAAAAGCGCATTTTTCCTTGTTAATTTTCTAGTTATGGTTTTGCAAACATGCCAAAACTTTTGCTAGATTTTCATCATGTTCTTCTATTGTTTTCCCCGAGACCAAAATATCATCCAGATAATTCACGGCTCCTCTGCATCCGGCTAGAATAACAGTTTTTAATGACTCTTGGAAAATGTCTGGGGCGTTGCACAACCCGAACGGAAGACGCCGATAACGATACATTTGATCTCCAGCAAAAAAATTAGTAAGATGGCGACAATCTTCATTCAATTCCACATGGAAGAATGCGCTACACAGGTCAATTGTCGAAAACCATTGAGCCCCATGGAGCTCCAGCAAAATGGACTCAAGCGTTGGCATCTTAAAAGGTGTTCTGTGAATACATCGGTTAGGGCCTCTAAGATCTGTTACAAGACGAATATCATTTCTTCCCTTGGGCACAACGATCAATGATGAACAAAACGATCGATCCATATTGGAGGTGACCTTTTCTATTATGCTGGCACTTAGCAAATCGTTCAATTTCTTATTGGTAAGTTCTTTAAAGACGGCTGGAATTTGAGTATAGACATTGCGTGATGGCGGTATACTTTGTCATATTTCAGTGATATCGGAGGTATGTTAAATTTTGGAAATTCTTCGGGGCTATTTTGAACTTGACAACAGGTAACAATATTCAGTTCACATTTCCAATGGGAGCACGTATAAACTAGAGAAAACAAAAGGGAGTAATATCTGCTCAAATTTTTCGAGAAGCATATTTATCCAAAATGTCGTAATACCCGTTGTATTCAATTTTGGGTAGGTATGGTTTTTACGAAACAGTGCGACTTTTGATCCAATTCTTTAGAACCACAAGTAAGCGTGCTCATTATCTTGACACACAAATAAAAATTCACATTAGAATCACTTGAAAAATCACGAACATCCCCTAAAATTAATAGAGTATCATCGGTTCGTTTACGTGAATTAACCAAACATCAAATATCATCACGTGTATTCCCGGTGTGAAAAATTCAATTTTGAAAATGTTGAACTGTGAGTCCTTCAAGTGTAAGTAGTTTGAACATTTGTGAGAAATTTTTTTTTGGTTACATTTTTTTTACTACAAAGCAAAATGAATTATGATTTTGATTTAAATTAATCTGTCAAATATGCCCGTTTTGTAAGCCTCACAAACCCACACCAACGATGTTAACGGGAGCTGGTGGTTTTTACAGCCATTGAACTTCTGTTCCACCTCCCTTGGAACCCTCAACGAATGAACACGGTGGAAATTTGAGCATTTCGCGTGAAAAGATTTTCACCCGTACTTTTGCGACTGTCACGCATCGAGATTTTCAGTGAAAAGAAACGTAAATTAACTCGACGTCAACATTTCAAAAGGGCCTAAAAACAATTGACAGATTTTCTTTGTTTACTTTCTCTTTCGACTATATCTGCGTTATTATACAAAAACGTTCGTTACATATTTGGTAATGTTGGAAACATGGAGATATTATCTTTCATTCTACACGAATACTTTGTAGGTACACGTGAAAATTAAGGAGATCATTGGTTTATGTGCCCTTATGAAATGTTGACATCGAACTGGCAATATAGCTCAACTTGCTGTGCCATCAATCGGTGTCATTTCAAGTGAGGTGACACCACCCAGAAGTGAAGAATAAAAACTTCTATGCAGATTTTCTGAAATAAATGTTCATGTTTTTATGGTTAGAATCCTAATGATTTATATGTAAATTTTGAAAATCTCCAACCAATATTTAAAATAACAGTTTTCTGGTATCTGAATGTGATATGAGTACTGCACTACATTTTATATATTAATCAAGTAATTTTTACTGGATTGTGCATTAAAAAGCTTTAAAATGGCAGTTCATTAAAACCTACGTGAAAAGTATGGTCTGACCGCAACATCTTAGAGCTAAGGCAGTGTGTCTTATTAAATATGTTAAAAAAAAGTAGGGTGAAAAATAGTCACATAACTTTTCGCGTAACTATGATTGATCGTTTTTTTTAATGAAGAAAAGAAATGTTTTTTTCTGGAAAAAGATGCCAGTTTTTAGGTCTGGTTCTAGGCGCGAATGTCAAAACCTCTTGAATCAAAGTGTTTATTTTTCGGAACAACTGTTTTGCAATAAAAAATTCTCGTCAACGTGTAAACATATTTTTGTGAAGTACAAATGGTCGGGTAATCGATCAGAAAAGAAAATTTACCCGTACCCGAGTGAGTAGTAAATTTTTTTACCCGACCCGTACCCGAGTAAGCAGTAAATTTTTTTTACCCGTACCCGACCCGTACCCGATCGAAAAAAAAAATTTTTACCCGTACCCGACCAAAAACCCGTCGGGTACGGGTACGGGTCGGGTTTCGGGTAAAATACCCGATACCCGACCATCTCTAGTATGAACCTCATTAATGGGAACCTCCAATCCTACAGCAAGAACACTGTATCTAACGGCCGTATTAAATCCCAAAAGTGAGCGCACTTCGTCAATCACATAAAACTTTTCAATCATCACTGGTCTGTTATTAGAAACGAATAATTCGGCCGAAAAGTTGTCAATCACATTAATTTCCATGTCTGAAGCATAACCCTTAAGTCGTATCCGAAGAATATTCTAAAACTAGGATACTATTTTTGCTTTCCTTATTTGAGAGAATTCTCTGAACATCCTGATTTGTAACGGTGTTAACTTGAACTCCTGAATCTATAAAAAATCTTACTGGTGTTTTCGCTACTTGTGCATTGATATATGCATTATCTTCAGTAATGATACTTTGAATATCGCGCGGTTTTTCGATGCGTACTAATGAATCATTCGATTGATTACTAATATTGTCGAAATTCATATTTTGATCAATATCTCCAGCCTTTGGACGGAAGAACCGTATGGCCTGTAAAAATGAATTAGATTGAAGAAAACTACGACAGTGCTTGCATAATCGTAACGTAACTAGTAGTGTAAGCAATTTCATTTTATGGGTTAAGGCTAAATAATTATTTGTAAAAATTCAAAGCTCTTGTCAAATTCAAGTATTATTTATTCAATGACTTTATTCACTTCAATTTAAAATGAGTATGGGAAAAAAAGAAAAAACTTGTTTAAAACAAGGAATTATTTTCTTCTCGTACCTCAACTTTATCTTCAGCATCCCTTTTAATAACTGCAATCTTGGAGTCATTCCAATTTTCAATACGATCGATTCCACGCTTACGATTTTCAGCCGGTCCAGACTGGCCTGGTTGAGCCGAGCATACTCGTGCGATGTGCCCAAGAATTCCACAATTTCGGCAAACTTTTTGAATCACCGAACACTGACTTGGTTGATGGTAAACGCTACCACATCGCCAACAGTTACCAACATATCCGTGAGTGCGATTATTTTGAAAATTACGATTCGGCATTCCACGGCTTCTTCGATTTGAGCGTTGTCCTCTAATTCCGAAACTGGACCGGTGGTTACTTTGCAGCTGTTCGGGTGATCGATAAGAACCCTGCGTAAATGCAGCAATCGTTTTTGTTTCCTTCTGGCTATGACTTCTCTGAAATTCTTCTTCATTGGCCTTTTCCATTTCACGATCTCTGACTATATCAATAAGGTCCTTCATTGTCCCCTGTTTTACCCAATTCCTGTGTGCCAAAACTCTAACCATCCATCCAAGGCTCCTTTTGTAATTACTCTCACAACGGCTTCCATTTCTTCATCTTCTGAGTAATTTCACAATTTAGCGGCACTTCCTACACGTCTCACAAATTGAATACTGTTCTCCGTAGCAATCTGGGTAATTATCATAAGCTTTTCCCTCTATGCAAGGATATACGTAGGAGAACCGAAATACTGATCAAGCCGTGCCATGGCGTTCGAAAAAGGACTTGTAGTTTCACTTGGCATTTCTGGCTCCGAAACCGTTGTTTGGAAGATTTCTCTTATTTTCGATCCAGCCTTGACTTTGAAAAGTCCGAACAAAACAAACTCGTCTGTCGCGTTTACCAATTCAATGGATGCATTGAATATATCCTTCCAATACTCGAAAGCCTGCTTATCAATTTCCGTCTCTCCGTCTGGTGGAGTACACTCTGGAATATTGATTGTGCTTAATGTCCAGTTATTCATTGATGACAAAATACTCGAATCGGTTTTCGAGACCGAAACATTTTCCGGGTTCGCTGGTGTCTGACCGGTGTTATCCTTTGTTTGATCCGCGACTAATCCTTCGAGCTCAGCTAGACGTGCTCGCAAAGTTTCATTTTCCTCTAGAGCAACACGCAACTGACTTTACTCTTTGTTTCTCTGTAATATCGCAATATGGAAGAAGAAAACAAATAAATCAATTTGCCAAAAGCAAACAAATCATTGTCTTTATTACGGCCAAACACAAGTTAACAAATTGGTTTAAAAAAAACTAAACAAAAACATGTGTTCGGCCGCGTTGCTTTTTTTCTCAATGTCAGATATCGTCAACATGTGAAATATATTATCTGCATTTTTTTCTCTTTTTTTGCTCGCCGAGCAACATCGAGCACTTAACACCAATACTTCCAAGCGCATTGTTATAAACTGATTTTCTCTGTGGACTTCCGCCAGAGGCACATATTTACTCTTCGCTCTTTCATTTTTTTTTATCAGAGAAAGTTTTATTTATTTTTATCGAATTCATATTTTTGGTGAATCGTCTATTTCAACCGAACACCAAAATATCGATAAATATTCCGTCAATTTCCGCTGGAATGTATTAGAAATCACCATATATGTATTATTTATTTTTTTTTTTGAATCCATTTCATTTTCTGTTCTTTCTTTCATAATTCTTTTTCAGCGAGTATTCGTCTATTTCTATCGAACACTGCACTGCTTATTTCTACCAGGTGGTGAGTCTTCTATTCCAACCGAACACCAAAATATTCCGTCCATTTCAGCCGGAGTACTAAAGACAATAAACATTCATTTTCGTTTAATGTGTTACCATTGTAACCTCTATCAGAACGCTAGTCCACTTGGCGCGTTCTTCATATATTTTTTATATATACTAACCTCACCAAATGAATAACTGCGCCATTGTCGTCGTCCGCTTCGTCCGGTTCCCGCTTATCGGCCATCATCTTCGTCCGAATATCACTGCCTCTTCTTTGATGGTATGCTGCTGCTGCTGGTTGCTTTTTTTTGCGATCCGTTGCCTTCAAAGTTAGTGTCAAGAATTAGCAAGAAATTGTCTGTTTCTCCTATTTATAACTGCTTTGGTGCGTGCATTCGAGGTAAAGCACTCTCATTGGTTGAGTTTAACAATCGTATTATATATATGCTCGGTGTACATCGACGAGGGGAATAAGCGATATTTCATACTAATAAAGAACTATTTTCCAGATTATGAAAGGGACGAATCAAAAGACATAGAATTAAAATCGCACTCAGACTGTATGTTAATTCATTTATTATCATTTCCGATTTTGTTAAATATTACCATTACTGTAATCTTACTAGCTTCTACAGTGAACTCAACATTGCTGATGCTCTTTCCAGATTAATAAGTAGATCACAAAATGATGAACCATTCGATGAAACCAATGACAAACATTTGATATATACCTTGGATGTTAGAAGTATGAGTATTCAAATTGCTTCAGAATCGGAAAAAAGAGCTGAAGGAAGTACGATTAGGAATACAAACGGGTTCTTCGACGATATGAATCACAAGCGAAAAGTTTAAAGGTGCTGGGTCCACTAGTGTTCAAGGATGACTTGATAGTTCTGCCTAAAGATCTTCGGAAAAGAACATTGGAGACAGCCCATCAGGGGCATGTTGGTTGTGGAACAATAAAGCGCATTTTACGAGAATTTTTCTGGTGGTCTAACATAGCTAAAGATGCAGTGGAGTTCGTAAACAAATGTGAAACTTGTATAAGTATTTCAAGGAAAAATCCTCCCATTCCGCTTTCTAATCGTGTACTTCCAAACGGTCCGTGGGAAATACTTTAAATGGATTTCCTGTCTATACACGGTTGCGGCTCTGGTCAGTTTCTTGTTAGTGTTGATATATATTCTCGCTATCTGCACGTCATTGAGATGAAACATACGGACACCCAAAGTACAAATGCTGCGTTGTGTAAAATTTTCATTATTTGGGGACTGCCGTTGATTATTCAGAGCGACAACGGTCCACCGTTTCAAAGTAAAGAGTTTGTAAATTATTGGGAAGTGAAAGGCGTAAGAGTTCGCAAATCAATTCCATTAAGTGCACAATCAAATGGAGCAATCGAACGTCAAAACCAAGGTGTGATCAAGGCTATTGCGGCGGCAAAAAGTGATAATAAAAATTGGAAGGAAGCTTTGGAAACTTACATTCAAATTCATAACACAAGAAAACATCACTCGCGGTTGGGTGTAACTCCGTTTGAGCTGCTAGTAGGGTGGCGTTATCGTGGAACATTTCCTAATTTATTTATTTATTTATTTATTTATTTATTTATTATTCCTTCATCTGACCAGATATAGTCTACATGAAGCATTGGAAGGGGAAAAGCCAAATTGAAGATCCAAACAGAAACTATTTTCAATTTGGCATAAAAACCCCTTCTTCTTTTCTAATTTCTATGGTTGGCTAAACTGACAATATAATCACATCACAAACAGTTTCATGTTACATAAATTGACATATTGGTTTTTACATAAATTCTTATACACTAAGTAAATTTCTTAAGTCTATCTTTAAAATTATCACATGAAATGGAAAAGTCGAAAAAATCATAGACATTGTTAAAAATACAACACATCCCCCTTATGGGTTCGTTCTGTCCATAATCAGTACGTTGATGGTCAAGTCTTAAAAAGTTCCTCGATCTTAAAGTTCTAGGTGGTACGTTAATATTAACTCGAGAAAGTATATATGGAGCGTCAATTTGACCGATTAATAATTTTCCAATAAAAGCGGCCCTAAAGATATTCCTTCTTTTGGCAAGCGTGTCCATACCAAGCAATCTGCAGCGATCTGTATAGGGTGGTAATTCTGTAGGGTTACGCCATGGCAGAGATCTATAGCATAACGAATGAACCTAGCTTGAACTGATTCAATCCGGTTAATCCAGACATCTATGTAAGGACTCCAAACTACAGATGAAGTTTCAAGGACTGATCGCACAAGGGTGAAGTACAGTGATCGAAGACAATATGGATCTTTGAACTCTTTTGCTATTTTGAATATAAATCCAAGATTTCGGTTGGCTTGAGCAATAATATGACAGTAGTGGTCTCTGAAGAACAGCTGTGTATCCAGTAGTACACCAAGATCTCTGACAACTGATACTCTTTCAAGACATTCTTCGGAAACAGTGTAGCTCCAAAGAACAGGCTTTTTCTTGCGTGTGAAGGTAACTACAGAACATTTGGATACACTAAGCGTCAAGCGGTTACGCGTACACCAATCACAGAAAAAATCGATCTGTTTTTGCGAGACAATGCAGTTCTCTTCGGATCGAATGGTGAGGAAGAGTTTTAGATCATCTGCATAAATAAGCTTACATCCTGGTGGCAGGATAAAGCAAATATCATTAAAAAATAAAGAAAACAGCAAAGGTCCTAGGTTGCTATCCTGTGGTACGCCTGACAAGTTGGAGAAATTATCTGACTCGTTATTTCCAAGTTTGACAGAGAGAGTTCTACCAACGAGATACGATATGATCCATTCAGTGAACGTTTTGGAAGCACCCAGTTTTCGAATTTTCGCAAGTAAAATAGCGTGATCCACGCGATCGAATGCTGCTTTGAGATCAGTATAAATCGTGTCCACCTGTGCCTCATCTTCCATACTTCGAATGCAATGCGATATAAAATGAGCAAGGTTTGTAGCTGTAGATCTGCCTGGGAAAAATCCATGTTGATCTGTCGATATGTATGTTTTAATTTCACTGAACAGAACATTGCTCACGAGAATCTCGAATAATTTAGATCCGGCGCAGAGTGATGTAATTCAACGATAGTTTTCTACATTTTGCTTATTTCCTTTTTTAAATACGGGAAACATGTATGATTTTTTCCAGCATTGCGGAAATATTCCTTGCGAGAGCGACTGATTGAATATAAGTTGTAAGGGAGAGCACAAAGCATTTGCACATCTTTTCAATATAATAGCAGGACTGCCATCTGGACCAGACGATGATGATGACTTCAACTTATTCAATGCAGTGAGTATATCAGCGTTGGTGAACTGGATGTTATTAAGGCTTAGTACATCACAAGGAACATTTCTTAGACCGGACTCCACCTGTGCTGAAGTAGATGGCACAGTCTCAAAAACACTTGAAAAGTGTTTAGCAAACAGCTTGCAGATTTCACCAGACAAGCTTGAACTTTCATTCCCAAGAGTCATCATGGAAGGAAGACCGTTCTCCTTGCGTTTGTTATTCACAAAAGACCAGAAACGTTTTGGGTTCTGTTTAAGGTTGGCTTGAATCTGTAGAACATGTCTCGAATAAAGGAAGCGATTATACGCCTTATAATTGTTGCTGGCATGAGTGAATTCCCGTTTGGTAGTAGGATTACGTCGAATTGTATAGTGCCGAAGTGCAGCAGCTCTTAAACGTTTTAGTTGACGAAGGTGTCGATTTGACCAAGGTGGTTTTGGTCGAGGACGAGGGGCTGGTACATGTAGTCTAAACAAATAGTTGAGCACAGATGTAAATCTTTCCACCGCTACATTGACGTCTTTTGCATTGTCCAAGAATAATTCCCAATCGATTGACTCCAATGAACTATTAAGTTTAAGAAAATCGGTTTTGAAAAAATCAAATTCTACATCTTCGACCACATCATTGAAACAGATTTTTTGGTAGCATGTTAATTCAGCCAACAGAGGAGGATGATGGCAATCTATACCAACAAGTGCTTCATCAGCTTGACGCACGTGACAGTTCGCTAACGCTTCCTCGTTAACGAACAAAAGATCCAAAGTGCGATTCAATCTATTAGTCACTGTACAAATTTGAATCATGTTCAATAAAGACATCCCGTCTAACAGAGTGCTACTAGATCCCGACACGACTGGAGTGTACTCCATAAACTAGGAAATGTTCCACGATAACGCCCCTACTAGCAGCTCAAACGGAGTTATAAGAATAAGTTGGACAGGATGGAGGTTCAAGAAAACGATGCGTTTACGAAGTTAGTGAGCAAAAAGTTTGCTGATAAACATAGAGGAGCAAAAGAATCAAATATTCGCCGTTATTCTGAATAACGACGTATTGATTTTTCGATCGAATGTGGTTCGATCGAATCATAGCTACCTTTGATTTTGCTAGCGTTATGGGGAATACAAATGAAATACGAGGGAAAAAACGATACAACGTTATTCAAAATAAGGGCGATTGTACCAGGCGATATAGTTGTAGTTTCAATAGCTCAACGCAATAAGATTGATCCCACTTTCTCTAAGGAGAAGTTTACAGTTTTAACAAGAGAAGGTGCGAAAGTTGTTATCTGTGGAGAGAGCGGTGTTAAACTAACTCGGAACGTACAAGACGTAAAGAAAACTCCGGCACAAACCTTCTCAGAATACAGAGACAACCCAGCTAATGAGGATAAGAGCTTGCTGGGTAGTCCAAGTAAAACACATTATCATTATTTCAATGTAATGAATATCTTAATCGAATTTTTATTCTTTTTCAGTTCTTTCGCCTGATGCCGGTTCAAAATCTTCCGAAGTTCATCCAATCGCTTCAACATCAGTGTCAGATACTCATGCAATCAAATCTTCTTCGGATAGACCAACGAGAGAACATCGAAAACCAGAAAAATTTAGAGATATGATTATGTATCAAGTTAATCAGTAAAGAGTAGTAAAGGTGAAGAATGTAGGGATTAAGAGGAAGAGAAGAGAGAGAGAGAGAGAGAGAAAGAGAGAGAGAGAACACGAGGGAGAGATATACATATATAGGTCATATGCACAAATAAATTAATAAAACAGAGTCTAATGATTGATCGCGCCTAGAACAGTCGTCTGTTTCTCGTGCTCCGAAATAAAAAAAAAAAAAAAGAAATGATAATTGCATGAAAATCTTGCAATGGAGGATGAATTGGAAAATCACGACATATATTATTTCGTCGATAACCCAGTTACCGAAGATTTTCTTTCGGAAAGTATTGAACTGTTTCCCGGAGGACACTTCGCGTTATCTGTATGGATGGAACTTAAATTCGATTTGGCGCCTTCTTGGCTGAAAAGAAGTTTCGACAGGTAATCTCGGAAGTATTTAAAACTGAGTATCACTTCTCTGATATCTTAACCATAATATATGAGAACAAATTCTTGATATGGCACAATTTACGAATTGACACTATGCAGGATATCGCAATGATTTTCCGGTTCATTGATAATCTGGAGCAAACACTTCAGATGAGCTCTACACTTATAATCACCGAACAATATCGCCGTCTTGAACTCCACGTTGAGATATTGCTTTCTGCTTTCGACAAGAAACTGATTAGAATATGGATCCTCTGGAATATATAATAATAGTGATAGGTTTACGATCAAACCTTGTGTTTAACCCAGTAATGATTTTTTCTGGTGACAGCTCTTCTACGAGAATATTGTTATCAACAATGTAGTCACAGACTAACAGACAGGACACTCAAATTTGATTCTTCAATCATTTTAACGGTCATTTCGAATATTCCATTATTTGGGACAGTACTCACATGTGTCATGATGGCGCCACGTTACCCTATCAAAAACATCATGTCTGTCATCTAGACTGTCTTTATTTTTTTCATTTACCAACAGAGTTGCCATTCATACAGAATTACCTGTAATGTATTGATTTGTATACGTCCATGCGAATTTCATGCGGGATACAGATTTAATACATATTGCCAAAGATAAACTGAAGATTACAATGTTCCATACGTTTCATTGAAAAATGTTGGGTCAGTAATCGTGAACCAGTTGGTTCAGTAATAATGTAATTTTATTGACCCTCCGATAACAAGCGTCGACTAGTTCCGACAAAATGCCATGGAAACAATACAAGTTAGAAAGGAAGCACACATATGTTTACATTCAGCATATAATGATTTCTTGCCACAACTGATGCTTCATGGGATGAGGCTATAACAAACTAAATAAATTCTAGACAATGGTTCTAAGTAGTTTTCACTTTCTTATTCTAAGAATCACTGATATAAAGCGAAATTTCTCAATATCGTTCATACTGTAACTTGATATTTTTCCAAACATAAACAATCATTGTCATAGTTACGACGCATCTAGTGATCAGACACTTGTTGTTTTGCTTCAAAATACTCAAATTGACAGTGAACCGAGCTCATCGAGGGGTCCTATTCAAATGATACCTAAGAAATCGCAGACTACTCTATCTTGAGTTTATCTTTGATATTGCCTAAACTATATACATAATTGCGCCTACTTCTCATCCTCCAACTCAATAAAAAATCGAACCCGTTTTGTTACAATATTTACTTGCTTCTGGTCTGCCGCCACTTAATTTCGGGTGAAAACTACCAACACAATAAAAAATAGTCTAGATGAACAAATTTGAGTCGAATAAATGGTTACCCTCCAACATCAAGAAAAAGTTAAATATATTATCAACGTAATCCAATAAATCATTGTGACGATTCATTTTCAAATATTTTGATGAAATCAGGCATCCCTGCAAGCAGCTGATCGGTGTTGACAAACGAGGGGAAACCAACTAGTAAAAAAACTTTTACATAACACAAGGGGTGTACAGATAGTAAATAGTTCGCGCAGTACAATATAGGTGGAACTAGTGCATCACGAAAAATAATTTTTATTAGAATTTACTCATACTGTCATGTCTGTTAGTCTGTGATGTAGTCTCCATGGTAATATATCTAACCAGAAAAAACGACAAAAGACAATCGATCCATAACCATCCGTTACTATGATCATTAAAGATGAAAAAGTGGGTGCAAGAATATGTAAAACCGTAAAAGACGATTAATTCTTTTGAATCTAAAATGAAGTTTTTAAGTGTCGGTTCAACTCCTAATGCACACAAATCTAGAAACATTTTCACCTACTTCTAAATAGATTCAATTTACCGTATGCACCGAGCTTGTTAGGTTTTTTTCAGCCTCCTGCTATGACGTCATGAAACTGTGGCCAGCATCATTCTGCAAAAACCAAAACAATGAAGAAGAATGGCTAACAAAAATCTGGATATTACAAACTACTTGTTTATTCAGTACCCTTTAAAACACTTCCCCGCAAATTATCGATCAGAATATCATCACTACGATAAGGAAATTAAGATTTTACTCGAATTGAAATGCTCGAATGTTTGTTTACCGTACTTTGAGCGCTCTGATTGCCCACCAAATGCCCCAGATGTTGACCAAGCTAGCACTTGCTGGAGTGCCCTATCTTTGCCACCGGGCTGGTCGTAAAGAACATGACAAAACATCACAAAATTCACTAAAAGAACATCATTTGGCCAGGGATGTCAGGTTCACATATTAATCTGTGTTTCACAGATTTTGAATTTTCTGTACAGATTTTAAAAATGACACAGATTTTCACAGAATTCTGAAAATGATCACAGATTCTTGAATAAATCACAGATTTTCTTGGAAATCGAGCACAGTTTAGCACCAAAAAGTACAGGGTGGTCGAGGAAAAAGTTGCTCACTAAATTGAATTCGATCTGCTATAATGGTACGACGGAAAATGGGTAGTGAGACCTTTTGTTTTTTTTTAGCTCACCAAATTGATTTGGAAGTGCTATTGGGGTACGGAAAACGGTCACAGATTTTCACAGACAGGTTTTTGATCTCTGATTTTTGAAAAAATGACCTGGCATCCCTGTATTTGGCAACTATCGGTGGTCTGCTTACGTGCACTCAAATTTGAATACATGTTATACAAAATGTAAACCAACCACTGGTACATGTCAAACATGATTTTTATTAATTGCGAACTCATTTGTGATGTCATCTTGAAAAACCTAATTAGATTCTAGTTTGAAATGGATGACAAATCTGCTTAAAAGTTGTGCTGATGAATATCCATGGATTGCTATCAATATTCTATCGAAGTGTATCACTTTCTTAAAGAACTGTTGATTCTATTAATTCACTATCTTTGTGCAATTAAATTAATTTAGGTAAGTCAGATTGTGACTGCTGGTAGTAATTTAATGTTTTGAACAACCTGTTGCATCTTTTTCAGGCGTGATTGATGTGAGAGTGCTCTAACGTGGTGTGACACACACACATATATATATATATATATATATATATATATATATATATATATATATATATATATATATATATATATATATATATATATATATATATATATATATATATATATATATATATATATATATATATATATATATATATTTATATAATTTATTTATGCAATCTACAATCGCAACTATGTGAAAACATATGACACATGACTAACACGGCATTATAATAAGCATTCCAAAATTCAATAATTGTAAAGTAACTGAAGTTAAGTGATAGAAAAGACAAAGAAGGTTTATTCAACATCGCTTACGAAAGCTTAAAAAATCATGAAGTGATAAAACAAATTATCTACTTGCAAAATTGTTATATGTAAGAAAATAGTAATGTTTTAAATAAAAATATTATTTACGAAGTAGCTGAAAGATGGACCAAGTTTTTATCGGTATGTTCATTTATTTGTATTAATAATCATATAAACTATATAATTAGGCGGTACTTATTCTTTAGCCGGGCGCAATATAAAACTGACGAATACGGTGGGACAAGGTTGCGTTGCGGTTGAAATTTTATTTTCTTCGCTACAGTTAATTTTCTGTGTTCCATATATAACATGTGAATTATGAAAAATTCGATCCCGATTAGAGCAATCAAATATTTTCTACCGCAATTATAATTTTGTATTGGATTTGATGTGGGGAAGACTATATTTTACAAAAAAAATCGTTTGGCGGGCACTATAGCGCAGCGTATGTGTTATTTTCGTAGCAAGTTTAACGAAAAACTAAAAATTAGTCAGCCTTTCTCAAGGTTATACAAAGAGTGATATTCTAATATAATCAGTCTTTTTCAAGACTAAAAAATTCATCAGCCTTTTTTAAGGCTAGTTATTCAAATTATTATTCTTCGAACTAATCACTCTTTATTAAGACTACCACAAAATCAGTCTTTATCAAGACTCATCCAAACTAGGAGTCTAATGGAAGACCAATTTAGCCTAGTTAATTTATATTTTTATAAATGCCTGCGTCCATCCATATGCAATAAGCCTAAGGCTAAAAATGATTCAATACCGAAGAAATCTCAATCCGTTATTCTATTTTTTCTAATAACATAGACGATCTCATAGAATCGGAATTCAACATAAATGACATCGGACGGACTTCCCCTCCGTTGATTCTATGCCGTCTAACAATATTTACGATATTTTTCCTGAATCGGATCGTCGACATAGAAGAAAATGTTTCGAAAATTCCCAAAATTAACGCTTGTCGTTCTGGGAAGAAACAACAATCTATGCCTCTAGTGACGGTCATGATTTCCGACTTCAAAGCATTCCGTACTGAGCTTTCTACTTTTCTCACCGAAGTGAAAGTCTCATTTCAAATCGGGCGAAGAGGAGAATGTCGAGTCTTGGTTGATGGATTGGAAGATTACGAACCTCTTATCCGATATTTGTCCTAGAAACTTCATAAATTTTATTCATATGATATAAAATCAGACAGATCCTTCAAAGCTTTCTTGTTTCATGAAAGGCTTATCAAATGATCAAAGTACTGATGAATTTAAAAATGAACTAAAAGAATTGCTTGATTTTGCCCCTTCCCAAGTAATACGTGTGAAAAAAGAGCGAATGGTATTTCTAAACCACGCTTTGGAATTTCCCATGAACTTTGCCAAATACACTTCAATTGCAGTGATGTAAACATTTTGAAAACTTCAGAAAAAGCACGTTTCATTTCCCACATTGAAATTCATTGGGAACATTATAAACGGCATAATGGTATTCCAAACTTAACGCAATGTCGTCGTTGCCAATGCTTCGGCCATGGAACCAATAATTGTCGTATGGATATACGGTGTTTGAATTGTGGTAAATCGCATTTGAAAGACGTTTGTACAATGAATGAAACCACTGATAAATTTTCAAGTTGTAATTGTGATGGAAATCATAAATCCAATTATTCGAAATGACCTGTCAAGGAAATATTTAAAACGCTCGTTCGCTTAGACAACAAGTCAAATCAATGACCTTAAATTTACAGAACATACCTGAAAATAAAAAAAAAACGTTACTAATGCCACGCCTAATTCTTCTAAGGGACTTATTTCTTCGAATGTTAAACAAAAAACAGGCACGCCTTCCAATTAGTCTTCTAACGAAAACAATTTATAAATAGATAGATCGGCCACGTCATCTTCTTCTGAAAGCAGTTACTCTAATGTAACAGGTCATCTACCAACAAATGCCGTTCGCTTCTTTAAACGAAGTCGATTTAGGCGATATAATGTATAATGAATTTAAAATTTACAGTGATGTTAAATAATTATTTGAATATTTTAAACTGGAATGCGCGATCTTTAAAATCGAGTGAAGATGAATTTTATAATTTTATCAAAGTTCACAAAATTCATATTGCCATTGTGACAGAAACATTTCTTAAACCAAATGTCAAATTGAAAAACAACTGGTTACCTTGTTCCATGTTGTAAAAGGCCACAGAAATAGGAACTCCTAAGTCAAGGTGTATTTCCGTGCCGATGACTGAATGGCTGCAGGAGGTTAAATAATGCAGTCGTGAACGGAATATCTTGGGATTTTCCCTTACTGTGTTAAGCGAAGCTCTGGCACAGTGGACGACTTCTTTCTTCGCAACTCGTGGGATTTAAATGATTAAAACATTAAAAATTATTATAAGTCAATATATATGGTTTATTCTAGTTGTTGTATGATAAGTGCTGGAGATGAACTGTTCATTACTCTAATTGATAATGGTTAGCGTAGCACAAATCAATCTCCAGTATAAACGCACAGCAACTATAAATCTATCCAGACTTCTACAAGAAGGTAAAGCTTCTATAGCTTTGGTTCAAGAACCATATTTCCAAAAGGGAAACTTCTACGTTGGAAAATTGTTAAACCCAGTCTTTGTTGTCTTCAACAAGAACGGTATGACAAATCCACGTGAAATGCCTCGAGCATGCATACTTGCGAATAGTGCTCTTGATGTTTCTCTCATATCGGAGCTCACAACTCGGGATATTTGTGCTGTCACAGTTGGTATGATTATTGATGGCATATACAGAAAATATGTCTATTGCTCGGCATATTTGCCGCAGAACCAACCTTCGCCAAGCGATGACTTCCAAAAGGTTGTATCATACTACTGCAAAAGTGATTTACCGCTTGTAATCGGCAGTGACATAAATGCTCACCAGAATCATTTGGGGCAGCACAGATATAAATTTGAGAGGTTCTGATATGATGGAATTTGTGAGCAGTACAAACCTGCACATAATCAATGCAGGAAACCGTCCAATCTGGAAGAGAGGAGGTTTTGGACGTAACTCTCTGCTCTGATAGAATTAGTACATCTTCTTTGATCATTCAAACGTTAAATTTGATATTATCACATCGTAATCCCAAATCTACAAACTGGGACCTCTATGAAGAGGGCTTGTCGACTAGATTTTATGGGTACCAACCAAAAATTGAAAACCCAATTGATTTGGAAAATGTTGTCGACGAGACAAACTCACTCATAGTTGCAGCATATGAAGAGGCTTGTGCGAGCTACTAGAGGAATTCCTTGGTGGAATGCTGAACTTGCTAGACTAAGGAAACTATGCAGAAGAGCTTGGAACCACCGACGCAGATATGGGTCGGAGGCATTCATGTCGGCTCGAAGGGCTTACAATAATGCTCTTCGATCGTCTGAGCGAAGTGGTTGGAAAAGCCTCTGCACAAATGTCTCTAGTCTCAAGGAGGCTAGCAGATTAAATAAGTTACTTTAGAAGTCTAAGGACTTTAATGTCAGTTTCTTAAGAACTTCAGATGGTGAGCACTTGTCTGATGAAGGTGATGTACTTCACTATCTTTTTAACACTCACTTTCCAGGATGTATGGAGCCATCAGACAGGATATATTTCAAGAGCTTGGCAGGAAACAATAGTCAAATTTATTCCTAAAGGCGGTCGCGACACTTATGAGGAAGCGAAGAGTTTCAGGCCTATCAGTCTTAACTCATTTATTCTTAAAACATGGAATGCAACATGCTTACCAGCGTGGAAAGTCCACTACAACCCTGTTACATGATGTTGAGTACAACATTGAACAAGCTTTCTCACAAAAGCAATCTTGCTTGGGAGTTTTCCTAGATATTGAAGGTGCCTTCGATAACGTGTCTTTCAATTCAATTCTGGAAGCAGCCCGTGGTCATGGCATACCTTCAAGTATCACAAATTGGATACACGCAATGCTTAGTAATCGACTTCTTTGTTCATCGCTTCGGCAAGCAGAGATTAGAAAGCTGAGTGTCTTTGGGTGTCCTCATGGTGGTGTACTATCCCCACCTTTATGGAACCTAGTCGCTGATGGTTTGTTAAGGAAACTTAATAACCTTGGATTTCCGACTTATGGTTTTGCCGACGATTATCATATATTGATGGTCGGTATAAGCATTAACACTCTCTTTGATTTAATGCAGCAAGCCCTGCGATCTGTAGAGCAATGGTGTTGTCAGGTTGGATTATCTGTAAATCCGGGCAAAGCATCAATGGTGTTTTTCACTCATCGTAAGATAATAACAGGAGCTCGTCCGTTACAGTTCTTCGGTTCAGAGTTCACTGTGGTCGATCAAGTTAAATACGTCGGGGTTATTTTTGATTTAAAAAAAGGCGGGTGGGTAATGTCAGAGACATAACTGGATGTCGTGAATACGAAAACAACTGACATGTTCCTTAACACTTCCGAATATCAATTGTATGAATTATGCACGCATTCCCCTTTTTCACATTTTTCGCAAAAACAAAGAAAGCTTCACTTGATCTCGATTACTGTGAATTTCACACAGCGAAAAGTGCACAAATCTAAGCAAACTGTTCTTGATTTGCAGTAAACTGAGGATATTTCCCTACGATTTGCAAACTACAAATCCTAATAGTTCTTTAGAAAACTTTTAGAGCCATTAGAACGGCTGATCTTGTGCAATGCTCTCCACCGTTGTTTTGTCCCAATGCTAATGACTGGCAGCTGTGACGTAATCGCTCTTGTCGAAAGCGAAACTAGTTGTGCAGACGACACAAAACACATCTGCTCGCAGTGGCGATAGAATCCAAACTGATTCAATTTTTGTTAAGAGATTTCCTTTTATGTGATTTCGTTTGTAGCTTTTTCACTAATGGGCGGTCCTAACGGCTATAAAAATAGCCGCATTCAGAATTTTAATGTTGATTATTTCATTTCGGATTTGCATATTTGATTGAAAGAAACTATCAATATGCTGAAGGGACTCGTTTCTAGCATTCAGAAAGGTCGAATTGCGTAATTCTCTACGACATTAAACTCTGGAACATTTTTCGCAAAAACAAAGAAGGCTTCACTTGATTTCGATTACTGTGAATTTCACACAGCGAAAAGTGCACAAATCTAAGCAAACTGTTCTTGATTTGCAGTAAACTGAGGATATTTCCCTACGATTTGCAAACAACAAATCCTAATAGTTCTTTAGAAAACTTTTAGAGCCATTAGAACGGCTGATCTTGTGTAATGCTCTCCACCGTTGTTTTTTTCGCAATGCTAATGACTGGCAGCTGTGACGTAATCGCTCTTGTCGAAAGCTTGCAGACGACACAAAACACATCTGCTCGCAGTGGCGATAGAATCCAAACTGATTCAATTTTTGTTAAGAGATTTCCTTTTATGTGATTTCGTTTGTAGCTTTTTCACTAATGGGCGGTCCTAACGGCTATAAAAATAGCCGCATTCAGAATTTTAATGCTGATTATTTCATTTCGGATTTGCATAATTTATTGAAAGAAACTATCAATATGCTGAAGGGACTCGTTTCTAGCATTCAGAAAGGTCGAATTGCGTAATTCTCTACGACATTAAACTCTGGAACATTTTTCGCAAAAACAAAGAAGGCTTCACTTGATCTCGATTACTGTGAATTTCACACAGCGAACAGTGCACAAATCTAAGCAAACTGTTCTTGATTTGCAGTAAACTGAGGATATTTCCCTACGATTTGCAAACAACAAATCCTAATAGTTCTTTAGAAAACTTTTAGAGCCATTAGAACGGCTGATCTTGTGCAATGCTCTCCACCGTTGTTTTTTTTTCCCAATGCTAATGACTGGCAGCTGTGACGTAATCGCTCTTGTCGAAAGCGAAACTAGTTGTGCAGACGACACAAAACACATCTGCTCGCAGTGGCGATACAATCCTAACTGATTCAAGTTTTGTTGAGAGGCTTGTTTCTACCTGATTTCGTTTGTAGCTTTTTCACTAATGGGCGGTCCTAACGGCTATAAAAATAGCCGCATACAGAATTTTAATGTCGATTATTTTATTTCGGATTTGCATATTTGATTGAAAGAAACTATCAATATGCTGTAGGGATTCGTTTCCAGCATTCAGAAGAGTCAAATTGCGTAATTCTCTACGACATTAAACTCTGGAACATTTTTTGCAAAAAAAGGCTTCACTTGATCTCGATTACTGTGAATTTCACACAGCGAAAAGTGCACAAATCTAAGCAAACTATTCTTGATTTGCAGTAAACTGAGGATATTTCCCTACGATTTGCGAACAACAAATCCTAATAGTTCTTTAGAAAACTTTTAGAGCCATTAGAACGGCTGATATTGTGTAATGCTCTCCACCGTTGTTTTTCTCCCAATGCTAATGACTGGCAGCTGTGACGTAATCGCTCTTGTCGAAAGCTTGCAGACGACACAAAACACAACTGCTCGCAGTGGCGATTGAATCCAAACTGATTGATTTTTTGTTAAGAGATTTCCTTTTATGTGATTTCGTTTGTATCTTTTTCACTAATGGGCGGTCCTAACGGCTATTTTTATAACCGTTAGGTTCGCCCATACAGAATTTTATTGTCGATTATTTCATTTCGGATTTGCATAATTTTTTGAAAAAAAAAACTATCAATATGCTGTAGGGATTCATTTCCAGCATTCAGAAGGGTCAAATTACGTAATTCTCTACGACATTAAACTCTGGAACATTTTTCGCAAATAAAAGGCTTCACTTGATCTCGATTACTGTGAATTTCACTCAGCGTAAAGTGCACAAATCTAACCAAATTGTTTTTGATTTGCACTAAACTGAGGATAATTACCTGCGATTTGCGAAAAACAAATCCTAATAGTTCTTTAGAAAAATTTTAGAGCCATTAGAACGGCTGATATTGTGTAATGCTCTCCACCGTTGTTTTTTTCCCAATGCTAATGACTTGCAGCTGTGACGTAATCGCTCTTGTCGAAAGCGAAACGTGCAGACGACACAAAACACAACTGCTCGCAGTGGCGATAGAATCCAAACTGATTCAATTTTTGTTAAGAGATTTCCTTTTATGTGATTTCGTTTGTAGCTTTTTCACTAATGGGCGGTCCTAACGGCTATAAAAATAGCCGCATACAGAATTTTTATGTCGATTATTTCATTTCGGATTTGCATAATTTATTGAAAGAAACTATCAATATGCTGTAGGGATTCGTTTCTAGCATTCAGAAGGAGCAAATTGAGGAACTCACTGCGATATTCACCACTTTTCGGAACATTTTTTCGGACGATTTGTTGTACAGCAGCAGCTATTTTGTTCTCTTCCACAGAGCGCGTTCTGATTGGCTGGTGTTGACATGGGTCAAATGAGATAGGTTTTTCAATAGTGTACTATTGAAATACTTCAATGCTTTTGCTATACACGTTTAAGTTGAAAAATTTCGATTCTATTGGTAGTTAGATTATATAAATCCTTCCACAGATCACTGAGCTATGAGCTTTCAAAATACGAGAAAGGCAAACGCGCCATATGAATTATCCTCTTTGATACTCGTTTATACCAAACATTTCAGAAAAGTTGAATTTTGAACTATTTGAGATTCTGCCACACAACTGAAAATTTTATCATAAAATTGTGATCATATTTCCGATGGCATGTATCAAAAATTATGTTGATTCGTTAGATACAACAAGAGATATTCACGATCAAAAACTTATCACTCTCTCAGAGGGTAAATTTTGAAAAGGCACCCCATAGTAAAGTAAGTCGTATTCACGACAAAACTAAATTGGTCTGCTCACATTGACTTCAGGATTAAAAGAGCTTGCATGGCTTTCGGCCAATGCAGACGAACTTTCGGAAAATCATGGGGACTGAAACCCAGATACATTCATTTGATCTACACAACTATTGTTAGACCAATTTTAGCATATGGATGTCTTGTATGGTGGCAGAAAGGAAAAGTCGCGACAGTTCAGTCAAAGCTAAATCATCTCCAAAGGATGGTCCTAATGGCGATGACAGGAGCATTCACTACAACTCCTACTGCTTCTCTAGAGGCGCTACTGTGCATTAAACCTCTACATGTGTTCCTAAAACAAGAAGTATTATCTTGTAACCCTTGGAACAGTAACCCATTAGATTACTAGCCACACTCGCTTGTGGTCTCAAATGGTTACGTGGGATTTAGTATTAGAAACCACTGAGAGACGATTTGTAAGTAGGGATGTCGTAATATCGATCGATTAATCAAGTAATCGATTAATAACTCAGATAATCGAGTAATTTTTAATCGATTAGTAAGAAATTAATATTCGAATATTAAGCTAATCGAATAGTTTGAAAAATTCGATATCAATAATCAAATAATTAATCGAGTAGTCGAATAAGAATCCAGATAATCGATTAAAATTTAATCGAATAGTTTAAAAATAATGCTCGATTATTGAATAATCGACTAATTAAAAAAATTCGACATCCCTATTTGTGAGTTGTGATTTGATGTGTTTGTACATCAACACATTGAAAGAGATTCTTATGACACTGTTTTGCTTGTAGTCCCCATCCACCAGAGTTGCCAATCAATTCTCAACACATGTTCTCGTATGCTGGAAAACGTATTCGGTTCGGTAGCCAGTTGCGTTTAGCTCGAGACATGAAATTCAATTGTTGATGGTATGCATCACGGTAAGGTTCGACTTTTGTTTTCGTACATTAAGGTGAAATGTAGCGTCATAAAATGCGCGCAAAATTTTATCCGCTTCAGTTGAACGAACCGTCGCACAAAGCATACCAAGAAAAACGGACACATAGAAACAAGAACTTTTTTCAATGATTGAGCGCAGTGGGTTTACCTCTCGTTATATTGGCTTGTAAAAAAATTCTCAAAAGGAATGTGATTCCAAGACTTCCAAACCCAGACATTTTCCTGGTGTGGATTCAGTATTCTCCCAATACGGTTCCGCCACTCCTTGGCTGCGAAGTCTGTTGAAACAAATGGTCATATTCAACAATAAATGTAATACCAAGCCTTTGCTTTGTTTGACGACGTTCATTCGAGTTGTTTATTATTATTGTTTGTATCGCAGGTTAATGAACGATAATACTTGGCTTGAATTCATTTCATTCAGTAGCTTGTCAATGATAAAGTTATAGTTTTGCTATAAAAATTGCTACAATCTAAAATAATACCTGTTATACGATATTACACAGCCAAGCTTTATATCTTCAGCAACATCAATGCATTGACTCAACAGAATTGGACATTATTAGCATTATAAATGACAGTTACTTAGAAAATAAACGATTTCTTACAATACCCATTTTATTGTATTCAACTCGTTTTTATTTCAACACAAAACCCAATGCTGCATAAATTCGCGTCATGATTTTATATGTAATTTTTGCTCACGATATAATGCCATCGTGCCCACCGTGCATTTCTCACACCACCTCAATACGAAAGAGCAGCGCGCAAGCAATAAAAAAAAAATGCGGAAAAGATTATGTAAACTTTTTCAAATTTCGGTTGTCTTTTTTTTTTTTTTTTTTAAAGACATCTTTATTCAGGCCTATTTGCGTACAAGCTTTACGTGGCCGATTGAGCCGATTTTTTAAATAAAAAATTCTTTGTATTCGATCTCGTTGTCACCCTTTTTCTAGGGGGAGAGGAGCTTCCATTTCCCTCCTGCGAGGATTGAGGGGCACTTTGTTCGTGGCTCGTCTCGTCGTCCATTGACACATCGGTGGCATTGTTGATTTCCGTCTTCTTTTCGTTTTCCTTGTTATTCGCAGTCTTGATCTCGTTGCTAGTTACTGTAGAAGCGCCTTGTTGTACATTGGTTGCAGTTGCTGTTTGGTTAGATGGTGAAGGTGATTTTGAAACAGGAGCACTGCACTCACTAGTTTCCGTTGTTGAGCGGTTGCTGAAAGGTTTATGTAAACTTTTTCAATTTTCGGTTGTCTTAGTTAATATTTTATAATTTTGAGTTCCATTTTCAGATTCTTTGTGAAATTCTGCTATAAACACTACTTTTCAGTTCTAAAATCATCCCCGTGGAACGGAACAGTAACCGTTTATACATTTCAAAAACCAATTACGGCTCGGCAAAGCAAAATTTCAAAATTCTAAGAATACTAAGAATACTTATTTATGATAAATTTGATTTCGAAAACTTAAGTGTTTTTGGTTTTTCGAAAATCGGTCTAGTTTTTGAATAATTGATCAAAAACGCGATTTTCGCATTCCGCTACATTTCACTCGTACTCGTACTAGTTTTGAGTACCAGGAAAAACAAAACCGAAAATCTGGGTTGTGTTTTCAGCTCTGTGGTTTAAGCATACACTCAACGGTGTAGCTCGGTAAGGGTGATGCCAAACTCAGTACTCACTTTTTAAAACTAGGAATGAGAGTTAGACGCTATGGAATCAAATCTGAGAATCATAATTCAATGTCAGCGGTGCTCTGTATAGGTGAGTGAGTTTGTTTAGATCAGCGATGAGTTTCATCTTTACCATCATTCTACGGATTGCATCGTAAATCATGAGGTGAGCTGATGAATAGAAAAAATCCAGCCTCATGAGCGAGTTTTTTCTACCCTTGATTCTAACCATAGCAACGATTTTCAGCAACATGGTTTTCCTGATCCAACAAGTGAAAATTTGAATGAGTGCAGTAAAAGTTTTGAAACATCGCACAGTGACCACAAAGCACTCTTTTTGTGTAAAATGGTCAGTAAAATCGATTCCATGTATTTAAAAGGACCGCACGAAACGCTATCATGTTCATTTTTCCCCAAGTTCCTTTTTTATACTGCTGTGTATTCAAGCTTAACTATATAATATAAAACCGAAGAACTTGCAGAACAGCGAATAGAGTTTGTTAAGAACGCAACGTCGATCGACGGCTCCAGTCCACCCCTGCGTAAAAACACCAGAAGAAACGCCGTCCACACCCGTCGACTGACATGGGGATCGGCTGTCGAAATGTCAAAGGATGTTGACGAAAGACGGGAAGAAGAAAAGATAAAGTAAAAGTGCACACTTTCCAGCCGGAAAAAATTGAATTAAAAATTTGATCTACTTAGAGCTATATAATTAAAACCTAAATATCATTATTAATTGGATTTGAAACTAAAACTAGTGGAGTTAAAACTTAACCTAATTGTGTTGAATTGAAACTTAAAGATTAAGGTAAAATTTCTAAAACTTATTCTAATGATAAAAAGTAAAAATTCGTTATATCTGAAGGTTCGGAAATGGAACTCCAGACAGTTCTTCGTTGAATTGTTGGTCGATAGTGAAAATACACTGCAGTAAGTTATCCCTATTTATAAATACGAATGCACATGAAAATCGTTTCGCTCTTCTAGAAATTTTGTAACTCTTCAATTAAAGTTTTCACAAAAAGCAGAGATACGTTTTTTTTAATCGCCAACAAATTTACAAAATTTTGCATACTGCAAACGGAATGGCGAGCAACAGTTCTCAAATGCGACGATCCGCGAACAACAAAGGTAGTTCAACCAATATTGATGAGGCGGCTATGAGCAGTAAAAACTCGACGATACCGGTTCACCCGGAGGCAACGAAGCAGTCGGATAATGTCATCCAGTCAAATCAGCTGGAGGCGACAGTGCCGGTGAAGGTAATCCGACAGAAAAGTTGGTCTCAGTCGGCGGTCGACGCTGCTCGCGATCCAAATCAAAAGGTAATCGTTACCAAAGCGGTGAGTAGCGCAAGAGGAGCCACTCCGAAAATTATAAAAACATCTAATACCCTATTGATAAATAAAGGCAAGACCGAACCCTATTGATAAATAAAGGCAAGACAGAACCAAAACGATGCACTCGTTAGGCGAAATCCCGTTCGTCGCATTCGCGAAACCCGAGTCAGTAGTTGCGGTCTGTGTGATGAGCCCGATAACGTAAAAATGGTACAGTGCGACGATTGTGATTTGTGGTACCATTTCGCGTGCGTCGACGTTAGCCAGTCAATTGAGCAAATAAGTTGGTGCTGCCCCAAATGCACCAGTGTGATTGATATTAACACTCCTAGTGCAAAACTAACCGATACAGATGTACACGTGAGCCGTGAGAATGCCTGCAAGCAGAATCCACCCCCAACGTCTCCGTTTCATCTAAGTCAATTGGAAAACCAAGTAGATGTAGTGAAAAAAGGAAAATCAAGCTACAACTTGAAAGGATTGAGGAGGAGAGAAAGTGTCAACTGGAATATTTGGAACGGAAATACAACTTGTTGGAGGAATTGGAGAGTGAAACCTTTTCGTTGATGAGCAACTCGGATCAGCTGGCGAAGGTGCAACAATGGATAGAAGATACCGAAGAATGCGGCGATGACTCAGATCTCGTGGATATAGAGCCAGATGATACTCAAGTACTACCTAAATCGCAAGAACCCCGAGGACTGGGTAAAGTGCCCCGCAAGTCACTGGAAAATTATGTCGATGTGGAACTAACACAATCAGTTAACAAACTGCTTAGCACCGGACACGAAGTGCGGTCTTCGGTAAATAATTTGGCGAAAAACAGTTTCGTAAATCCTCACTCAATGGAATACCCTCTTCCGAGCCAACCTGTGGGCACGCTGAATCCTGAACGCGGACTGACGGATGCTAGAAAAACTACGGAACCACGAGTAACGATAGTCGGAATGCAGGCACAGCGGTCTGAAAGAATCAGATGTCCCGTGTGGCAGGATAGGATTTTCGATCAGCGTTCCCAATCGCGAGGTTCAACAACAACAATATTTAAACCAACAGCAACTTCATATGAAAGCGTATCCGAATGCTAGCTCGAATATACGTTTGCGCCCCGCGAATCAAAGAGAGGCCGGAACCATCTCTAATGGCTTGGATTTTTTTCCTGGACAGAGATCCACCCCAGTACCCCAATCGCGACAAAGAATAACACCGCCTGTGACCGGAATCGAAAGCGAGGATGCTACGTATACGCTAAATCGAAGCCAGCTAGCTGCTAGACAAGCTGTATCGAAAGATCTGCCTGAGTTTAGTGGTAACCCCGACGATTGGCCGCTTTTTTCTCTATGTTCAACTCATCGACACAACTCTGTGGTTTCTCGAGCGAGGAAAACATGCTCAGGTTGCGGAAATGCCTAAAAGGAAAGGTCAAATGTCGATTACTTCACCCATCGAACGTACAAGGAGTTATGACTACACTCAAGATGCTGTACGGAAAGCCGGAGGCCATCATACAAGCAATTGTCAGAAAAATTAGATCTCTGCCGTCGAAAAACTAGATACCGTAATCCAGTTTGCGCTTGGTGTTGAAAATCTTGTTGCGACAGTAGAAGCCTGCGATATTGCCGATTTCTTGTATAACGCTTCGTTGAGGTACGAGCTGGTGGAACGACTGCCGCCAACGTTAAAGCTAGATTGGGCAAGAAGCTGCCGCGACAATCCTACTCCAAACCTCTTGGACTTCAGCGTGTGGTTACGGTGTATTGCCGAGGATGCGTCGTTTCGGTTTCCGTATGCAGCGATTACCGTTCAAGAGCAACGAAGAAAGACGGCTTTCTGAATATTCACTCCGAGGAGGAACGTCATCCAGTAGGTAAGCTACAGATAACACAGACAGACCAGAAATCCTTCGTTTCAAAAGAGTGTGTGGCCTGTAAGGGGAGTTGTTCAACTTTAGCGCAGTGTAAACGTTTCAAGGAGCTCAGCTATGATTCGAAATGGGCAGTAGTGCGGGATTTCAAAATCTGTCGGAAGTGTTTACGGAACCATAACGGTCCTTGCAAGCAGAAAAAGGTGTGTGGTGTTGACGGTTGTTCGTATCTCCATAATCCACTCCTTCACAATGAAACTAAGCATACATCGGCTCGGACTACCGATACTCCGCGGGCTCAAGGCAATCAAGCACCCAACACAAGATGTAACGTGCATCAAGGTCAGTCAGATTCTCTTCAGGATTGTACCAGTTATTCTTCGGGGTCCATCGAAGACGTTACGTACTTACGCATTTGTAGACGACGGTTCAGAGCTCACGCTTATGGAGCAGAGTTTAGCTGACGAAATAGGAATCCAAGGGCCAACACAATCGCTATGTTTGCGATGGACCGGAGGTACGAACAGAATGGAAGCCATGTCTCAAAGGGTTGAATTGCAGATCTCAAGTGCGTCAAATTCCTCAAAAACGTTTACACTTCGCGAAGTGCATGCCGTCAGTGATTTACAAATGCGGCCGCAGACGCTCGTCATGTCCGAGATGCAAGCTAAGTATCATCATCTAAAAGATTTGCCGATCGAATCATGTCGAGATATCAGTCCACGACTTCTTATCGGCCTTGACCACGCTGAGTTAGGAAATGTCTTGAAATGCCGCGAAGGAAAAGCAAACGAACCCATAGCGGTTAAAACTCGTTTAGGATGGATGGTCTACGGAAACTGTTCGAGAACGAAGGCCGGCGATTGTGTAAATCATCACAGCGTCCGACTCTGCCAATGTGAAACCAAACCGAATGAAGATCTAGACGAGGCCATCAAACAATACTTCTCGTTGGAGAGCCTCGGTGTCAGCAAACCAGAAAGTATGCTATTATCCTACGACGGCCGAAGGGCGGAAGAGTTGTTGCAAACACTGACAAAGTGCGCAAACGGGCGTTACGAATCGGGCCTTCTATGGCGATATGATAACGTCAGGCTTCCAGATAGCAAGCACTTCGGGACACTGAGACGATATCAGTGTCCCGAAAGGCGTATGCAAAAGGATACCCATCTAGCACAAGCGCTAAAGACGAAAATCGACGATTACGTAACGAAAGGCTACGTCAGAAAACTTACCGCAGATGAATTAGAGGAACCACATGACCGAATCTGGTATCTTCCAATGTTCCCGTTAGTGAACCATAACAAACCCGGTAAGATAAGACTAGTCTGGGATGCAGCCGCGACTTCATACGGAATTTCTTTGAACTCAGTGCTGCTGAAAGGGCCTGACAACTTGACGTCACTTCTATCTGTCTTGATTCGCTTCCGGGAGTTCCGTGTGGCTGTATCCGGGGACATTAGAGAAATATACCACCAAGTTCAAATGAGACCTGCAGACCAGCAATGCCAACGTTTTTTCTGGAGAGAAAACGAATCTGACAAATACTCTAGCATCTACGTTATGCAAGTCATGTCCTTCGGAGCATGCTGTTCTCCAAGTACCGCTCAATTTGTTAAAAACACCCACGCAAAGCAGTTCGACCATGACTACCCAGAAGCCGTGAACGCGATAATTTACCAGCACTACGTTGACGACATGTTGATTAGCGCTGAAACGATCGATAGGACCACTCAATTAGCAGCTGAGGTAAAAATGATCCATGCATTCGGAGGCTTCGAAATGCGAAACTGGGTCTCAAATTCACCGGACGTCGTAGATGCACTAAAAAGTGAAAAGACTAACGAAAAGAGCTTGTGTTTTGGGAAACGGGTACCACCGAAAAGGTTCTGGGAATGTGGTGGGATACTGCAGAAGATTGCTTCACGTACAAACTATCTACCCGTCACGATCCAGATCTGTTATCCGGAAGGAAACGGCCGACAAAGCGTGATATCTTGCGGACGTTAATGATGGTTTTTGACCCGCTCGGATTAATCGGTCATTTTATGATGTTCCTTCGCACCCTTTTACTGCAGATTTGGCGGGCATGCATTGATTGGGACGAGCATATCCACGACTCACATTTCGAGAAGTGGCTCATATGGTTGCGTATTCTCCCCAAGGTTTCTGATCTGAAGATATCAAGATGTTATCGGGTTTTCACTTCAGCTGAGAAAACCACCGAAATCGAAATGCATGCCTTTGTAGACGCCAGTGAAAACGGGTTCTCGGTGGTAGTCTAACTACGATACCAACAAGGACACACACTGGAATGTGCATTAGCTGGAGCAACAACCAGAGTAGCACCGTTGAAATTTTTATCCATCCCACGTTCGGAATTACAAGCCGCTATAATCGGCGTTAGACTAGCAGATACAATGCTGCGTTCTCTCTCGATTACCATTCGAAAACACTACTTCTGGACAGATTCCAGAGACGTTATGTGCTGGCTTCACTCGGATCATCGAAGGTACAGTCAATATGTCGCGGTGAGAATCAGCGAAATTCTGGAAACGTCGAACCTCCGTGAATGGCGTTGAGTTCCATCGAAACTCAACGTGGCTGATGAAGGAAATAAATGGAAAGGCGCGTCCTGTTTGAACAGTTCAAGTCGATGGTTCATCGGACCTCTGAGTTCCTCTGGAAAATGAAAGAAGAATGGCCAGCTCCCTTGCAGTTCATTGGAGCCACACATATGGAAATCCGCTTACACCTACAACTCCATTTCAAAGTCCCTGAACCGCTGATTGATGTGGACAGATTCAGTCGATGGCCAATGCTTTTGAAGACTACTGCTTACGTGTTCAGAGCCAGTCGGAACATGCAACGATCGATACGAAAGATCGCTAGAATCAACGGATCCCTTACACGCGAGGAAATATTTGATGTTGAATGCTACTTATACCGAATTGCTCAGGAAAGCGTTTACAGTGACGAGATCGCTACTACGTCTGTGAACTTAAGCAAACTTTCGAAAAGGAATTTTCCAAAGGGCAGTCCTCTAGCCGCGCTCCGTTTATTCATTGATGAGAAGGGAGTTCTAAGACATCAAGGACGAACCGGTGCTTGCCAGTTTATCAGCAGCAGTGTCGCAAATCCAATCATCCTTCCTAGAAGTCATGGCGTAACCAAATTGCTAATGAAGAACGTCCACGAGCAATTTCTTCATCAAAACCATGCGACCGCAATAAATGAGCTGAGACAGCATTACTACATTCCTCGATTGAAAGTCGTCTACAAATCGATCCGCAACAGTTGTCAATTCTGTAAAAACGAACGCGCTCGGCCGCTAGCGCCTTTGATGAGCGACCTGCCACCGTCACGCCTCGCTGCCTACAGTCGACCTTTCAATCACATGGGGGTGGATTACTTTGGGCCAATGACAGTATCTGTCGGTCGCCGATCGGAAAAAACGGGGGGGTTATTGCCACTTGCTTGACTGTACGGGCTATCCATTTGGAAGTCGCTCACTCACTCACTACTGACTCGTGTATTATGGCTCTACGCAACGTGATTGCTAGAAGAGGAGTTCCAAATGCTATTTATAGCGAACGCGGTACAAACTTTGTGGGCGCTAATAAGGAATTGAGGACGCAGTTCGACCAGTTAGACCACGATAAGATATCAGCTGAATTCGTCACATCCCACACAACATGGAGCTTTATTCCGCCCATGTCGCCTCATATGGGTGGAGCGTGGGAGAGACTAATACGCACGGTCAAGCAAAATCTAGAAAGGTTACTCCCAAATCGTTCGCCAACAGATGAAACACTACGGAACATACTGATTGAAGTGGAGTACATCGTTAACTCAAGACCGTTAACTGAAATCCCGCTTGACAATGACCAATCTCCAGTTTTAACTCCCAACCATTTCATCATTGGGTCGTTAAACGGACTGCTTCCTTGGACCTGCTTCGACGATCATCCTGCGCGACTGAAGCAAAATTGGCGTCTATCGCAGAGTGTAGCGAACCAGTTTTGGAAGCAATGGTTACGCGACTATCTTCCTTCTCTGACTCGCAGGGCGAAATGGATCGTGGAAGTAAAACCGATTAAAATCAATGACATTGTGGTTATCGTCGACGAAAGGTTCCCTCGCAACTGTTGGCCAAAAGGACGGTTCATAGCGACCAAAGTAGCACCAGACGGACAAGTTAGGTCGGCAACCGTGCAAACCACCAATGGGGTATACGAGCGGCCGGCCGTCCAGCTCGCGGTTCTCGACGTTGACGTACGAGAGAATACATCACAGAAGGATCTTCGATGCATTGAAGAGGGGAGTGCTAAGAACGCAACGTCGATCGACGGCTCCAGTCCACCCCTGCGTAAAAACACCAGAAGAAACGCCGTCCACACCCGTCGACTGACAGGGTGATCGGCTGTCGAAATGTCAAAGGATGTTGACGAAAGACGGGAAGAAGAAAAGAAAAAGTAAAAGTGCACACTTTCAAGCCGGAAAAAATTGAATTAAAAATTTGATCTACTTAGAGCTATATAATTAAAACTTAAATATCATTATTAATTGGATTTGAAACTAAAACTAGTGGAGTTAAAACTTAACCTAATTGTGTTGAATTGAAACTTAAAGATTAAGGTAAAATTTCTAAAACTTATTCTAATGATAAAAAGTAAAAATTCGTTATATCTGAAGGTTCGGGAATGGAACTCCAGACAGTTCTTCGTTGAATTGTTGGTCGATAGTGAAAATACACTGCAGTAAGTTATCCCTATTTATAAATACGAATGCACATGAAAATCGTTTCGCTCTTCTAGAAATTTTGTAACTCTTCAATTATAGTTTTCACAAAAAGCAGAGATACGTTTTTTTTATCGCCAACAGAGTTTTTCTGATGTAAAAAAGTCTAACAAATCGATTGCATATAGTTTTACTGGCAGCAGCAAACTCGTTTTACAGTTTTACCCCATTTCCTTTCTAGTTATAATATTCAGTTGAAATATGATCTACAATCCAAAAGCAGATTTAATACGATCTATCAATATTTATTCATATTACGTATAAACATCTGTGATCCAATCAAACACAATGGGAATGACAGCATTGCCTTTTAAACCCGTTTTACCCCAATTTATATCAAAAAGGGTATTTCTGGTTAAACATACCGCATACCGCCGAAAGCAAACTGGTTGCGGTTGATGACAATCGATGGATATTACGAAGAAAAGTGCAAAAATAAGCTTACAAATGGATTCAATGACCGCAAGAATCTTGTTATAACGTTTTACCCCAATCTATTTCATACACTGAGCCAAATTTTCTTTTTCACATTATATGATATTCTAATGATTTTCACTATTAACATTTCCAATGATAGCTACAAGGTGTATTCAACATCGTGTCAAATATATAAGATAATCTTTTGAAACATAAAACTTTTCTTAACGTTATTTCTACAAGGTTGTCATATAACGAATGAAATTTCCAGCCTGAGTCAAATTTATTGGCGTGCCTTGTAACTATTACTAGATATCCACACAACATACACTGGAAGAATTCATGAAGCGCATATTATATTCACTTCAAATTTCAAATATAAGGTTCATCTATATCTGTTAGGGCAGGATCGTAGTTTCCAACGGATTAATAATTGGATATCACACTCGGCAACGAACGAATAACACCGCCAAACGGAAATGGTAATTATAAAATGAAACTCGTCACTACTGAGCACAAAATTGATCTATTTCAAAACGATCTGGTTAACTGAACGGTTCGAGCAGAAAAGAGAAGCTTTATTTCTCAGCTAAGCCTATTTAAAACCTACGTTGTGAATTTGGAAAGCTTTTCTAAACTTAATTATAGCAAGTTGGGCTGACCACACTGTCTTACAGCTAAACTTTTCATATCCATAATATTGAGAACTGTCAATATCATAGGAGTATTTTTTTAAATTCATATATAACTTGATGTAGGTTTTACCAGTTCAATATAGCAGTTATAAATAGATCAAATGATTACCATTTGATTGACCAAGTGATACGTATAAGATTCAAATTAAAAAGACTGGGATTATGGTGTTTATGGGAATCGAAAACTACAATAAAAATAATTATCAAAATCTTATTGCTATATTTTTCGTATATAAAGCGTTTCATAATATAATTTTATTTTAATATTTAAACTACACTTACTTCTTTGGAACTGACTGATTTCATCTGATATTGACTGTTACCAGACGAATCAGATGCACTACGAATAGCAGATAATACGCAAACTTCTACTTTTTGAGGATTTATTCTATACTAGCGGTCAGTTCCGTAAGGGAGTACCTCCTGATATTTGTGGAGGAGAAGTGGGATCCCGAAACTGAAAATCAAAAAATTAAATCTTCTTAATAGATAGACAAAGTAATGAAACGTACCGGATATTTATTTCATGGTCCGTTAGAGCATATCCTTGAACGAAGTTGAATGAGCTATCTTGTCGGCGATTTAATATAACATTGACAACTTCTTAAAAAACTGTTTGTTGAAGTTATATGATATGATGAATATCGAAGACACAACTCTTTCTTCGGCTTCATGCAGTACTATTCACGCATATGTTTTCGTAAAAACAAACTCCATTATATGTCTAAGTTAAAATATTATCGCAATAAAACTTGCTATTTTCTTCAGCTTAAGAAAGCAGTGTCCCTTTTTCTTCCTTTTCGCAGATTTTATATACGCTTCCAATAAAGGTTATAACTTTTCATATGACTTTTATTAAATATAATAAGCATGCAATCCATAGAAAAATGTAATGAATATTAAAATTATATTGGCTTAAGTTTTATCGACTTCTCGCATAACTTGTATATACTATTCTTATCAATATCATGAAGATTATTAAGATAGAAAATTTTTTGAACATGAGTTAGATTTTATATAGAGTTCCATTAATGGTCATAAGTTGTCATATATGTTTTATGGAATATCATCTACATACGATTTATATTACACATACAATGAATATAAATTATGTAACGTGTGAGGTTTTATCGAATTTCCATATAAATTATATGGGATATTCTTATAATTTCCATTATGGTAAAATCTATTTACATTTAACGTACACTTTAAATAACGATTGTAGGTTTCCATATAACTTCTATAAATTATATTGTGCATATGATTCATATGACAATTCTAATGAACATAAATAAGATTTTCATTTAAGTGTAAGTCGTATTTCTGGTTAAACTTTCTTTGGCATACCTAAAGCAGGCTGATTGCGGTTGATGAAAATCGATTGATATTACGGAGAAAAAGTTAAAAGTAAGATTACAAATGAATTCAATGACCGCGCGAATCTTGTTATACAGTTTTACCCCAATTTATTTCATAAGTCGTATCTCTGGTTAAACTTTCTTTCGCATACCGAAAGCAGGCGGATTACCGTTGATGAAAATCGATTGATATTACGAAAAAGGCCTAAAAATAAGATTATAAATGGATTCAATGACCGCACGAATCTTGTTATGCCGTTTTACCCCAATTTCTTTTATAAGTCGTATCAATCTGTAGTAGACGAATCACTGTCAGCAGAAAACACTGACGATACTGATGAGTGGTGATGAGAAAATAGAGAAATAATTATCTGCGCAAAAAAACGAAGGTATGAAAACATATTTTTTTCATTTTAATTTTTTTAAATAATTTTTCAAATCATCGTACATTGATCATGCTACTGCGAAAATGTTCAAAGAGCTGTTTAAGCCAATGCGATTTTTCAATAAAATGTTAGTATAATATAATCAATCTGTTTCATCAATGATCGATTCGACCAGACTCCTTTCAGGATTCAGGAAAATTTTACCTCAAAACTGTTATAAAACCTTCAATGACAGTTATAAATCATGAAATGTATTTGGATCATTGAAGTTTTTCATGTAATATGAACGCTTCCGAATGGTAGATCAAAAGGCTGAATTAAAAAAAAATGTAAGGCTCATTTAAAAAAATATTAGAGTAAAACGGTATAACAGAATTCGTTCGGTCATTGAATCCATTTGTAATCTTATTTCTAGGTCTTTTTTCGTAATATCAATCGATTTTTATCACCCGCAATCAGCCTGCTTTCGACATGTAAAAGAAAGTTTGACCATAGATACAACTTGTGACATATATTGGGGTAAAGAGGGTTAAACGGACTAGTACTGTCTTTCCACTTATGTGTACTTGGATCACTGAAGTTTTCTACGTAATATGAACCAATATTGGTAGATCATATTGGATCTGCTTCGGGATTGTAAATCTGAATTCAACATAAAATTAAATTTGTGGGAAAATTGGGTTAAAACGATGTAGCGCGAAGCATGCGATCATGGAGACTATCTGTTAATTATTTTTTGAGGTTATATGCGAAACATAGAACTGTCTTGTTTAACCATAATTGGTCCAAACACCGATCAGTAGAACTTCTTTTCTGTAAATTCATGGAAGAAGATTACTGGGGGTAAAACAGAATACTGTTATTTGCGATCAAGCTCAATCTTATTTAAAACAATCCATTTTTCTTACTTATGAACATGTCAGGAATACCTTCCGATTGGTCGAATTCAATTTTTTCCAGAGTTTCACAGCTAGTTTTCGAAGTAAAGTCAGAAAAAAGGCGGGTGGGTAATGTCAGAGACATGACTGGATGTCGTGAATACGAAAACAACTGACATGTTCCTTAATACTTCCGAATATCAATTAGTTGATCAATTGTATCAATCGGCCCGGGTTGGTGGTTCAATGCATAGGGCGCTGGTCTTACAAGCCAGTTGTCGTATGTTCGAGCCCCGACCTGGAAGGTTTCTTAGTGTCAGTAGGATCCATAGTACTAGCCATGCAATGATTCTGTACGCTATGAATCGGCTCCGAAGTCTGTTGAAACAGAAAGGCCAAATTCTACAAAAGGAATGTAATGCCAGGACTTTACTTGATCAATTGTATGAATTATGCAAGCATTCCCCTTTTTCACATTTTTCGCAAAAACAAAGAAAGCTTCACTTGATCTCGATTACTGTGAATTGCACACAGCAAAAAGTGCAAAAATCTAATCATACAGTTCTAGATTAACACTAAACTGAGGATATTTACCTTCGATTTGCGAGCAAGAAATCCTAATAGTTCTTTAGAAAACTTTTAGAGCCATAAGAACGGCTGATTTTGTGTGATGCTCTCCACCGTTGTCCTCTTTTCGTTGTTTTTTCACTTATGCAAACGACTAGCAGCTGTGACGTAATCGCTCTTGTCAGAAGCGAAACTAGTTTTTCAAATGACACACAATACATCTGCTCGCAGTGGCGATAGAATCCAAACTGCTCCAATTTTTGTTAAAAGGTTTCTTTTTGCGTGATTTCATTTGTAGCTTTTTTACTAATGGGCGGTCCTAACGGCTATAAAAATAGCAGCATATAGGATTTTAATGTCGATTATTTCATTTCGGATTTGCATTTCATTGAAAGAAACTATCAGGATGCTGTACGAGATTCATTCCTGCCTTTCAGAAGGACCAAATTGTGAAACTCATAAGGATATTAAGCACTATTCGGAACATTTTTCTCGAACGATTTGTTGTACAGCAACAGATATATTGTTCTCTTCCTCAGAACGCGTTTTGATTGGCTGGTGTTGACATGGGTCAAATGAGACAGGTTTTTCAATAGCGTGCTGTTGCTATACACGTTTAAGTTAAAAAATTTCGTTTCTATTGATAGTTAGATTATATAAAGCTAGCTATGAGCTTTAAAAATGCGAGAAAGGCAAACACGCCTTATGAATTATCCTCTTTGATACTCGTTTATACCAAACATTGCAGAAAAGTTCAATTTTGAATTATTTGAGATTTCAACGATTTTTAAGGGGTACACCACTCTAGAAAAAAATAGTGAAGGACTTTTTTGGGGAATTATTTTGGGAATTAAAAAATGGAGTAATCCGAATTTTGTATAAAGCACTTTTTAATATGTATATTTAAGTACAAAAAAAGATCAGTTTTAAGAATTGAAAAACAAAATGGCGGCTTGGCGGCATTTCCTCGAAAGTGCTGCATTTTGACGGCCGGAAACATAAGTCAATTAAATATTGACCAATCGATTCAAAAATTTTACAGAATATTCTCGATAGTTATCTCCACACAGGTACGTAGGGGTTTTTGTCGTGAATACGACTTACTTTACTATGGGGCACCTTTTCAAAATTTACCCTCTGAGAGAGTGATAAGTTTTTGATCCTGAATATCTCCTGTTGTATCTAATGAATCAACATAATTCTTGCAACATGCCATCGGAAATATGATCACAATTTTATGATAAAATTTTCAGTTGTGTGACATAATCTCAAATAGTTCAAAATTAAACTTTTCTTAAATGCTTGGTATAAACGAGTATCAAAGAGGATAATTCATAAGGCGCGTTTGCCTTTCTCGTATTTTGAAAGCTCATAGCTCAGTGATCTGTAGAAGGATTTATATAATCTAACTACCAATAGAATCGAAAATTTTCAACTTGAACGTGTATTGCAACAACACTGAAGTTTTTCAATAGTACACTATTGAAAAACCTGTTGGATTTAACTCATGACAGCACCAGCCAATCAGAACGCGAGATGTCTGCATCTATACAAGAGCATCCATATAAAAGTTGAGTGCTTCATTTTTCCTACCATTTGCTGAGCATCTGTTCCCGAAACAAGTCACACGAGAGCAACATCGTGGACCTGTCGTCTCACTGTTTCCCGTTCTGCGTACAGGAAAGGAATTCTAACAGAGGTGATGTGAAAAATAGCGTCATTTAAGTTAAAGCAGCTACTCTGAACGTACGGGACGCTGTCAGCACGATGACAGCGAAAACCGGGTGAAAGGAAGCCGAAAATTCCAGCAAGTAAGGCCAGAGCCGTAGCAATTCAGTTTTTCGTGGGGGGGCAAATTTTTTAGATTAAATTTAACGTATATTAAAAAAAAGCTGCATTACATGCGTATCAAACAATCTAGATAGCAATTTGAGGCACCATATGCCTGCATATTGTACGCGACGAACGTCACTCACTGACAGCGTTTTCAAGTAAACCCTCTAAGATCACTCTGAGAGTGGTTTCGGATTCATTTCTGAGCAGGTTTCAGCAGCCATGAAAATGACAGATCGTTTCATAAAAAACGATGCCATTCTCACAGCTATCGATACAGCAAATGAGATGGATTTGGAAAAGCTGCAGCCTTTGACCGAGTTAGGCATCAAATTGCCAAATGAAATTGAGCTAAAAATTGCCAAAGAATACATTGATAAAATTCGTGCAAAAAATGAGAAATTGAACAATTTGAAGAGGCCGATAGATAAAAAAATTAAGACTGTAATACTGACAGAGCTGTATAAGGTGTGCCAAGGAATGGAAAACGTATACAACCTTTTTGCAACCATTGAAACTTTTCCGTCCGGAACGGCAGTATGCGAATCATCATTTTCGGCATTGACACGGATCATGCGGCCTCAACGTATTAGCATGTCCACTGATAGATTAAACAATTTATCGTTTCTGGCATTCGAGCACAAGCGACTGGATTTTTTAGACGTGGACAGTCCTTTTAAGATTCAACGAACAAAAAAATCGCAAAGTGCAATTATATTAAAAAAGTGGTTGAATATCATTGTTCAAAATAATAAAAGAACTGTGAACGCAGTATAAACTATACAAATAGATCTCTTTATTGCTTTTTATTTTATAATTCTTTAATTTTTTTCCTTTCTACTATCAATTTCATATACGAGAAAAATACGTGGTGAGGCGGAAACCGCGTGGTGGGGCAAAGCCCCCCCTTGCCCCCTAGGTTGCTACGGCTCTGAGTAAGGCCCATTTAAATAGCACTTTTAAGTGCTAAAAATAATCATAAAGAACTAGTTGAATTTTGTCGCTTTCCTGCCATTTTCCGCGCAACTGTTGCCGAAACAAGGCACACACGAGTAGTTAAATTAATTTGCACCGTCACTAACACATTCAATTACGAACGGCAATGCGAAAGTAGAAGTGATGATGTTGAATACATCTTTATACTAGTATACAAATATGCCGTGCGAAAGTGTTGCCACGTACAGATCTATATGTATTTCTTTTTGTCGTGAATTCTTTAGTATGGGGCGCTTTTTGATCGTGATATCTAACACATTCAATTACGACAGTAACGCTGTCTCGCAATACGAAAAAGAAAATTTTGATTTAAAAACATCTTTATACTAGTATACTTTATACAAATTGTTAGAACAAAGGTTTCCACTTAATTTGCGCATTCTACTTTCCAGGCGTATCAGAACTGGGTAAATTTAAAGCAATCCTAAATATTTCTTTATCACAGTGATGTGATCGTCCTGAAAAGGACGGGGTTTTCAACTCCTCGTCGTTACGGATGGCCAGCTGCAGATGGCGAGGGATGATTTTCGTTTTCTTGTTGGCACGGGCAGCATTACCGGCCAATTCCAACACTTCGGCAGCCAAGTACTCCAACACTGCCGCCAGATAGACCGGTGCACCGGTATCGACACGTTCGGCGTAGTTCCTCTTCCGATGCAAACGATGGATTCTGCGCCAACTGGGAACTGCAGACCAGCACGGTTTGAGCGGGACTTTGCCTTGCCCTTAATTGCTCCTCCTGCGTGCGTGTTTCCGCGTAAAAATTCCACAAGAAGCTGTTAACAGCTAGATAGCCAATTCAGTATTACTGACTGCCGCCGTACTAACCTCTCTTTTATATCGTCTCACTGTTTCCCGTTCTGCGAAGGGGAGGTCCGTACACTGCTACCAGTATAAAATGAAATATGATGTGAGAAATAGCGTCATTTAAGTTAAACCAGCTACTCTGTACGTACACTCAACTGAAAACGAATGTTCATTCCACATGATAAATCATTCGACTGACATTGGTCTTCAAACATATTAGTTTTATCTGACGCATCTAAAAATAACGTGAAAATAAAGTGAAATTAATCTTATATCAACGTGCTTCTTACGTGATTCTCGCGAAGTCATTTTTGTTTTGTGTTTTGACAATCATGTTTGTGTTACGTGATTTTCCAGTATGCAGAAAAACGAAACAAGATGACTGGAACTAGTCGAGTTACTAACGATTTGTTAAGTGATTTGGAATTCACGAGTGATTTACTAGAAGTTTTTAGGATCTAGCTACGATAAATAAACTAACTGCCTACTTGAATAATCTTAAACAAAAATGTTAATTTTCACGTTAATTTCACGTTTTTTCACGTAAGTATATCGTCTTACAAGCATCGAATGAGCTCTTAACATTTTGATGTATTTCTATAGAGTGTGATCTTGATCTACATACATTGTGCACGGTTTCATTCGATGAACTAAAAGAACATTTGAATTTTTTTGCAGCAGGAGGAACCAATTGGAAATACGGTGCTATTTATGATATGATAGATGCTTGGAGGGAGCGAAATGTATATGATTTTTCCTTTAATCCCGTCTTTGCAACTATTGTTTAATTTATTTTTTGTTTTCAGCAATCAGCTATCGCGGAGGAAGTTAGACTGAGTGTATGCAAGGAAAAACTGATTATTGCAAATTCGAAGGAAAGTGAAAGTTCACCTCCACAATCTTCTCTGTTCAATCAAGGGGAAACTCAAGAGTCAATCGGCTTGGACGCCGAGGAAAATCAAGTTGTGTCAACGGAAGTTGAATATCAATCTGCCGAATTGAGCCTCCGAATCACCCAGGAGAATTGTCCCAATTTCGCAGATATCATAAACAATCCGGTGCAAACAGTTCAATGTACTTCTACTGCCGAGAAAGCCGAATCGCGTTTGTGTTTGGAAAATCGTAATACATCAAATTATTCATTCGCTACGGGAGACGCAGCAGTTCCGCTATCACCCAGTGTTTTATTAGCGCTTCTGACCCAAACCAAGGAGGGGAAAGAAATAACAATATGTGCTAAGGACGGAGAACTTTCAGAGGCTAAGCAGTTTCAACTAGCTGGTGTGATCGCTCGTTATCATTTAGGTCAGTGTAAGATCACTAAAAAAGAGCTCTTGGAGAATTACGTTCGTGTTATAACCACTCTTTTACCACACGAAAAGGCTGTAAATATAATTTATTTCTCTATATGATACGCGAATAGTTAAACTTTATACCTTGCAGGTAAATTATTACATTCCTAGAAATGGGGACCGAAAAAACTTCGTTGGCAAAGTTGCAAATAAGATAGGAAATTTGAAGCAAAAAAAGCGGAAATCTGATGCAAAAGAGGAAGAACACAGGAAAAAAATTAAGTGCAAAAAACCGATTGATACGTTGACAGATCCAGAAGTGCAAGTTACAACTGAATGGTCAAAATTAAATTCAGAGCCATGGAGTACGGTACTGGAAATGTGGCCCAAAGCGTTTGTATGTCGTAAACAATACCTCCGATACAAAAAGCAGATAATGCAACTTTTTTTATCGTTCGAGCACTACAAATTGCGACCGGGATATCAATTATTCGATATTGATTTTCATCTTACTAACATCGGTACACTAAGTGGATTGGAAAGGCTGGCAAGTTTTAGAGCGGGATTGATTACCTATGTAACGAAACATGCTCAGGATCCATCGGCAGACAGTTTGATTTCCGTTTCGATTGATAGTTCCTCATCTGAAGGTAATGTATAACAGTACAATTGATATCATAACACTAGCGTTATACTACGTGGTGTAAACATATGACAGATATGCTTTATGTTGTTAGTGTTAAGGTCAAAGAAAATTAAACTGGATTATTGATATTAACCTATGTTTTACAGATACCAAACTCTGCACGCTTTTGCTTGGACTTAATACAATATTACTATCGATATCTGCAGGATTGCATTTCAAACCAACTATTCTTGTAGCACAAGAGGATACAATTTTGTTCGTGCCGACAGAATAACAAATTCGTTCAAAAATCCAATCAGTTTATGCAGTCTTATGCTGAGCGTAATCTACCGATTGTACCGAAGCTCGTATTTTTAGGATCTAGCTACGATCAACTTGATGGGAGATTCTTCGTATGTTATGACACTGTGTTATATGAACTACCTTCAGCGACAAGATCTCTAGATGTACTCATAAAACTAACAGCAGCATTGGATCTACCATATTCAAAACTCTCCAAACTAGTTTGGCATTTTTTGAGTTCGTACGTGTATGAAATAGAAAAACGAGAAACCTATACCAGCATAAATAAACTAACTGCCTACTTGAATAATCTTAAACAAAAATGTTAATAAAGTGCATGCTATTCGATTGCAGTGAAAGCTTCATCAGCTGCGTCTCATATTTAGATAATCCAAAGAACCATCTTGTCTGTCATCTAAACTGTGTTTATTTTTTTCATTTACCAACCGAATTGCCATTCATACAGAATTACCTGTAATGTATTGATTTGCACTCTTTTTTTTTAACGACTACAGGGTCCGGCACTCGAAGTGTAACCAACTTCAGACCTTCGAGCCTGGCGTCAAGGTAAATGCGACATATTATCGGGAAAGTATTCTGGAGGTTGCTTTGAAGCCGTGGGCAGACAAACATTTCGGTGGCAGACCATGGACGTTTCAGCAGGACTCGGCACCGTCTCACAAAGCTCGAGTGAACCAAGAATGGCTGAAAAACAACGTTCCGAACTTCATCACGTCCACACAATGGCTCTCGAATTCACCAGATGCGAATCCAATGGATTATTCTCTTTGGGCCATTTTGGAGAGCAAAGTCCGAACTAAAAGATACACCAGTCTCGAGGCGCTGAAAAAAGATATTGTCCGCGAGTGGGCCAAAATACACCAGCAAGTCACATTCGGGCAGCTTGCGATTCGTTTTTTGACCGTCTCAAGGCCATAGTCAAGGCAAAAGGTGGTCATATCGAGCAAAAGTGAATTGATTCTGAATTTTGTATTATTTTTACACATTTTGTCCTTTGAATTTATGGCCTTTTTAATTGGTTACACTTCGAGTGCCGGACCCTGTAAGTTTAGTAGTCAATATTTCTTTTTTCTTTTTGCGATATTCTCCTAACCAGAGATCATTTTTTTGTAGAAACAGACAATTAAAATTATAGAATGATAATACTCAAGGGAGAGCAAGGATGTGAAAATATAGAACGGAAAAATGAGACGTGACAGAGGGTCATTTAAGCAAGCAGAAATCTTCTAGTAACTTAACTTTTACCTTCTACCAGAGGAGTTGGGCTTAGGCATCTGAACAATGCGAATCACCCAAGTCTCTGGTATGTCGGAAAGTAGTGATAAAGGTCTTTTACCATTTACTATCCATTTACTATGCGAGGCAGCTCCGTCAGACATAAATAAAACCTTAAATATAATTAAGAATTATTCATGTACATGTAATAATTCTGGATATAGCAAGCGAATAAACAATTCGTAAGAGCTTTAAAATAAAAAATATCAAAAAAAATCGAAACCCTGATTTTTTTTAATTTAATTTTTTTGGTTCATTTTGAAATTATTGAAAAAAAATCAATTTTTTTTCAGAGTATATTTTTTTTAGAGTGCTTTATTGATTCCCTACAACTTCTTCCTGGATGCCATTTTTGTACGATGAACGGTTTCCGAATTAAAACGAGACCCGTAAACTGTTTTAGCTGTAACTTCTTCATATTTTTCAAAGGCACGGATGGGATAGCCATCAATCTATAGGTTTTAATAATAGCTTTGAAATAAAATTTATAAAAAAAACTACAAGGATCAGCCCCATGGGGTTGTTCGAGCCATTGATGTGTAACAAGTTAACCAAATTTTCTAATGATCTACAATCAAACAGTTCAATCAATCGACACACTTTTGAATCCGCAGTTGCACGAGAGTCCTAGATTGATCTTGATTAGGAACCAACACCGAATATTGTTTGTTTTATAGCCGACAAAATTACACCAATATCCCAAATGTATGCATTTATATCTTTGTACATACCTGCGATACGATTTTGATATTAAAGCTTCTCTTCGCAAAACATGTGTTAAAGTTTTGTATGCAAGAAGTTATTTTTATAGCGTTAAGTTTCTCTACCATTCTGCGATTTCGGTTGAAGCGATAAACTTTTTCTCATCATCAATCGAGTTCATCTTATATAAATTAGAAATTAATCTTACGCACTCAACACTTACCCTGGGGTAGTTTTTTTTTATAAAATTTTTTATTTGGCTCATTTGCTTTAGTTTAACGTGGCCGATTGTCTTGTTGTTATAGGAGAAGAAGGGACGTCGTATTAAGGGGGCGGCATACTCCCCTAGAGTTAGTAAAGGAATGTGAGGAGGGTGGGATTTACAAAATATTGATTTTGAGTTACAATACATCATTCGTTTGTGACACAAAATTTTTAGAGTTTTATGGATCTTCACGTTCTTCAGATTGTAACGAGAGAGATTATCCTTGGCTGGAATGCTTTGTTGGTGTTCTCTGATGTACGTGTGACGTTTTTGGGTAGTTTCCAGCAACTCAGTTCAAGGCAGGTACATGCTCCAAAGCATCGTTCATACGGGCCATACTTTCAGCAACGTAAAGAAGAGTGCGATAGAGCTATAGACGAGAAAGAGATAGAGAGAGCACTAAATTTGAGCATTGATAGTTTTCAAGAAGTTGTAGATGAGTGTCATATAAGGAAGATTTCGAGTTGCCAAGACGTCGCGGACTGGTACGAAGGGTGGTATACCTCGGGCCCGAAGGCAACCTATGAGTTGGGACCTGGCATCACAATACTCGACACATGTCCAAACAACATGCTCGATGTCATGATAACCCTCCCAGCAAACGCAGACACCACTCTCAGCGAGCCCCACACGACGGAGATGCGCGCTGAACATATAATGATTAGGCATGAGCCTTGACATTACACGAATGAAGTCTCGGTTCACGTCGAAACCCCGGAACCAAGCTTTCGTCGATACCTGTGGGATTATTGAGTGTAACCATCGTCCCAGAGTTCCACTATTCCATGTATTTTGCCAGCTGGCTAGAGTTTTCTGACGACAGCAACTGAAAAATTCATTGAAGCAGATTGGTCTTTCATAGATATCACCTTCTAGTGCGCCCACCTTGGCTAGTGAGTCCGCCCTCTCATTGCCCCGTATGGAACAATGTGAAGGGACCCAAGCCAAGGTAATCTGGTATGATTTTGCAGATAAAGCACTCAATTGTTCCCGTATTTTCCCCGGGAAATACGGTGAGTGCTTTCCAGGCTTCACTGAACGGAGAGCCTCAATGGAGCTGAGACTGTCCGATACAATGACGTAGTGATCTGTGGGCAGAGTGTCAATGATCTCAAGGGTATACTGAATTGCAGCTAGTTCTGCGACGTAAACTGAAGCTGGATCACTGAGTTTATAGGAAGCGGTGAAATTTACATTGAATATACCGAAGCCAGTGGGCCCGTCGAGATGTGATCCGTCAGTGTAAAACATTTTATTACAGTCAACTTCTTTAAACTTATTATTAAAAATTTTTGGGATCTCTTGAGGGCGTACAGGATCCGGGATTCCACGAATTTCTTCTTGCATGGATGTATCGTAAAACACAGTAAGATTAGAAGTATCCACCAAATGAACACGGTTGGAAACAAACGAAGAAGGGTTTATATTTTGAGCCATGTAGTCAAAATACAAGGACATAAAACGGGTCTGAGAATTAAGCTCGACAAGCTTTTCGAAGTTTACAATCACCATCGGATTCAAGATGTCGCATCGGATAAGCAATCGATATGAGAGATTCCAGAATCTATTTTTCAACGGCAAGACGCCCGCCAGAACTTCAAGACTCATCGTATGAGTCGATTGCATGCAACCCAAGGCAATACGCAAACAACGATACTGAATTGTTTCCAGTTTAATGAAATGAATATTCGCAGCGGAGCGGAAACAAAAACATCCATATTTCATTACGGACAATATCGTTGTTTGGTACAACCTGATCAGGTCTTCTGGGTGAGAGCCCCACCAAGTTCCGGTTATTGTACGAAGAAAGTTGATTCTCTGTTGGCATTTTTGTTTCAGATACCTAATGTGACATCCCCAGGTGCCTTTGGAGTCGAACCAGACCCCGAGATATTTAAATGTGAAGACCTGAGCTATGGTTTTACCCCTTAGTTGAAGCTGTAATTGTGCTGGCTCTCGCTTCCTTGAAAATACAACCAGCTCAGTTTTCTCCCTAGAGAACTCGATACCCATTTGAAGAGCCCATTTCGACAAGTTGTGGAGAGTATCTTGCAATGGTCCTTGGAGATCGGCAGTTTTGGGTCCTATAATAGACACAACGCTGTCGTCGGCAAGTTGTCTTAGCGTGCAAGATGTGTTGATACATTTATCGATGTCATTTACGTAAAAATTGTATAAAAGGGGGCTTAAACATGAGCCCTGAGGAGGACCCATGTAACTGAATCGTGATGTCGTCAAATCACCATGCTCAAAATGCATGTGTTTCTCGGACAATAGATTATATGAAAAGTTGTTCAAAACTGGTGAAAGACCATGCTGATGCAACTTCTCGGATAGAATATTAATGGAAACTGAATCAAATGCCCCCTTGATGTCGAGGAAAACTGATGCCATTTGTTGTTTACGAGCAAATGCCATATGTATTTCTGTTGAGAGCAACGCAAGACAAGACAGTCCTTTGCCTCTGCGGAACCCAAATTGTGTATCTGAAAGCAATCCATTTGTCTCGACCCAATTGTCTAGACGGAAGAGAATCATTTTCTCCACCAATTTCCGAATACAGGAAAGCATAGCGATCGGCCGGTACGAATTGTGCTCGGAGGCTGGTTTTCCTGGTTTTTGAATAGCGATAACCTTCACTTGTCTCCAATCATGTGGTACAATGTTACCCTTAAGGAACATGTTGAATATATTCAACAAGCGTCTCTTAACAGAGTCAGGCAGATTTTTCAGCAAGTTTAATTTAATTCGGTCTAACCCTGGGGCTTTATTGTGACACGAAAGGAGCGCAAGTGAAAACTCCGCCATTGAAAACGGGTTTTCGTTCGAGTTCGATGTCGCGACGCGGGTGATCTTCTGTTCCGGAACAGAATCGGGACATACTCTCTTAGCAAAATCAAATATCCAGCGGTTAGAATATTCCTCGCTTTCGTTCGCGTGATTTCGATTGCGCATGCGATGGGCCGTATTCCAAAGAGTGCTCATTGCTGTTTCTCTCGTTAATCCGTCAACAAACCTTCGCCAGTAACCGCGTTTCTTAGCTTTAATCAGACTTTTCATTTGAAATTCTAACGCCGCGTATTTCCGATAATTATCTGGGGTTCCGTTCCTTCTAAACGAGATGAAGGCTGAAGCTTTTTTCGTTTTCAGCTCTGAGCACCCTTTGTCCCACCATGGGTTGGGAGAACGTATACTAGTTTGCGCGCTGGGTACTCGTTTCGTCTGAGCTTGAATTGCGGTATTAAGAATCAAGCCAGCCAAAAATGTATACTCTTCCTCCGGAGGAAGCTCCTGTGATAATTCTAGTTTCTCCGATATCGAGCTTGCGTAACTTTTCCAATCAATGTTTCGTGTGAGATCGTACGAAACATTGATTGTTTTCGATGGTTTTATGCGGTTGGCGATTGAAACCATGATCGGCAAGTGATCGCTACCGTGAGGATCATAGATTACCTCCCACTTGCAATCTAACTGTAGCGAGGTCGAGCAAAGGGATAAATCCAACGCACTTGGTTGTGCTGGCGGTCCGTGTCATTTCTCCCGTGTTTAGAATTGTCATATTGAAGTTGTCACACAGATCTTGGATTAACGAAGAACGGTTATCATCATAGAAGCAGCCCCATCCTGTACCATGCGAGTTAAAGTCCCCTAAAACCAGTCGCGGTGAAGGAAGGAGTTCTATGATGTCTGCAAGCCGTCGATGCCCTATCGAGACTCTGGGAGGAATGTAGATGGAAGCAATACATAGATCTTTGCTTTTAATATTGATTTCGCAAGCAACAACTTCAATTCCCGGTATCGAGGGGAGATTAATACGGTGAAATGAATAGCACTTTGTGATCCCTAAAAGTACCCCTCCGTAAGAGTCTTCCCGATCCAGTCGAATAATGTTGAAATTGTGGAAGTCTAGGGTGATGTTAGAAGTAAGCCATGTTTCGCATAAGCTAAATGCGTCGCAGTTACGGTTGTTTATCAGGTATTTGAAAGAATCTAGTTTTGGGATTATACTTCTGCAGTTCCATTGGAGCACAGTGATCATATCCTCGATTTCTAGTGGTGAATTAGCCATCGAAGGATACGATCGCAGAAAGGAGGGGCCATTGTTCAGTCAACTGTTTCAAAAATGCTCTTACTGTTGGCACTAAAGCAGTTAGTAAGCTTTTAAGAGGATCATCAATGTTGAAGGCTGTTAAAATCCAGTCCACAATATCAGAGAATCTCAGCAATCCAGATTTTGTCTGATTGTCTTGCTGTGATTTGGGGTCACTTGGGTGCTTTGTTGCCCCTGGAAGCGCTGGGTACTCCTTTTTATCTCTTAGTTTGCTTAAACCAGGAGGGATTTGCTTCGGTTGTGAGTCAGCGCTTTTTGTTTCAATTGGAGTATTCTGCGGCGAAGTCAGTCTAAGGCCTTTTCGTGGTAGCTTTGGAGAAGCCATGTTTGGTCTTTTCCTGCTTCCTTCAGTAAATGAGTAAGATGGTCCTTCGCCGGGGTCGTCAGAGATATCTTCGTCAACTGGCAAGAGGGCAAACGGGTTCTCAGGGTTCGATTGTACTGTTTTTTGAGTATATCCGCATAAGACCGCCTAGAGCGCTCTTTCACGGATTGTTTGAGCTTTTCTTCCCGTTGTATGTATATTGGACACACCGAGAGATCATGAAGACTTTCGCTACAGTAAATGCACTTATTAGCGGTCTTGCTACAGGAATTGTCTTCATGACCTTCCCCACATTTACCGCATCGCGGTTAATTGCAGCAGAAGTTTGCCGTGTGCCCAAACTTTTTGCAATTCGAGCAGTGCATTAGTCGTGGTATGTACATCCTGACAGGTAGACGAACCCCTCCCACTACCAAATAATTTGGAAGTGCAGATCCGGCAAAGGTCACGCGAAATGAGTCTGATGGGTAAAATTTACCGTCTATCGACTTGGAGTGCAATCGCTTGCACTCCAATATTTTCACTGGCTGAAGATCGGGGTTTTTGAAGCGGCCTTCCCCATCCTTCCACAGATCTTCGATTGTCAGACTCTCGTCCCGTACCACACCGTCGATCTCCACCATATGTGACGGGACATACACGCGGTACTCCCTCGTGAAAAGCTCGTCGGCAGCAATCTCATTTGCTTGCTTCACGTCGGACACAACAACGCGCAATTTATTTGGCGCCACTTTGTCCATATGCTTTACTGCCGAGTAGTGTTTCGTCAGGTCCCGAGCAATATTCATTACTCTAAGAGGTTTCGATATAGGCCGGAAGTACACCACCCACGGGCCCCTCGATCCATCGTCCTGGTAAACCTTACGACGAAGGGGAGGTTTCTCAAACGAGGGAGCGAGGTTGTCCGAAAAAGGAATATCGTATTCAGAGTCGGACATTAGATACTCTTCGCCTTCGTCATCTATATGTTCCTCCTCCGGGACGCTGGTGACGTCACTAGCGGACATTTTTTTAATGTGCGGGAGTAGAATCTCCCGCACTTTTAACAATAAAGATAGACAGAAGTGAAAGAGATAGAAAATCAGAAAGAAAAAGTTTAAAAAAGTACTTAGCTAGTATGGCACGATGAGCTGTTAGGTGATATATTCCTCCTGATTCCTCAGCGTGACCTTGATCTGTTTTCACCGGCAGGCTCGTAGGCGGCAAACAATAAAAATGTGTTATTGTCCGATACTGCTTGGTTGAACAAAAGAGTCCACTGCTGCTTCCAACGCGGAATCAATACACAAAGCTTGCTGTGTAAAAACCACTATTCTCGTTGCTACAATACAATGCTTATACTACAGCCCTTGCTGAGATAAGCACCTTCACCGATGTCGACTATAATAACGCGCGTGTGCACAAATCGAACACTCGGGTACGAATGGTACCCTGGGGTAGTTGTCAATTTCCCAAGCGAAACGACATAACAAGGAATTTCATCCAAGCTTGCATGACACAAGATCAGAGCATACCAATTAAAGCTTCAAATCGTTTTATGGCACTTTTTGTCTTGCTGTCTAGTAACAACCTACCTCTAGCATGCTACGCGTAGGACTGAAACGATAGCTATAATTTTGCTTCTATTTATTGATTCGCGTGCTTCTAACAGCTTCGCTTTTGCATCGATTGACCAATCAGAGCTATGCTTTCCCTTTAATATATCGCTTACCCCTTCAAAACCGTCGTCTGAGGCAGGGGAATCCGATATGCCGCAGATTTTTAGTAGACAAAATAGGAAACTGCTCGCTACTAATCACAATTTTAATCATATATAATTGAAAATACATGGCTTCATACATTCAAATCGAATCTTAGAAATATTTCCAATCAAATCATGAAATAATATTAATAATTGATACAAAATATATTGAGATGTAAGTGTTGAAAACCTGACCACATTTCTACGTGTATTTTACCTTAAGTTCCTAATTTGCACCTATATAGAAAATAAAGATGTGTTCCACAACAAAAAATAAAAACCTTGCTTTTTTTTAATTTAACTTTTTCGGATTATTTTGTAATTATTGAGAAATTAAATCAAAAATTTTTGTCAGTGTATATTTTTTTAGAATTCTCAACCGGTTCCCTACAACTTCTTCCTGAACACCATTGTTGTACAATTAACGGTTTCCGAGTTAAAACGATTTGAAAAAGACAATTTTGGTGAAATACCAAAATAAATACGCCCTTTTTAAAAGTCAGTCGTGAGTCGGACTGACCTCTCTATCGATTCGAAACTTATGGTTTGCCGTACTGAAGTCATGTGCTAAGTTTCATCCAAATCGGAGAAGGTCGAGTCTGATGATCTGCTAAGCATTTCTGGAATTGCTCGTATACAAAAGAGAATGATTTTTGAGATAAATACATGCAAAAATAGCTTACTATTATTGAAACCGTAATTTGTAGCTCTCATATTATTTTTGAAGAAACATACAAAGTTCCAGAAGATCGAAACCAAAAAAGTTAAAACCGGGATGAAATAAATAATATATAAACACAGAATAACGAGACAACGGTTTAATAGAACTAATTGTTTTGGTAGAACTATTAAGTTTTGAGTGGTTCTTTGTAATTAACGGTTTTGACCATCTCTAGAACACATTCTTAACGATTACATTAGCCAGTTTATCTGCACAAACTTGTGCAATTTAACAGTAATACACTGAGGTCTTTTTCTATGCGGTCTTTTTTTATGCGGTTTTTTTACGCGACTTTTTTTATGCGAATTTTCAGAGTTATGCGGTTTATTTTTTATGCGAAGTTTCAGAGTTATGCGGTTTTTTTATGCGAATTTTTAGAGTTATGCGGTTTGCCCTTCTGCGGTCTTTTTTTATGCGAAGTTTCAGAGTCATGCGGTTTTTTTATGCGAAGTTTCAGCAAATACAAATTATAATACGGAGTACTCCGACAAATTTTCAAGGACACATTTTGCATCGTGCGGTACATTGTCATGATACACTGTCAGAGTGACAATGTACTTTAACGAATTTCCTATAAAACTAGCAACACTGAAGGGTAAGAACAAGTTCACTATAGTTACTGTTTATTATAGTGAAAAATATGTAATCATATTACTTACATATTTTGATCCTTAGGAAAACTATGGAGCGAAATTTCGGACGACCCTGTTCGTGTGTCACATCCCTCTACTAAGCAACTTCTCACCATTTTGAAAGCTTCTCGGTTTATTAGCCGGCGATATTTAGACTGATTGTTGCAGTCTAATACAGCAACGATAAACAAACAAGTTTGTTTTGCACCGTAGCAACTAGCATAAAGCGTTGCCAGAAACGATCTCCTTTCACATTTTCACACTATCGCAACGAAAGGGAGATATTTGCTAGGCTTACTTGTTCATGCTGTGAACCAAACATTGGCGATTCGTTTATATGGGACTTAGGGGTATTATTTTTTGTATTTGGTTTCAGAGTTAGGCGGTTTTTTTTAATGCGAATTTTCAGAGTTATGCGGTTTTTTTTATGCGGTTCGTAAATTCGCATAAAAAAAGACTTCAGTATATAGTGTAATCGATTCGCAGTTGTCTGCAAGCAGTCAAAATCGGTTTGACTGTCCATCCATCCATTTGACTGTTTCTGAAACTGTTGTGCAGAAATTGTCTGTCACAGATTCTATGACGACCAAAAACTTGTTTATTTCATCCAAACACAAAACAAAACGTTCCACCACCAGTGTGAGAAGTGAGTACATATGGGTTTTCCCAAAAGGTTTGAAGTAGTGTTCAATTTTTTTCTGTGTAGATACCAGATAATAATACAAAAACCTGTTTTAATCCACATAGTGGTGTATTGAAGGCTTACTCGTATCACTCATACTCTCACATTCTCTTAGATGTGGTATTCTTCGAAATAATTTTTATTGCTTCTTGAAAGAATGCAAAAAATTTGATTGCGCATCAATTAGTACAACCAACAACCAAAAAAATGAAACAGGTTTGCTATTGCAGGTACTTCTGCAACCGGTGTAAATGAAGTCGGTTCGAATGACCATCTGTTAACATGTCTTACAAACTGTATTGATTTTGATCAATTTTATAAAATTTTATATGATTCGGTTATCGTACTTTAAACGACGGTTTAAATTTTAAATACCTATAATTTTAAAAATGCAAAAACGAAATTTTAAACACTTGCATCCGCGCAAAGTTTAAGAGTTTTGGCCTTTTATTTGAATCTAAATTTGTGAATATCGGTCAAGCGATCTCTACGGAAAGTTCCATTTTTGAGTATATGACCACTATTTCAGGAACAGGAAGTCGGGAATCAGAATAGTCCAAGGCTCTTTGGATATTTATGTGTTTATTTATTTATTTATTTATTTATTATTATTCCTTCATCTGACCAGATATAGTCCACATGAAGCATTGGAAGGGGAAAAGCCCAATTAAAGATCCAAAGAGAAACTATCTTCGAATCTCTTCTTCTTTTCTAATTTCTATGGTTGGCTAAACTGACAATTTAATCACACATATTGGTTTTTACATAAATTCTTATACACTAAGTAAATTTCTTAAGTCTATCTTTAAAATTATCATATGAAATGGAAAAGTCGAAAAAATCATAGACATGGTTAAAAATACAACACATCCCCCTTATAGGCTCGTTCTGTCCATAATCAGTACGTTGATGGTCAAGTCTTAAAAAGTTCCTCGATCTTAAAGTTCTAGGTGGTACGTTATTATTAACTCGAGAAAGTATATATGGAGCGTCAATTTGACCGATTAATAATTTTCCAATAAAATTTTCCAAGATATTCCTTCTTTTGGCAAGCGTGTCCATTCCAAGTAATCTGCAGCGATCTGCATAGGCTGGTTATTCTGTAGGGTTACGCCATGGCAGAGATCTAAGAGCATAACGAATGAACCTAGCTTGAACTGATTCAATTCGGTTAATCCAGACATCTAGGTAAGGACTCCAAAGTACAGATGAAGTTTCTAGGACTGATCGCACAAGGGTGAAGTACAGTGATCGAAGACAATATGGATCTTTGAACTCTTTTGCTATTTTGAATATAAATCCAAGATTTCGGTTGGCTTGAGCAATAATATGACAGTAGTGGTCTCTGAAGAACAGCTGTGTATCCAGTAGTACACCAAGATCTCTGACAACTGATACTCTTTCAAGACATTCTTCGGAAACAGTGTAGCTCCAAAGAACAGGCTTTTTCTTGCGTGTGAAGGTAACTACAGAACATTTGGATACACTAAGCGTCAAGCGGTTACGCGTACACCAATCACAGAAAAAATCGATCTGTTTTTGCGAGACAATGCAGTTCTCTTCGGATCGAATGGTGAGGAAGAGTTTTAGATCATCTGCATAAATAAGCTTACATCCTGGTGGCACGATAAAGCAAATATCATTAAAAAATAAAGAAAACAGCAAAGGTCCTAGGTTGCTATCCTGTGGTACGCCTGACAAGTTGGTGAAATTATCTGACTCGTTATTTCCAAGTTTGACAGAGAGAGTTCTACCAACGAGATACGATCTGATCAATTCAGTGAATGTTTTGGAAGCACCCAGTTTAGGAATTTTCGCAAGTAAAATAGCGTGATCCACGCGATCAGATGCTGCTTTGAGATCAGTATAAATCGTGTCCACCTGTGCCCCATCTTCCATACTTCGAATGCAATGCGATGTAAATTGAGCTAGATTTGTAGCTGTAGATCTTCCTGGGAAAAATCCATGTTGATCTGTCGATATGTATGTTTTAATTTCACTCAACAGAACACTGCTTATGAGAATCTCGAATAATTTAGATCCGGCGCAAAGTGATGTGATTCCACGATAGTTTTCTACGTTTTGATTATTTCCTTTTTTAAATACGGGAAACATATATGATTTTTTTCAGCATTGCGGAAATATTCCTTGCGATAGTGACTGAGTGACTGCTCTTCCTTAAAACTTATATTCAATAAGTTTTAAGGGAGAGCACAAAGCATTTTCACATCCTTTCAATATAATAGCAGGGATGCCATCTGGACCAGACGATGATGATGACTTCAGCTTATTCAATGCAGTGAGTATATCAGCGTTGGTGAACTGAATGTTATTAAGGCTTAGTACATCACAAGGAACATCTCTTAGACCGGACTCCACCTGTGCTGAAGTAGACGGAACAGTCTCAAAAACACTTGAAAAGTGTTTAGCAAAAAGCTTACAGATTTCACCAGACAAACTTGAACTTTCATTCCCAAGAGTCAACATGGAAGGAAGACCTTTCTCCTTGTGCTTGTTATTAAAAAAATACAGAAAAGTTTTTGAGTTTTGTTTAAGGTTGGCTTGAATCTGTAGAACATGTCTCGAATAAAGGAAGCCGTATAATTATTGCTGGGATGAGTGAATTCCCGTTTGGTAGTAGGATTACGTCGAATTGTATAGTGCCGAAATGCAGCTGCTCTCAACTGTTTTAGTTGACGAAGGTGTCGATTTGACCAAGGTGGTTTTAATCGAGTACGTGGGGCTGGTACATGTAGTCTAAACAAATAGTTGAGCACAGATGTAAATCTTTCCACCGCTACATTGACGTCTTTTGTATTGTCCAAGAGTAATTCTCAATCGATTAACTCCAATGAACTATTAAGTTTAAGAAAAATCAAATTCTACATCTTCGACCACATCATTGAAACAGATTTTTTGGTGACTTGATAATTCAGCCAACAGAGGAGGATGACGGCAATCTATACCAACAAGTGGTTCATCAGCTTGACGCACGTGACAGTTCGCTAACGATTCCTCGTTAACGAACAAAAGATCCAAAGTGTGATTCAATCTATTAGTCACTGTGTAAATTAGAATCATGTTCAATAAAGACATCCCGTCTAATAGAGTGCTACTAGATCTCGACACGACTGAGGATGACGGATCGGCAGACGCAAATCCATAGGAAGTTTTTTTCCACACAATACCAGATTGATTGTAATCACCAAATATTAAATGAGAGGTTGAAGGCTCAAGCCTGTTTGAAACATTCATCGCGGAGTCAATATGTCGTTGTACTACGCTTACATTAATTGCCAAATCTGGTGGAATATATACAGCACCGACGCATACGTTGAAATCTTGACAACCTATGTTCACCCAGTACTGTTCGAGAGTAATGTTACAATTTTTGTTTGTTTTAGACATTAACCTGTTAGTTACAGCGATGAGTACACCACCACCTCTTGTTTTACCAAAAAATTTTGGATCGCGATCGTTCCGAGAAACTGTGTATCCAGGACCAAACAACTGCAGTGAGGAGATGTCATCGTTCAGCCATGTCTCGGACAGTACAATTACGTCATTTTCTGCATCATAAACAGTAACGATGAGGTCGTCGATTTTTGTGCGCAGGTCTCTCACGTTCTGGTGATAGATTCTGAGTTGTGCAGTAGATGAATAATCGTCGGGTATCTGCAATCCAGATTTGCTTTGAGGAGGTGCAGTATCGTTTGTAGCTTCAGAGAGACATATAGCCTCCCTGGCTTCACCTGGAGAAAAAATCATGGCGGCACCAGGATCTGGGATGACAGGCGGTATGCGGAGTGATGGGAACAGAATCGGAGACATACTTTTCAAACGTTGACAGCAAACAGTAGTTGACGACTGAGTCGGAAGCATCTGTTTCAATTGATGGCTGCAAATGGTAGTAATTTTGAGGAGGAGCAGTATCATGTATAGCTTCGAGAGGACATACACTTAATAATTCGCTTCAGTCTGGAGTTTTTCCAGAAACGTGGAAAAACTCTTTCCTTATACCAATTTTCAAAAATGGGAAAAAAGCAGACATATGCAACTATCGCGGGATTGCTATTCTTTCTTGCATTCCGAAGCTATTTGAAGCGATCGTTAATGACAAACTCTTTAGTCAAATAAAAAATAGAATTACTCACATGCAACATGGATTTTTCAAAGGACGTTCCACTACTACTAATTTGCTTGAATTCGTCCACTATACCCTGACCGCTATGGACAAGGGAAATTACATTGAAGCTTTTTATACAGATTTCAGCAAAGCATTCGATCGTGTTGACATACCCATGCTTATGTTCAAATTACAGAAATTGGGAATCTTACCAGGTCTTCTTAATTGGTTGGAATCTTATCTAACAAATCGTCAACAAATTGTAAAATTCAAGGGTAAAAAGTCGAGCCCCATTCACGTCAGTTCCGGGGTCCCCCAGGGATCTCATTTAGGTCCTCTTTTATTTATCTTGTTTGTTAACGACATTTCCTTTCTTTAAAAAAAAATAAAAATTCTAATATACGCAGACGATATAAAACTATTTTTAGAAATAGAGAAAAGTGTGGATGCCAAGGTTTATCAAGAAGAAATTCTTTCTTTTTATACATGGTGTAACAAAAGTCTTCTTCAACTAAATGTGAAAAAATGCAGTAGAATAACATTCAGTAAAAAACGAAATACACCTGACTTGATACTTACTCTTGGAAGTCAAACAGTTAAAAAATGCGAAAGAATTAGGGACTTAGGAATAATACTAGATTCTAAAATGACTTTTGTTGACCATTATAATACAATCATAAACAGAGCCAATAACATGCTAGGATTCATAAAACGATTTTGTTACTGTTTTCACGATCCGTATACAATTAAAACATTATACATTGCCTATGTTCGGTCAGTACTAGAATACTGTAGCTTAGTTTGGTCACCTTACTTAATCACATGGGAAGATCGAATAGAATCAGTTCAAAAACAATTAATGTTATTTGCACTTCGTAAATTAGGTTGGACAAGACTTCCTCTTCCGTCATATAAAGCCCGCTGTATGCTAATAAGTATTCAAACATTAAAAGAACGCAGAGAATTTTCAATGGTCTCATTTGTAAATGACATTGTCTCGAATCGCATAGATTCCAGTCAACTCCTGTCCAATCTAAATTTTTACATACCATCTCGGCGTTTAAGAAATGGAAATATTTTTATTACAAACCACCAGCGAACAAACTATGCGAAAAATGGGCCAATAAATCAATTGATGGCTGTATACAACAAGCATTCAGAAGCAGTCGATTTCACTATGTCAAAAAACAAACTAAAGCAATATTTCAGTTCTATTCGGTAAGCCAATTATTATTATTTGACTCATAATAAATTATACATCTATTTAGAATAGTTTACAAATTTAAGACGATTATTGTAATTATCCTTATGGTCTACTTTTGATTGACGGCAAATAAATAAATAAACACTCTCATTAGTTTTACCTGGAGAAAAATTCATGGCGGTATCCGGATCTAGAGAAGAAGTCATGTCGGATGAATCATCTGGGATGACGGCCGACAGGCGAGAGACAGTAACTGAATCGGAAGCATCTTTTTCACACTGTAAACAGGTGTTGACGGAGACGGAGTCGGAAGCATCTATTTCAATCAATGGCTGCAAACAGGAGTTGTTTTGAGGAGGAGCAGTATCATGTGAAGCTTCGAGAGGACATATACCCTCGCTAGTTTTACCTGGACAAAAAATCATGTCGATAACAGGAACTAGAAAGTAAGGCATGGCGGTATCGAAATCTGGGGATGACTTCATGGCGGCATCAAGTGATTGCTATTCAGCGTGGTGAATATTTTGGCGTCTCCGTTCAACAAGTTTCTTATCAACTGGGCATTCCAGATTGTATGCTTCATGTTTTGTGTCCAAGTTTAATTTTTGATTTTTGTTCATCTGAGTACAGTTAGCGCAGCACAACGTTAATGATTCACAAACAGCCGAAGCATGTTCACTAGCACATTTAGAACATATTTGAGGATGATTACACTCATTGCTCTTGTGTCCATAAGCACAACATTTAAAACAACGCACAATCCCGAAGCATTCAAATACTCTACATCTTTCACAACCAATGTTCACATGACCTAATTTCAGCATGGAGTCATTAGCATCAGCGTTCACCTCGATTATAAAATTGAATGTCGTGATGTCGTTACGTACTGATTTGAAACATGCAATCAATTTCAAATCAGTCAAGTTAACTGCTTCATTCTGCTCCATTACACATTCCTTAAGATCGCTTTCAGAGAGCTTATCAGTCACACCAACAATCTTCAGTCTCGGTTTCATCGGTTTCGGTACTGAGTTGTCGTAGTTTTCACCAAGCTTTTCTTTAACAACAGCAAATTCTGGTTCTACAGCTTCAGCACATTTTACACCAAGAATGATACTACCATTATTACCTTCGCGAACAGTTTGAATTTTATTCGAAACACGATCAATATTATCACTTAGATCGCTTTTCGTTTTCTTGGCAGTTTGATTAACTACTTTCGGGCGAACAACGATGACCGCATTCATTTTTATGAGATTGTTTCAAAGGCACACGAGGACACCGTGTATTAACGAACGACGGCGAGCAAGAGCCATCAGTGGAATAGCCGTAATAGCCTGTTGCAAATTTTTAGCACTTCAGCAAATGATTTTTGTTCTGCTTTACCAGATAGTTCCCGTAACAAGTCACTTTTTAAGTTTTCTACTGCATTTTCTATTTGCTTGCCTACATCATATTCTAATGATTTCACCTTTTCAATCAATTCATTCTTGAACAGCTCAACATTCTCACTCATTTTTGCTAAAATGCTATTACATTTGGCTATGATTTTATTGTGACCAGATTGATGCTTGCGACAACCATGGCAAAGATATTCCAAGCCAAGATTAGTTTCCAATGCTTTCAGCCCTTGTTTATCAATATCGTCAGTCTCGCCCGTGATCGCTGACCTGTAGGTCACCAACCAAACAGAACAATAGAACCACTTCTAATAAACTTATTAACTGGTAACCTTCTTAGAAGATTCACTTAACTCAGCTTATGAATATTTATCCACCAATGATAACTCAGAAACCGCTGAGCGTTGAACTTCACGTAGATATAAGAAACTCCACTCAACTTAACGCGGAACACAGAGAAAAAGTGGTTTAAACGCGGAGATAAACTCTTCGCATTTCAACCTTGCAAGTGAATTTCAAACAAAGTATATGATGCTGCGGCTATTTAGTTATATACACAATTAATGTTTATTTTACAATTAATGTTTATAGACACCTCTTCTATCTCTCAACCACGTGAACTCACTTCTCACCGAATCGCGTTGTCAATGTCATCATTTCCGGTCGAAATAATGAAGCTTATCGCCCATTTCGTATAATTCTTAAAAGAAATCACTACTGAATTTTCTGATCTCCTCCTTCACGATAAAGTTCAATGGATTTCCAGAAGCATAGTACTGGAACGTTTTGCTTTGTACTTGGAAGAAATAAATATGAAAAACTAAATAATTAATAATTGAAAAAAGTAATAACCACTCCAAATTAAAAAATGCAGAAGTTTACTTATTTGAACTTTTTTTCTAGGTTTTGTAAATATTTATCTGTCACAGTTTATCTGCCACAAACAAGTAATTTTTCGGCAGTTTATATTTGGTGTGGCAATGTGATCACAGTTTATATTTGGTCTGGCAATGTGCCGACAGTCAATACTTTGACAGTTGTTATGTTTGACTGTGACACACTTTTTAAGCATGTCTGTATTGTGATTACATTGATCAGACAAATAAAACTGGTTACCGACTTAAATATATGGAGTGGGCTATTTATTGCAGTTTTTCTGCACAAAGTGATCCCATTGGAAGAAAGTTTGTGGGGCAGAGAACTTTTCACGGAATATTGCATTATAATAAAATATAGATCTGGTCTCACAAACGGAAGCTCGTTGCGTTGCTACTTGGTGTGTTGTGTTTGGAAGCAATTAAAGAAGGAATATAAATGTACTCAGATTTTTTTACCTATTTTATAAATATTAAAAATAGGTATAGAAATCGCTCCAACTTTAGAAAAATTTTCTGAGGCCCGGAGACGCATGAAGGAATGGTTATAATTTTAGAAAATTTCAAATACTGAACTTTTCCACAATTTAAAAAACTATTAAACCGAAATTTTAAAAAAAATAGTCGAAATAGTGACCATCTTTCTGACATTTGTGGATACCTCGAGAAGTAGACTGCAACGTCAATGCGTGGCTATTCGATAAAAACAAATGGTAGTCATTTCATTTAAATTCATATTTGTTTTCCTTCCTTTTTTTATCTCTGTATGATTTACATTTCAAGTGATTCTATAATAAAATATTTCATCTTTGTTACAGTACTTTGGTTGTTCTGTTTCCTATTTCCTATCTGTATCTTGCTTTTCACTGATTTAGTGTCATTTGATAGAAATAGTATTCGGAAATAAATAAATACGACGGTGAGGGAGAAGCTCTCAGTCAAGCGCTTTGATTGTATCCTTCCTGAACTCCTAAGTCAAGGTGTATTTCCGTGCCGATGAATGAATGGCTGCAGGAGGTTAAACAATGCGGTCGTGATCGGAATATCTTGGGGTTCTCCCTTACTGTGTTAAGCGAAGCTCTGGCACAGTGGACGACTTCTTTCTATGCAACTCTTGGGATTTAAATGATTAAAACATTTAAAAAAAAATCCTTACATGGTTCGCTATAGGCGATTATAAGCCAATATATTTGGTTTCTTCTAGTTTTTTTAAATAACTATTTATTGGAATATGAGTTAAAATTAAATTATTAGGATTTAAATTGGGTGTTCAGCCACAAGTGGTGACTTTTCAGCCCTATTATATATATGATTTGGTTGTTACCATTAGAACATCATTTGCTTCCGCAATTCTGAGATTTTTGTGTAGGAAAAATTCTAAACCTACTTGTATTCTGTAATGGGGAAAATGAACTTATATACTAACTTACTAACTAATACAGAGAGCGAATCGATTCAATTGAAGATTGCATCGATTTTTGTCGGAATTTGCTTATAATATTATGTGACATTACATCTAATGGTTCTATATTTGTGAGTCTGTGTAACTCATTTGTACTAAACCAGGGAGGACGCTTCAAAATTATTTTCAGAATTTTATTCTGAATCCTTCGAAGCGTTTTCTTCCTGGTGGAACAACAACTAGACCAAATTGGTACTGCATAAAGCATGGCTGGTCTGAAATTTTTTTATAAATTACCAAATTTGTTTTTTAGACAGAGCTTAGAATTTCTGTTTATAAGAGGATATAAACATTTAATATATTTATTACACTTTGCCTGGATTCCTTCAATATGATCCTTGAAAGTGAGTTTTTTGTCATACGTTAAACCTAAGTATTTAGCTTGATCAGACCATGTCAATTCCAGACCATTCAATTTGAGAATGTGATTATTGTTTGGTTTAAGAAAAGAAGCTCTTGGCTTATGAGGAAAGATAATTAATTGCGTTTTTGCTGCATTTGGTTTAATTTTCCAGTTTGACAGATAATCACTGAAAATATTTAAACTTCTTTGTAGGCGACAGCAGATCACTCTTAGATTTCTACTTGTGGCTAACAGAATTGTGTCGTCACAGAATAGCGATTTCTGACAACCAACGGGTAGATTTGGAGGATCAGAAGTGAAAATATTATACAAGATTGGAGCTACGCTCGAACCCTGCGGAACACCGGCTCGTACGGGTAGCAATTCAGATTTACAATTCTGATAGCTATCCTGAAGAGTACGATCAATTATATAATTTCGAATCATTTCGATCAAATTAATAGGAAACTGGAAATCAGACATTTTTGCTATTAATCCTTTGTGCCAAACACTGTCGAATGCTTTTTCTATGTCTAGAAGAGCAATCCAGTGGATAACCCAGAAGATTTATTTGCTTTTATCATGTTCGTTACTCTGACAAGTTGATGAGTAGTTGAATGTTCATGACGAAATCCAAACTGCTCTGGTAAAAAAATTGAATTCTCATTTATATGAGACATCATTCTCATCAAGATATTTTTTCAAAAAGTTTACTTATAGAAGAAAGTAAGCTAATTGGTCGATAACTTGATGTTTCTGCTGCGTTTTTATCAGGTTTGAGGATAGGAATTACTTTAGCGTTTTTCCATCTTTTTGGGAAGTAAGCTAATGAAAAACACTTGTTGAAAATTTTAACCAGGAGTCTTAAGGCAACATCGGGAAGATTTTGAATAAGAATATAAAAAATTCCATCATTACCAAGAGCCTTCATGTTTTTGAGTTTCCTAATAATTGATTTAATTTCATCAAAATTCGTCTCAATAATGTCATCGTGTGATAACACTTGGGTTGAAATATGATCATATTTCAGTGAGACTTCATTTTCAATAGGACTCACAACGTTTAAATTAAAATTGTGGACACTCTCGAACTGCTGAGCTAGTTTTTGAGCTTTTTCACCATTTGTAAGAAGTATTTGATTTCCTTCCTTGAGAGCAGGAATTGGTTTCTGAGGTTTCTTAAGAACCTTAGAAAGTTTCCAGAAAGGTTTAGAATATGGTTTAATTTGTTCAACTTCTTTAGCGAAATTTTCATTTCGCAAAAGAGTAAATCTATGTTTTATTTCTTTTTGTAAATCCTTAACTATGTTTTTCATAGCAGGATCATGAGAACGTTGATATTGTCGTCGACGAACATTCTTCAACCGAATGAGCAGTTGAAGATTGTCATCGATGATTTGGGAACTGAAAGATTTCTAGCTTCGATAATATAATGATTCAAATTATCAATTGCTGTGTCGATGTTCGCAGAATTTTCTAAAATAGTTTCATGATCCACATGATTTTCAATGTGAGATCTGTAATCTAACCAATTAGCTCTATGATAGTTGAATATAGAACTAATTGGATTAAATATAGCTTCGTTGGAAAGTCTGAATGTTACTGGAAGATGATCTGAGTCAAAGTCAGCATGTGTCATCGGTTCACTACAAATGTGACTTTGATCTGTTAGAACCAGATCAATTGTAGACGGGTTTTTCACGGAAGAGAAACAAGTCGGATTACTGGGATGAAGAACTGTAAAGTAACCAGCTGAGAGTTGATTATGAAGCATTTTACCATTACTGTTATTTTGCCTACAATTCCACTGGACATGCTTCGCATTTAAGTCCCCTATTACGAAAAATTTCGATCGATATCTTGTGAGTTTTTGCAAATCGCCTTTAAAGAAATTTAATTGTTCGCCGGAGCATTTGAATGGCAAATGTGCTTCAGCGATTAAATAAATTCCATGAATGGTTTCAACTTCGAAGGTAAATTCGATGTTTAATTTGCCGTTGGACAAAAATGGCAACTCCACCACCCATTCCAGTAAACCTGTCAAATCGATGAACCACATAATGTGGATTACTTTTCAATTTGACATTTGGTATAAGAAAAGTTTCTATCACAATTACAATATGAATTTTGTAAACTTTGAGAAAATTATAAAATTCATCTTCACTCGATTTCAAAGATCGAGCATTCCAATTTAAAATATTCAAATAATTATTTAACATCACTGTTAAATTTTAAATTCATTATAATATTATTTGCGAATTGCCATCCGATTTGAAATGCTTCAAAAAGTGATGAAGTCGAATTCATTCGGATGATCATTTGAAAAAGTTGATCTTGTTGGTAGATCATATCGCCTACAGGGTCCGGCACTCGAAGTGTAACCAATTAAAATGGCCATAAATTCAGTTTGGAAAATTACTTTTACTTAATTCAAAGTACAAAATGTGTAAAAATACTACAAAATTCAGAATCAATTCACTTTTGCTCGATATGACCACCTTTTGCCTTGACTATGGCCTTGAGACGGTCAAAAAACGAATCGCAAGCTGCCCGAATGTGACTTGCAGGTGTATTTTGGCCCACACGCGGACAATAACTTTTTTCAGCGCCTCGAGACTGGTGTATCTTTTAGTTCGGACTTTGCTCTCTAAAATGGCCCAAAGAGAATAATCCATTGGATTCGAATCTGGTGAATTCGAGAGCCATTGTGTGGACGTGATGAAGTTCGGAACGTTGTTCTTCAGCCATTCTTGATTCACTCGAGCTTTGTGAGACGGTGCCGAGTCCTGCTGAAACGTCCATGGTTTGCCACCGAAATGTTTGTCTGCCCACGGCTTCAAAGCAACCTCCAGAATACTTTCCCGATAATATGTCGCATTTACTTTGACGCCAGGCTCGAAGGTCTGAAGTTGGTTACACTTCGAGTGCCGGACCCTGTAAACTTCATTTAAAGAAGCGAATGGCATTAAAGGAATATTTGTAGGTAGACTGCCATTAGAAGAATATGATATGACCGATCTACCTATTAATAAATTGTTTTCGTTAGAAGATGAACTGCAAGGCGGTCCTGTGTTTTGCTTATTTACATTAGAAGAATTAAGTGGTAGATTTCTACCTGTTATACTAGCATAACTGACATTAGAAGAAGATGATGACGAGGTCAATCTACCTGTCAATAAATTGTTTTCGTTAGAAGACGAATTGGCAGGCGTACCTGTTTTTTGTTTTAAATTCGAAGAAATAAGTGCCTTAGAAGAATTAGGCGTGGCATTTGTAATGGTTGTTTTTAATTTTCAGGTATTTTTATGTAAATTTAAGGTTGTTGATTTGACTTGTTGTCTAAGCGAACGGGCGTTTAAAATTTTTTCCTTGAAGACATTTCGAATAATTGGATTAATGATTTCCATCGCAATTTGAACATGAAAATTTATCAGTGGTTTCATTCATTGGACAAACGTCTTTCGAATGCGATTTACCACAATTCAAACACCGTATATCCATATGACAATTTTTGGTTCCATGGCCGAAGCCTTGGCAACGACTACATTGCGTTAAGTTTGCAACACGGTTATGCCCTTTATAATGTTCCCAATGAATTTTGTTGTGGGAAATTAAACGTACTTTTTCTAAAGTTTTCAAATTATTTACATCACTTTGATTGAAGTGTATTAGGTAAAGTTCATGGGAAATTCCAGAGCGTGGTTTAGAAGTACCATTCGCTCTTTTTTCATAAGTATTACTTGGAAAGGGGCAAAACCAAGCAATTCTTTTAGTTCATTTTTAATTTCATCAGTACTTTGATCATTTGATAAGCCTTTCAAGACAGCCTTCAAGTGTTTGTCTAATTTTATATAATATGAATAAAATTTATGAAGGTTCTCGGACAAATATCGAATAAGACGTTCGTAATCTTCCAACCCATCAACCAAGACTTGACATTCTCCTCTTCGTCCGATTTGAAATGAAATTTTACGTCCGTGAGAAAAGTATAAAGCTAAGTACGGAATGCTTTGAAGTCGGAAATCATCACCGTCACTGGTGGCATAGATTGATGTTTCTTCCCAGAACGACAAGCGTCCATTTTATGAATTTTTGAAGAATTTTCTTCTATGTCGCTACAATCGGATTCAGGAAGAATCTCGTAAATATTGTTAGACGGCATAGAATCAACGGAAGGGAAATCCTTCCGTTGTCTTTTATTTTTACATTCAGATTCTATAAGATCGTGAATGTTATTAGAAAAATGTTGAATTACGGATTGTGATTTATTCCGTGTTGAATTATTTTTAGCTTTAGGCTTGTTGCCTTTTCGGTTGGACGCAGGCATTTTTGAAATGAATGAAATTTTAAATTAAAATAACTAGGCTGAATCAGTCTTCGATTAGACTCCTAATTTGGAAAAGTCTTGATAAAGACTGATTAGTTCGAAGAATAGTTCTTTGAATAGTTAGCCTTAAAAAAGGCTGATTAATTTCTTAGTCACTCTAATATCACTCTTTGTATCACTTAGTCACTCTAATATCACTCTTTGTATCACTTAGTCACTTTAATATCACTCTTTGTATAGCCTTGAGAAAGGCTGACTAATTGTTAGTCTTTAAAAAGACTATTAGTGATTCAGGTAGCCTTGAAAAAGACTGAAGCCTTGAATCAATGAAACTCTAGGTAGCCAGAAAAAATTTCCACGAACCAAGAGCTATACGCGTGCGGTGTGAACGACTGTTCAACACCGACGGTTTCTTCTAGTTGTTGTACGATAAGTGCTGGAGATGGTGTGTTCATTACTTCAATTGAAAATTGTTAGAGTAGCACAAATCAATCTCCAGCATAAATGTACAGCAACTATGAAGCTATCCAGACTTCTGCAAGAAGGTAAAGCGTCTATAGCTTTCGTTCAAGAATCATATTTCCAAAAGGGAAACTTCTACGTTGAAAAATTGTTAAACCCAGTCTTTGTCGCCTTCAACAAGAACGGTATGACAAATCCACGTGAAATGCCTCGAGCATGCATACTTGCGAATAGTGCTCTTGATGTTTCTCTCATATCGGAGCTCACAACTCGGGATATTTGTGCTGTCACAGTTGGTATGATTATTGATGGCATAGACAGGAAATATGTCTATTGTTCGGCATATTTGTCGCATAACCAACCTTCGCCAAGCGATGACTTCAAAAAGGTCGTATCATACTGCTGTAAAAGTGATTTACGATTATAAACGGTAGTGACATCATTGCTCACCATATCATTTGGGGCAGCACAGATATAAATTCGAGAGGCTCTGATATGATGGAATATGTGAGCAGTACAAACCTGCACAAAGTCAATGCAGGAAATCGTCCAACTTTTGCGAGATCTGGAAGAGAGGAGGTTTTGGACGTAACTCTCTGCTCTGATAGAATTACGCATGAGCTGATGAATTGGCTCGTCTTCGATGAGCTCGAACCTTCGTTGTCTGATCATAAGTTCATCTTCTTTGATCATTCAAACGTTAAATTTGATATTATCACATATCGTAATCCCAAATCTACAAACTGGGACCTCTAAGAAGAGGACTTGGCGACTAGATTTTACTTATACCAACCAACAATTGAAACCCCAATTGATTTGGAAAATGTTGTCGACGAGACAAACTCACTCATACTTGCAGCATATGAAGAGGCTTGTCCACTTCGGATTATGCGAGCTACTAGAGGAACTTGTTGGTGGAATGCTGAACTTGCTAGACTAAGGAAACTATGCAGAAGAGCTTGGAACCTCCGACGCAGAGATGGATCGGAGGCATTCGTGTCGACTCGAAGGGCTTACAAAAATGCTTTCCGATCGTCTGAGCGAAGTGGTTGGAAAAGCATTTGCACAAATGTCTCTAGTCTCAACGAGGCTAGCAGATTAAATAAGTTACTTTCGAAGTCTAAGGACTTTAATGTCAGTTTCTTAAGAACTTCAGATGGTGAGCACTTGTCTGATGAAGGTGATGTACTTCACTATCTTTTTAACACTCACTTTCCAGGATGTATGGAGCCATCACCGACAGCTCTTCCCGAGACTTTTTCAGGTAGTTACGATTTTTGGGCCCTTGCTCGAAGCGTTCTGACGATTGAATTGGTCAAATGGGCAGTTGAGAGTTTTGCTCCGTATAAGTCTCCTGAAAAGGATGGAGTTTTCCCAGTGTTACTGCAGAAAGAGTATGAACATTTCAAACATGTTTTGAAGAAAATACTTACTTTTAGTCTTGCGACAGGATGTATTCCAAGTGTTTTGCAGGGAATAATTGTCAAATTTATTCCCAAAGGCGGTCGAGACACTTATGAGGAAACGAAGAGTTTCAGGCCTATCAGTCTTAGCTCATTTTTTCTTAAAACAGTGGAACGCATGGTCGATCACTATATCAGGAATGTTAGTTTGGGCGTGCATCCGCTACATGATGTTGTGTACAACATTGAAAAAGCTTTCTCACAAAAGCAATCTTGCTTGGGAGTTTTCCTAGAAATTGAAGGTGCCTTTGATAACGTGTCTTTCAGTTCAATTCTGGAAGCAGCCCGTGGTCATGGCATACCTTCAAGTATCACAAATTGGATACACGCAATGCTTAGCAATCGACTTCTTTGTTCATCGCTTCGGCAAGCAGAGATTAGAAAGCTGAGTGTCTGTGGGTGTCCTCAAGGTGGTGTACTATCCCCACTTTTATGAAACCTAGTCGCTGATGGTTTGTTAACGAAACTTAATAACTTTCTCCATACATGGTTGAGTCCGTGTATGCGAAGCTACAATTGAAGGATATTCTCTCGTTTCTCACCCAATGTGGTAAGGAGCTATAGTCAGAAGGGTCCATCGGGTTCGTGGAGTGAATGAATCCTTTCTGTATTTACCTTAAATAAGGTTTAGCAGATTGTTTGGCATCTTTTATGGGGTACCGAATTTACTTCTGCTCGTACATACTGCAATCTCTAAGTCCTCTCGGATGTTGGAGGTTTTATTAACTGTTCATCAGAAAAAACGCACATAGTAACAAACCTAAATAGGTTTTACAGCAGACTGTTCGGGACCTCGTAGAGGTTCAGAATTTACTTCTGCTTCCACTAAATGTGATCCCCAGCAGATTGTTCAGCATCCCTTAGGGGTGCAGAATTTAATTCTGCTTTTTTGTATTTTGTGTCGTCAATTTTTCCCATCCTCCTAGTCCAAACCTTACCATTTCCTTTCAATCCTTCCCTCTTATATATCGGGGGAAAATGATGCTAAAAACAAATTGATGGCAAGGCACAAATCTCCAAATATCAAGGGGAGTGCCATTTGAGTTAATTTGTTTTGATTCCTGATTCCGAGCTCCGTAAATATGAAAATTAAAGAGTTGAAATTTTGGGAAGGTTGTCTCCAGCTCAAGCTCTTTCAAATATGGTATAACGGTATGAATTCGCTTTGGAGCAGAGTTCAGATTTGGACAGATCCACAATTTTATTACCAAACGCTTTGTATTCAATTCAATTATAGAATTAATGAACGAACGATAAGCTATTGGAAAATCGGTAAATATTTACAAAATCTAGAAAAAATTTCAAATAAGTACATTTTCTGTTACCGTTCAGCATTTTTTAATTTGGAGTAGTTAATATTTTTTTCATCAATTCATTATTTTATTTTTCATATTTATTTCTTCCAAGTACAAAGCAGAACGTTCCAGTACTATGCTTCTGAAGATCCATTGCACTTTATCGTGAAGGAGGAACTCGGAAAATTCAGTAGTAATTTCTATTAAGAATTCTACAAAATATGCGATAAGCTTCATTATTTCGACCGAAAATGACGATAATGACAACGCGGTTCGGTGAGAAGTAAGTACACGTGGGTGAGAAATAGAAAAGGGGTCTAATATTCGTTAATCGATTTCGATCGATTTTAAGTACTTTTTTGTAAATAAACAATATTTGTGTATAGAACTAAAGAGTCGTAGCATCATATCCAAGGAGCTTTGGGTTATCCTGATTCTCGGCTAGTGGTGGCTGAAATAGTGGTCATATAGTCAAAAATGGAACTCACTCACTTCGCTTGACCGATATGCACAAATTTAGGTTCAAATAAAAGGCCAAAACTCCTGAGCTTCTGAACTTTGCGCGGATGCAAGTGTTTAAAATTTCATTTTTGCCATTTCTAAAATTATAAGTATTTAAAATTTAAACCGTCGTTTAAAGTACGGTGGCCGAATCATATGAATTCTTACAAAATTGACTAAAATCAATACAGTTTGTTCATGTTAACAGATGGTCATACGAACCGAGTTTATTTACACCGGTTGCAGAAGTACCCGCAATAGCAAAACTGTTTCATTTTGTTGGTTGTGCTAATTGATTTTTGTTTTGTTTTCTTTCAAGAAGCAATAAAAATTATTTCGAAGAATACCACATATATGAGAATGTGAGAGTATGAGTAATACGAGAAGGCCGTCAATACACCAGGTGGATTAAAACAGGTTTTTTATTACTATCTGGTTTCTACACATTAGAAAAAAATTGATCACGAAACCAACCCTTTTGGGGAAAACCACGTGTACTCACTTCTCACATTGGTGCTGGAACGTTTCGCTTTGTGTTTGGATGAAATAAACAAGTTTTTGGTTGTCATAGAATCTGTGGTAGTCAACTTCTGCACGACAGTTTCAGAAACTGTCAAATTTGTCTGTACAGTCATCAACTGTTTGTCTGTCGACTATGATCACACTGTGATTACATTGTCATAGACAATCTGCACACTTTGCCTGCATACAGATGGACAGTCAAGCCGAATACAGTCAAACTGCACAAGTTTGTGCAAATAAACTGGCTAATGTAATCGTACCTTTAAAAAGGTCTGATTTTCTAGACAGCCTTAAAAAGACTGATTTAGTGGTAGTCTTCCAAAAGACTGAATATTTCGGTAAACAACAATTTTTATTTTTATTAAAGACTGTCCCAGAAAGTATGGACGCTATTTGATTTCGCTATAAATAATTCACAAGTGTTAGATATTCAAATTTTATTCGATATACTGATAATATTAGACTACAACAACAGAATACTATTCTCAACATTCGCTACTTAGCCATTGTAGACTAGCTGGCGCACCTTCTTGCGAACGTTCCTCATTAAATTTCGTACAGACTTCTTGGCGATAAGTTTTGACACTTTTTTCCAATCTTTTTCGAACTGTTGAAAGGTATCGGCTGCCGAGACATGTTTCTTAAAATGTGCCTTCGTTAATTCCCAAAATTCCTCAATTGGTCGAAGTTGTGGACAATTTGGTGGATTTATGTCTTTTGGGACGAAAGTGACATTTTTGGTAGTATACCATTCTTCCGTTGATTTCGAGTAGTGGCAAGAAGCAAGATCTTTCCAGAAGACAACAGGATCCTTGTGGCTTCGAATCATGGGTAGAAGTCGTTTTTGTAAACATTCCTTGATGTATATTTCGCTGTTCATTGAAGCAGTGGTGATGAAAGGTTTCAAAATCTTACCGCAGCTACAAATTGCTTGCCAGACCATAGCTTTCTTACCAAATTTTTCGACTTCAATCGATGTCTCGGACTGGTTTAACACTTGCCCTTCTCGCAACGTATAATTTTGTGGTCCCGGCAAAGATTTGTAATCGAGTTTCACGTAGGTTTCGTCGTCTATGATTATGCAGTTCAAATTTCCAGCAAGAATTGTATTGTACAGCTTTCGAACCCTCGGCCTGATCGATGCTTCTTGTTTCGGACTACGTTTTGGTTGTTTCTGCTTCTTATAGGTTCGAAGATTCAAACGTTATTTAGCACGAAGACCATTTGACTTCGACGTGCCCACTTTTTTGCCACATCCCGAACTGAAACCTCCTTCTTTTGCTCGAACGCCTTCAGTATACGTTTGTCCAACTGAGGGTTAGCATGACCTTTTTTTCGACCCGTTTTCGGTTTCGCACGGCTTTTTCACTTACTTCTTCCATTTTTGCTATCTTTCTCAGTGACAGTCCGCGTTCTGTGCACCATTTGTACACAATTTTTCGACGTTGTTCTGCTGAAAGTTCGAAATTTCGCAAATTTCGCATTTCGAAACAAGCTAATTAAAACGAATAAACAACTGCACAAGTGGTTAGAGAAGAGTGTAAACAATAGGACGCAGCCATAAAAATTGACAGATTCTGAAGCATTGCGAAATGGCAGCGATTTTTTGTTGCGTTCATACTTTATGGAACAGTCTTTATAAGGCTTTAAATTTAATTTTTAATTATTTGGTTTTCAAATGACTGACTGGCAACCTAGAAAACACCAACAATAATCAAATTCGGGATGAAAGCTGCACTTAAAATCATTATTTGAAAACCTGTTTTAATCCACCTTGTGGTGTAATGATGCCTTTCTCATATATAATACTGTGGTATTCTATTCATAATGTTTCTCTTCGATTTTCGAAAGAAACCAAGAGATTGTTTGTGCATTGACTAGTATAACATGAAGAATGAAACAGTTCTCTGATCGGGTTGGCCATCCATTAGAAAACGAAGTGGGTTCACTATTATATGTAGTTCCAGGACCGGAACCCGATAGCCGGTATAATCGTAGTCGGTTCGTACGGCCACCAACTAACATGACGTATAAACTCTACTAGTTTTTATTCAAATTTTGAAGATTTTATACGATTTTGCCATGGTACTCTAAACGACGATTGAAATTTTCGTTGTATACAAAAGTAATTTTTGGGCGAACTATAAGACCTTTCATTTGACGCTAATATTGGGAATAACGGTTTTGAGTCCAGTTTAGAATTTTTTTACGGTTTTTGTTTCGCCGGTTTAAGTGACAGTGTACAATATTGAACACACTTTATCATATAACTCCGTCGTCGGAGTTATATGTCGGATCCGGATGAAATTCAGGAATTCCGTATGGAATCGAGAGACCTTTCATTTGAATCTAAGTTTGTGTAAATCGGTAAAACCTTCACTGAGAAAAGTGAGAGAGATCCATTTTATAATATATGACCACTATTTCCGGTACTTCTGGAACCGCAGACCGGGAACCAGGATAGCCGGAATCGGTTTGTTTAGTTGCCTACTGAAAATGGCTATCGATTTGTATAGTTTTGAGATCAGTTTATAAAAAAACTTTACGTATTTTGTTTCGCCGGTTTAAGTGACGATGGACAATATGGAACACATTTTATCCTATAACTCCGGGACGGAAGTCGGATCCGGATTGTGGTAGATACATCTATAAGCGGGTCATACTGTAATACTCTATCTGATCTTATTGAAGCCCTCACACACACCGACAAGCACATGGGTGATTGTACAATTGCAACTAACAGACAGACTTACGTATGAGTAGTGTAGTAAGTACCAGCAACCAGGTAAGACGCGTCTAGGCTAATGTCATGATAATACTTGTGTTACCAAAAACCATGGCGACGAGGATAAAACTAATAATTGATAATCGCGTGTGAGAGTTGTAAATCTGAGGTGAACAGGAAATCAAATTGAACCGTGTGAAACATTGTTAAAACATAAAACATTACAATCTGGTGATAAAAGCTCGGTGGAAAAGACAGCAAAGAGCATGGCAGAGAGGCCATTTTTAAAATAGTGGGGGATCGAAATTTTAGTGCATGGCTGTGTGTAATACAGAAAAAATCTAGGGTTTCTATTTCGAAGTGTGCGTGAATTGAACGAAATAGTCTCACTTGAAGACAAACAAATTGGATCACTATTGGCGTTCCAAATGAGATGTGTATTTCTGAAACTGATTCGATTGAAACGATTTGAATAGATGAGATTGTTCCGATTAAATTACGGATAAAATAGAAAAAGTCGATGCTAATGATGGCTGCCAATTCAATTCCGGCCAGTATACGTGAATATGTAAGATGTGTTGGTGAACAGAAATGGAAGAAGGCCGATTCAATTCCGGCAGATAAAGATAAATTCGTAACGTGTTCACTAATGTGTTGGTAAACGAAAACGGATGAGTAGTGCAAAACAGAGTTGCCGATTTAATTCCGGCCAGTTCAATAATGGAGCAAATTCGGTAGTTCGGAAGTTATATATATAATATTTTTTATTACAGCACTTAAAAAAAATCTTATTTCTTAAAGTGAAATTTTGTATATCGTGTTCAGTGACATAAAACCGATAGAAAGCTAAATGATGAACGAAGAAAGCAACGGCGTAGATAGTGAAAGCCCGTCAAATCCGGCGGTAATCCAAAATGTAGCATTCTTTAGTCCGGCTTCATATAACCTCCCACATTTCAAGTACAAACATCTTCCTCCATCTGAAGTACGTAATGCGTGGAAGTCTTGGATAAGATGGTTCGAGAGTGTGATGGCTGCAGCAAATGTGGTGGATAGTATGGGAAGAAAAAGGCAACTTTTGGCAATGGGTGGATTGGAATTGCAGAGCGCATTCTACGGACTTCAAGTAATCGACGAAGAATTCGATTTGGATCTCTATTTGACAACGAAAGAACGACTAACACAGCTGTTTTCCCCAAAAAATCACGACAGTTTTGAGTGATTTTTCTTTTGGTCGATGACTCCAGAGGAAGATGAACCAATAGAGAAATTTTCTCTACGAGTTCAATTGAGAGCAGAAAAGTACTTATTTGGCAAAACGGAAACAGAAAGTCGACATCATTGACAAAATCATTCAATACACTGCAGATGATTTGCGTCAAAAATTGCTAGAGAAAGAAGTTTTGACACTGGATGCAACCACCAAAATAATCAATGCTTATCAGTCTGTTCGATACCAGTCCTCGAAGATGACCCATAGAAGTTCAAGCAGTTTAGTAAACAAAGTATACCGTGATTCGAAACAAAATTTAGAAAAAGGAGTTCGATGCGCGCGATGCGGCTTCAACCTTCACCGAGGCGGAGAGCGTTATCCTGCTGCGAATAAAACCTGCTTACGCTGCGGAAAAGTTGGACACTTCCGATCTGTGTGTCATACTAAATCGTCTTTTGGTGCGGTAAGTAGATGAGTTTTTTTCTTTCTTGCTTCAAATAAATAACATTTACTTAGACTGGAGCCGATCTGAAGCGTAGATTGAATTTTACTCAGGATGCAAATTCTTACCCACCAACAAAACGAACCAAAAGGGGTTTTCACATTAACGAAATGTCCGAGTCGAATAATTTGGAAGATTTACCTGTGTACAAGGTGGGGGGAGAAGATGATGAGCTGATAACATGTCGCATCCGATGAGTAGATATTGTGATGTTAATCGATTCTGGATCGAAACACAATTTAATCGACGACACAACATGGGAGTTGATGAAACTAAGGGATGTAAAAATATCTAACGAACATTTCGACAACAGTAAAAGATTCTTAGCGTATGGAAGAATCCTTTTGAAACTGATCACAGCTTTCGATGCCGATTTAGAAGTTAACGATAATGAAAAACTTCTGACAACAAAAACAAGGGTTTTCGTCATTGATAAAGGACAACAACCTCTTTTAGGAAAATTAACTGCGCAAAAGTTGGGTGTGTTAAGGATTGGGTTACCCAGTAGTCAACCTTCGTTGGTAAGACTAGTTGATAAAACAAACAGATCTTTCCCAAAAATAAAAGGGGTCAAATTGAGTCCACTAGTTGACAGAAATGTACCACCGATTATACAGCCTTTGCTCCGCTGCCCGATTCCACTGTTAACAAAAGTAAAACAAAAGATTGACGAACTCCTTGAGTTAGAAATAATAGAAAAAGTAACTACTCCAACCTCGTGGGTATCTCCCCTTGTGCCTATATTGAAAGAAAACGGCGATTTGAGATTGTACATCGATATGCGGAGGGCTAATCTAGCCATTCAAAGACTTAATCATCCTTTGCCTATTTTTGACGATCTTGTTTCAAATTTCCGCAATGCCAAACTGTTTACAACGCTAGACATAGAACAAGCATTTCATCAAGTAGAGCTTTCAGAAGATTGTCGTGACGTAACAACTTTCATTACAAACTGGAGACTGTTTCGATATAAAAGGCTTCTGTTTTGAGCAAATTGTGCTCCTGAACTGTTTCAAAATTTGATGGAGAGTTTTTGACTGGATGTAAAAACACTGTTGTGTTTATCGACGATATATTGATCTACGGTGAGAATGAAATTGACCATGACAATGCTGTAAAACATACATTAAAAGTTTTAAAACATTACGACATTCTGTTGAATGACCATAAATGTAAATTTAAACAACAAGAAGTTGATTTCGTAGGACACAAACTTTCGGCGGAAGGGATATCACCAAGTGAAGAAAAAGTCCGATCTATTTTAGAGTGTAGAGCTCCGCGTACTAAGGAAGAACTAAGAAGTTTTTTGGGTTTAGTTACCTACGTTTCCTAGTTTATTCCTAACTTGACCACATTAAACTATCACTTAAGACTCTTGATAAGACAAGACACTCCATTCCAAAGGAAAATGGAACATCAAAAGTCTTTTGACCAAGTAAAAGCTCTTATAGGATCAGCTGGAAGTCTCGGTTACTACGATCCAAAAGACCGAACAGTGGTCGTTACGGACGCTTCAGGTGTTGGATTGGGAGCCGTACTGATCCAGTTTAACGCTAACCAACCACGAATCATCAGCTACGCCTCAAAAAGCCTTTCAAATACCGAAAAAACCTATCCCCCTATCGAAAAAGAAGCTCTTGGCATAGTTTGGGCAGTCGAAAAGTTCAAAATTTATTTTTTAGGGATATCTTTTGAACTCGAAACCGATCTTCGACCGTTGAAGACGTTGTTCTCTACTGCTTCTCGACCCACCGCCAGAATCGAGCGATGGATGTTGCGAATCCAAGCTTTCAAATTCAAGGTAAATGTTACAATGATAAAATAATATAAATTGTTTATATTTGAAATTATAGGTGATTTATCGCAAGGGATCGGCTAATTTAGCTGATTGCTTATCAAGGCTAGCAGCACATGTTAAAGATCATGCGTGGCTGGACGAATCAGAAGTTTTCATAAGGCGTACTATAGTGGAGTCCCTATCGACGATGATTGACAATCCAGCGTATTCAGAATTCGATCTCGAAACCGAAAGCATAATTAGAGCGGTTCAAGAATGTGCGGAAATTTATATTTCGGAAGTCATAGCAGCCACATCATCAGATCAAGAGCTACAAAAGCTTATTGCTTGTATAACACAAGAAAAATGGAACAGTGAAGACCTAAAACAATACACCGCATTTCGCCTCGAATTATCATACGTAAACAACCTTGTAATGCGTGGCACAAAACTTGTCATACCAAGCTCTTTACGGGGTAGAATGTGTCAACTCGCTCATGAAGGACAACCCGGTCAGTCTATCATGAAAAGACGGCTTTGAGAAAGATGCTGGTGGCCGGGAATTGATTCGGACGCGGTAAAAATGTGTGAATCGTGTGAAGGGGGTCAATTGGTGCAAATTTCAGACCCCCCGGAACCTATGATACGCCGTATGTTGCCGGAGAAACCATGGATTGACATTGCCATGGATTTCCTAGGTCCCATGCCCACAGGGGAGTACGTTTTAGTAATAATAGATTATTACAGTCGTTATATGAGTTTGGAAACCATGCAACGTATTACCGCACAAGAAACCATCAAACGTTTGAAAAATATTTTAAGGTTAAGGGGTCCGCCCAGAACGATTACACTCGACAACGCGAAACAGTTTATTTCCAACGAATTTGAGGAATTCTGCAAGGAGAACGGGGTTTGCCTTAATCACACGTCACCCTACTGGCCTCAAGCAAATGGAGAAGTAGAACGACAAAATCGTTCACTTCTTAAACGAATGAAGATAGCACATGCATTGTATAATGATTGGAAACAAGAACTGGATAACTATCTGGAGTTATATAACAACACACCACATACCGTAACCGGAAAAGCACCTAGTGAGCTGTTGCAAAGTAGAAAACTGCGCTCAAAACCGCCTCACATTGACGACATAGAAACCATTCCTCCCAGCTCAGATTTTAGGGATCGCGACTTAGAAAAGAAAATGTTACAAAAAGAGCGAGAAGATAGAAGGCGTAGGGCTAAACCAAGTAATATTTCCGTTGGCGATACTGTTCTCATGAAGAACATGACTCCTACAAACAAACTATCAACCAACTTCTTAAATGAGAAGTTCACTGTGTTAGATAGAAATGGTACAAATGTCACAGTTCAATCGCACGTCACGGGACGAAAGTATGATAGAAATACATCACATTTAATGCGAACACCACAAACATCTACTGACATCAATGAGGCAGATGATAGCGTTGATACAAGCGAGGAAACGCAACAACTAGAAAATACTCCTAGTTCATCATCACCCGAGAAAAAAGGAACTGATATGAGTACAGAATGACCATTGCCAACGAATCGAAGATCTGGTCGTCTAATTAAGCCGTTGAATAGATACAGTCCTTCATTATAAATATTCATCATCTTGTGTACATTAAGTAGCTTTCACAAAAATACGAAAATAAAATAAAATATCGAAAGAAAAGGGGATGTGGTAGATACATCTATAAGCGGCTCATACTGTAATACTCTATCTGATCTTATTGAAGTCCTCACACACACCGACAAGCACATGGGTGATTGTACAATTGCAACTAACAGACAGACTTACGTATGAGTAGTGTAGTAAGTACCAGCAACCAGGTAAGACGCGTCTAGGCTAATGTCATGATAATACTTGTGTTACCACACGGATGAAATTCAGGAATTCCAAATGGAACCGGGAGACCTTTCATTTGAATCTATATTTGTAGAAATCGGTCAAACCAGCGCTATTTCCGATACTTCCGGAACCGGAGACCAAGAACCAGGATAGCCGGAACCGGTTTGTGCAGTTGCCTACTGATGGCTGTAGTTTTGAGACCAGTATAGAATTTTGTTTCGCCGGTTTAAGTAACGGTGTACAATATTGAACGCACTACCCTATAACTCCGGAACCGGATGAAATTCAGGAATTCCATATGGGACCCCAAGACCTTTCATTTGAATCGAAGTTTGTCAAAATCGGTTCAGCCATCTCCGTTCAGTGAGATTATTTGACACATGTACACGCATACTCACACACCCACACCCTCACCCCCCTCCCAACAAATCGGATGGCAATTTGCGAATAATATTATAATGAATTTAAAATTTAACAGTGATGTTAAATAATTATTTTAATATTTCAAATTGGAACGCTCGATCTTTAAAATCGAGTGAAGATGAATTTTATAATTTTCTCAAAGTTCACAAAATTCATATTGCCATCGTGACAGAAACTTTTCTTAAACCAAATGTCAAATTGAAAAGTAATCCACATTATGTGGTTCATCGATTTGACAGGATTACTGGAATGGGTGGTGGAGTTGCCATTTTTGTCCAACGGCAAATTAAACATTGAATTTTACCTTCTTTCAATACTAAAGTTATTGAAAGCTTGGGTACCGAAGTTGAAACCATTCATGGAATTTATTTCATCGCTGGAGCATATTTGCCATTCCAATGCACCGGCGAACAATTAAATTTCTTTAGAGGTGATTTGTAAAAACTCACAAGATATCGACTGAAATTTTTCGTAACAGGGGACTTAAAGGCTAAGCATGTCCAGTATAATTGTAGGCAAAATAACAGTAATGGTAAAGTGTCAACTCTCAGCTGGTTACTTCACAGTTTTTCATCCCAGTAATCCGACTTGTTTCTCTTCCGTGAAAAACCCGTCTACAATTGATTTGGTTCTAACAGATTAAAGTCACATTTTTAGTGAACCGATTACACATGCTGACTTTAGCTCAGATCGTCTTCCTGTAACATTCAGACTTTCCAGCGAAGCTATAATTAATCCAATTAGTTCTATATTCAACTATCATTTAGTTAATTAGTTGGATTACAGATCTCACATTGAAAATCATGTGGATCATGAAACTATTTTAGAAAATTCTGCGGACATCGACACAGCAATTGATAATTTGAATCATTACATAATCGAAGCTAGAAATCTTTCAGTTCCCAAAGCTCAAACTAAATTAAATTCTCCTATCATTGATGACAATCTTCAACTGCTCATTCGGTTGAAGAATGTTCGTCGACGACAATATCAACGTTCTCGTGATCCTGCTATGAAAAACATTGTTAAGGATTTACAAAAAAAAATTAAACATAGATTTACTCTTTTGCGAAATGAAAATTTCGCTAAAGAAGTTGAACAAATTTAATCATATTCTAAACCTTTCTGGAAACTGTCTAAGGTTGTTAAGAAACCTCAGAAACCAATTCCTGCTCTCAAGGAAGGAAATCAAATACTTCTTACGAATGGCGAAAAAGCTCAAAAACTTGCTCAGCAGTTCGAGAGTGTCCACAATTTTAATTGGAACGTTGTGAGTCCTATGAAAATTAAGCCTCACTGAAATATGATCATATTTCAACTCAAGTGTTATTACAAGATGACATTGTTGAGACGAATTTTGATGAAATTAAGTCAATCATTAGGAAACTTAAAAACATGAAGGCTCCTGGTAATGATGGAATTTTTAATATTCTTATTAAAAATCTTACCGATGTTGCCTTGAGACTCCTGGTTAAAATTTTCAACAAGTGTTTTTCATTAGCTTACTTCCCAAAAAGATGGAAAAACGCTAAAGTAATTCCTATCCTCAAACCTGATAAAAAGCCAGCAGAAACATCAAGTTATCGACCAATTAGCTTACTTTCTTCTATCAGTAACTTTTTTGAAAAAAATATCTTGTTGAGAATAATGTCTCATATAAAAAAGAATTCATTTTTTTTGCCAGAGCAGTTTGGATTTCATCATGAACATTCAACTACTCATCAACTTGTCAGAGTAACGAACATGATAAAAGCAAATAAATCTTCTGGCTTATCCACTGGATTTGCTCTTCTAGACAAAGAAAAAGTATTCGACAGTGTTTGGCACAAAGGTTTAATAGCAAAAATGTCTGATTTCTTTTTTCCTATTTATTTGATTAAAATGATTCAAAATTATTCAACTGGTTCTTCAGGTTAGCTATCAGAATTGTAAATCTGAATTGATACCCTTACGAGCAGGTGTTCTGCAGGGTTCGAACGTAGCTCCAATCTTGTACAATATTTTCACTTCTGTTCTTCCACATCTACCCGTTAGTTGTCAGCAATCGCAATTCTGTGACGACACAAGTCTGTTAGCCACAAGTAGAAATCTAAGAGTGATCTGCAGCCGCCTACAAAAAAGTTTAAATATTTTCAGTGATTATCTGTCAAAATGGAAAATTAAACCAAATGCAGCAAAAACGCAATTAATTATCTTTCCTCATATGCCAAGAGCTTATGTCGTGAATACGACTTACTTTACTATGGGGTGCCTTTTCAAAATTTACCCTCTGAGAGAGTGATAAGTTTTTGATCGTGAATATCTATTGTTGTATCTAATGAATCAACATAATTCTTGCGACATGCCATCGGAAATATGATCACAATTTTATGATAAAATTTTCAGTTTTGTGACATAGTCTCAAATAATTCAAAATTAAACTTTTCTGAAATGTTTGGTATAAACGAGTATCAAAGAGGATAATTCATACGGGGCGTTTGCCTTTCTCGTATTTTTAAAGCTCATAGCTCAGTGATCTGTGAAAGGATTTATATAATGTAACTACCAATAGAATCGAAATTTTTCAACTTAAAAGTGTATAGCAAAAGCATTGAAGTATTTCAATAGTACACTATTGAAAAACCTGTCTCATTTGATCCATGTCAACACCAGCCAATCAGAACGCGTTCTAAGGAAGAGAACAAAATATCTGCTGCTGTACAACAAATCGTCCGGGAAAAATGTTCCGAAAAGTGGTGAATATCGCAGTGAGTTCCTCAATTTGGTCCTTGTGAATGCAAGAAACGAATCCCTACAGCATATTGATAGTTTCTTTCAATAAATTATGCAAATCCGAAATGAAATAATCAACATTAAAATTCGGAATGCGGCTATTTTTATAGCCGTTAGGACCGCCCATTAGTGAAAAAGCTACAAACGAAATCACATAAAAGGAAATCTCTTAACAAAAATTCAATCAGTTTGGATTCAATCGCCACTGCGAGCAGATGTGTTTTGTGTCGTCTGCACGCTTTCGACAAGAGCGATTACGTCACAGCTGCCAGTCATTAGCATTGGGAAAAAACAACGGTGGAGAGCATTGCACAATATCAGCCGTTCTAATGGCTCTAAAAGTTTTCTAAAGAACTATTAGGATTTGTTTTTCGCAAATCGCAGGGAAATATCCTCAGTTTACTGCAAATCAAGAACAGTTTGCTTAGATTTGTGCACTTTTCGCTGTGTGAAATTCACAGTAATCGAGATCAAGTGAAGCTTTCTTTGTTTTTGCGAAAAATGTGAAAAAGGGGAATGCTTGCATAATTATTACAATTGATATTCGGAAGTGTTAAGGAACATGTCAGTTGTTTTCGTATTCACGACAACCAGTTATGTCTCTGACATTACCCACCCGCCTTTTTTTTTAAACCAAACAATGATCACATTCTCAAATTGAATGGCTTGGAATTGACATGGTCTGATCAAGCTAAATACTTAGGTTTAACGTATGACAAAAAACTCACTTTCAAGGATCACATTGAAGGAATCCAGGCAAAGTGTAATAAATATATTAAATGTTTATATCCTCTTATAAACAGAAATTCAAAGCTCTGTCTAAAAAACAAATTGTTAATTTATAATCAAAGTTTCAGATCAGCCATCCTTTATGCAGTACCAATTTGGTCAAGTTGTTGTTCCACCAGGAAGAAAACGCTTCAAAGGATCCAGAATAAAATTCTGAAAATAATTTTGAAGCGTCCTCCCTGATTTAGTACAAATCAGTTACACAGACTCACAAATATAGAACCATTAGATGTAATGTCACATAATATTATAAGCAAATTCCGACAAAAATCTATGCAATCTTCAATTGAATCGATTCGCTCTGTGTATTAGTTAGTAAGTTAGTATGTGAGTTCCTTTTCCTCATTACACAATACAAGTAGGTTTAGAATTTTCCCAACAAAAAACAAATATTTGTGGAAGCAAATGATGTCCTAATGGTAATAACCAAACCATGTATATAATAGGGCTGAAAAGTCATCACTTGTGGCTGAACACCCAATTTAAATCTTAGTAATTTAATTTCAACTCATATTCCAATAAATAGTTACTTAAAAATAAATAATAAAAATATTTATATATCTAATCGATACAAGGAGGCTGTCGAACCGAAGAAACAGTTTCTAATCATGATTAAAGCTTATATTTTCAGCCTGCAGATCTCCACCTCTTCACTCTTTTTACAACCGGAAGTCGGATCCGGATGAAATTCATATGGGACCACAAGAAAATCTTTTCAATCATCTCTGAGAAAATTCAATGTTCAAAAATTCCTTATATTTTCACTCTGCAGCACTTCACCTCTTCACCCTTTTTACAACTGGAAGTCGGATCACAAGAAAATAGGTTCAATCATCTCTGAGAAAATTCAATGCTAAAAAATGTTACGTACATACATACACAAATAGACATTTTCTGATCTTAACGAACTGATTCGAATAGTATATGACACTCAGCCCTCCAGATCTTGGTTCGAAAATCAGTTTTCACAGTGATTGCACAACTCCTCTATATGAGAAAGCCAGAAAAGACTTCTTTCCATTGATATGTGCACTTGGCGTAATGAGATACTCAAAAAATACTTCATTTCTCAACTCTCGATTTTCTTTTGGATATGGGATTTATACTTAAAGGTTGAATGAGAGAAATATTTAATAAAAATACTAAACATAGATGATTTAAGCCTGTTCTAAAAACCGGGCTTCTTGTTGGTTTTTTCCGGCATACTTATAAAATTTAACACTTGCATTAGAGGATTTCTAGTATACAGACTTGAAAATTTTACCTGGCATCTCTGCCAGGAATTGGACAATTGTTTTAACCTCTTCGCTGTCTGTACTGAAGTTTACAGAATTTTTATGTAAAGCTTTAGAAGCTTTAGAGCGAATAGAAAAATAAATCGCTCTCTGTCTTCCACCATGCATTCTTCGATCACTAATTAGATCTACATGCCGATTCTAACACCGTTGTATTCGTTCGCATTCGTTGCCTGTGTTACTGAGAGTGACAATTTGAACAAATTCTGGATGGTCGACTCTGATACTACGAGCCACACCGTCGCGAACCGAGATTTCTTAACTGAACTACGCCTCAGCGACGTAAAATCCGTTAAACTGGCAAATGGAAAAGTGACCGAAGTCAAAGGTAACGACTGCGGGGCAATCGGGTTCTGCGACGAAAACGGTAAGGGGCTGTCCATAAAAGACGTCACGCTTTTTTTTGACGATTTTTGACTCCCCATCCCATGTGTTCGAACTTTCTCCCTAGTTGAAAATTTATTCGATTTTGGTGAATCATCGCATAAGTTTGTTCAGAAAGTGTCGCAATCCTCGATTTTATAACTTAACTTTATATTCATTAAGACTTTTATTGTCAGATGGAACAAGCAAACAAATAAACAAAATTGTCACAGAAGCAAAGACCCCCCACCCCCTCTATGTCACGTGTCACGAATTCAATACATTCTCAATATGTATGACAAACCATACAAATATGAGGGAAAAATCGATTTATTACATAATGTCATTAGATTAAAAAATATCCCTAAAACTACAAAATCATCGGAATTATTTTATTAATATCAATTATATAAATTAACAAAAGTATTTGGTTGGAATTGATGAAACATTTAAATCATCTGTTTTATTCCTCCTAGGACTACACAGATATATTATTGTTTTAGGTAAAGAATCATATTTCCTTAGTGTAGCATACAGGGCTGAGAAAATAAAGACCAAAACCTCATCAAAACGAGATCACTGCCGGAGAATCTTTTCATGATCAGTTGATCAGTGAATTTTAAATCACATCGATCAATATCGGTACTGATCTTCCGTCACACAATGAGCAGTGATTTTGAGCTAAAATGATTCTTGATTTATGTAAGTTCAATCATTGGATGATTCGATAAGCTTTGATGTTGGTGGAGGAAAATCACATATGATCAAGATAAGACATGACATGATCTACGTCTGAAATCGTTGATCTCTCGCCCTTTTTGAAATGGAGTACAATTAAATAAACTGCATCAGAATCAAATAAGAGAAATTCTTATGATATACTATTATCAATGCTGTAATTACAAAGAAAGAAAGAAGAAGCTTTTACATCAACAAATACACGTTTTCCTATAGAATGTAAACGTTTATTGTGGAGATTTTTTCAGGAAATAGGGCAAAGCAGTAATATAATTAAGTATTTCAAAAATGCGCTCATTGAAAATATTGGACGTCAAATTCCAAAAACCTCCCCCCTCCCCCTGTCACAAAAGGTCACGTTTTATGAAACACCCCCTCCCCCTTGCGGCGTGACGTCTTCTATGGACAGCCCCTAATCGCAGAATGATGTTATTAAGCTCGACATTGTATATTCCCTCACTAACAATGAATTTACTTTCGGTACCAGCGCTTGTCGAAAAACAAGCGGTAGTAATTTTCAGTAGCAGCGCGGCTGCAAAATTAAACGAAACGATGTGACAGTCGCGGTGGCAACCCTCAAAGAAGGACTGTATCAGGTAAAACGTCCGGATGAAATTGCCTTTCTAGCAAATACCTAACACAGCAAGAATTACAGTCACGTTTGGCACAAGATCGGTCATCGAGAACCGAATGCTATTCGGAACCTGGTAGAGCGCAATCTAGTAGATGGACTCGAGATGGCCGAGTGTGATGTCGATGTCTCGCGAATGCTACCTAAAGGGTAAGAGTACACGAATTCCATTCCGTAAGGAGTCTAAATCACGGACCACGGCCCCTTTATACATAGTCCATACGGATGTGTGTGGGCCGATAGAAGTACCTTCGGTGAGCGGATATCGCTATTTTATGACGGTAATTGATGATTTTTAACGTATTTGTACCGTGTACTGAAGGAAAAATCAGAAGTAATCAACAGGATGGAAGTGTATGCAACATGAAAAATCACCGTGATCGCAGCCCGAAATTCGTGCGTTCGGATCAAGGAGGTGAATACTCCAGCAAACGTCTACAATGTTTTACAACATGGGATTGATGCACAATTTACAGCGTATTACAGTCCACAGCAGAACGGTGTGGCGGAACGTCGCAATCGCTATCTAGTAGAGAATGTTATATGCCTACTGTTTGACGCGAAACTGCCGGGATGTTATTGCACGAAGGCTTTAAATACGGTGGTGTACCTCCAAAACATGTTACCGTTAGAATCTGTGAGCGTTACTCCGCACGAACTGTGGTTCAACACGAAACCTAACGTGAGCTATTTGAGAATCTTTGGCAGCAGTGCATGAGTGCACATACCAAGGCAAAGGCGTAAAAAGCTCAGCGAAACAGCCCGAAATTTAACGTTTTTTTTTGCCCACCACACTCCCCCACACCAAAAAGCTTCATTTTGGAGCCCCCTGGTAGTGGACGCAAGTAGTCTCAGCGGAAAACAAGAAACAAATAAACACTGGCAATAATAATACTAGAAATACAAATTTTGTTTTGATACAAAGTCCGCTGAGATTCTATTTATTCATGGTTTGATGTGCAATTTATTATTAACATAAAGTGGAGTCCCAGTGGAAAAGATTTCCTATTAAGGCATCCACAATTTAATTACTACGCTATGTGGGAAAGAAAGTACAAATATATTGGAAATGAGTTATTAATATGAAATACTGTTGACGATAAATACATTACATTATAAAACAAAAAACTACATTAGCTCGTTCAGTCTGTGCATAAAATGGTAATTTAGTCTAGCCGCAAATGTGGCACGAATGTTTATTCCTCGTATATCAGACGGAAGTGCATTATATTTAGTTGGACCAACAAAAAGGATCCGTCTTTGACCAAGGCTTGTAACTGCTCGAACACGAAACAAATTGTTACTACGGCGTGTTGTTCTAGAGTGGGATTTAGTTGGGAACTGTAGGTTATGGTGAACTGTGGAGTTATGCAAATTATCATGGATGAATAGCAACGTTTGGACATCACATAAGTATGACGATTCTATGGTGGGAGAGGAAGTCAAACAACCAGCGAGATGCTTCGAACGTTCGACTCAAGGAAAATTTTCAGTAAGGTACGAAGATGTCATGGGAGCAACGATACACAGCACCGATAAGCATGTAACCTACAACGAAGCGATAAACAGTTCCGAAAAGTCACATTGGTTGGCAGTGATGAAAGAGGAGATGGCCACGATCAACGAGCTTCATACGTGGGATTCAAACCCCTCAGGGTAAAAATGTCGTCGGACGCAAATAAACTTTTAAGAAAAAGTTAAACAAAAGCGGAAAAACCGTACGGTATAAGGCAAGACTCATAACGCAGGGATTTTCGCATCAATACGGAAGTGATATCGATTAGGTATTCGCTCCCGTTGTTAGAATGACTCTTCGAATCATGCTGACAATCGCGAGCAGAGATAACATGTTGGTTAAAAACCTCGACATTAAAACAGCGTATCTGTATGCAGAACTCACAGAGGAGGTATTTATGAAACAGTCACCAGGGTTTGCAAGGACAACGGGCTCATTTGCCACCTCAGACGCAGCATATATGGTCTCAAACAATCGGCACGAGTTTGGAATAAGAAAATAGACAACGCGCTTCAACAGATTCAGTTTAGAGTAGCTGATGCGGACCCTTGCCTATACGTGCGCAAGAGAAATGAAAAAACAACGTTCATTTTAAACTACGTGGATGATATTGTCGTTTTCTGCCATTCGGAGTGTGAATTTAGGGAGATATGCTGTGCACTACCGAAGCAATTCAAGCTATCCAGTCTTGACGAGTTGCGACAGTTCCTCGGAATTCACGTGGAGAAAACTGGTGACCACTACACACTCAGTCAGCGAAACTACATAGAAAAGCTCGTGACTAGTTTCGGGCATGAGAATTCTAAGTCTTTCAAAATTCCCTTTGACCCGGTATACGTTAAACAAAAGGAGGAGGAGGAGCTACCTAATAACATTTCCTATTGCAGCATGGTGGGAGGTTTGTTATACGTTGCGGTCAACACACGACCAGATATCTGTATCAGTACTTCTCGGGAGGAAAGTAGCTAAATCAACCAACCATGACTGTACGGAGGTAAAACGCGTAAAACAAAATCAGGATCGTTTTTATCTCAGTGTATTTTACAGTTGCCTCATAGCTTGGCACACACATACAACTACACTAATCTCTGTACATCACATAATACGGAAATGAAATCATTACAACTTTGTTAGTCAATCATATATGTACTGTCTTTCTTTTGTCCATATTACAGATTTAAGCGCTATTCACACTAGACCGTGACGTATCCGGAAAGGGACTGGACCGGATGCCGTCCGGGTTACGCTTCAAATTTGTTTAATGCAGCTCCATGTGAATATTCTCACTAGACCGTGTCGTACCCGTGTCTGTATCGACACACATCCGAAGCACGGTCAAAGCATGCGTTGATTCAAAGACACTATTGGCAGGTACTTGAATTGTCACCTGCATTCCATCCAAGACACAGAGGGAAATTCCACAAAAATCAAAATAAATTCCGGCACGTTGCGGTCCCGTTCCGGATACGTCACGGCTTAGTGTGAATAGCGCTTTAAAAGGTAATATACTCTAGCGACAAGACGACTGAATTTTTAGAGTAGACGATTTACTATTTGTACAGGGTGATTTTTTAAGAGCTTGAGAACTTTTTTAAACAATAAAACGCATAAAATTTGCAAAATCTCATCGGTTCTTTATTTTAAACGTTAGATTGGTACATGACATTTACTTTTTGAAGATAATTTCATTTAAATGTTGACCGCGGCTGGGTCTTAGGTGGTCCATTCGGAAAGTCCAATTTTGGGCAACTTTTTCGAGCATATCGGGCGGAATAGCCCGAATTTCTTCGGAAATGTTGTCTTCCAAAGCTGGAATAGTTACTGGCTTATTTCTGTAGACTTTAGACTTGACGTAGCCCCACAAAAAATAGTCTAAAGGCGTCAAATCGCATGATCTTAGTGGCCAACTTACCGGTCGATTTCTTGAGATGAATTGTTCTCCGAAGTTTTCCCTCAAAATGGCCATAGAATCGCGAGCTGTGTGGCATGTAGCGCCATCTTGTTGAAACCACATGTCAACCAAGTTCAGTTCTTCCATTTTTGGCAACAAAAAGTTTGTTAGCATCGAACGATAGCGATCGCCATTCACTGTAACGTTGCGTCCAACAGCATCTTTAAAAAAATACGGTCCAATGATTCCACCAGCGTACAAACCACACCAAACAGTGCATTTTTCGGGATGCATGGGCAGTTCTTGAACGGCTTCTGGTTGCTCTTCACTCCAAATGCGGCAATTTTGCTTATTTACGTAGCCATTCAACCAGAAATGAGCCTCATCGCTGAACAAAATTTGTCGATAAAAAAGCGGATTTTCCGAATGGACCACCTAAGACGCAGCCGCGGTCAACATTTAAATGAAATTATCTTCAAAAAGTAAATGTCATGTACCAATCTAACGTTTAAAATAAAGAACCGATGAGATTTTGCAAATTTTATGCGTTTTATTGTTTAAAAAAGTTCTCAAGCTCTTAAAAAATCACCCTGTATATTAGTTTATTTACATAGTTAATATTAATAATGTTTAGAGTGAAGCACTAGGTTTTGAATACAAAGACTTCGATTAATACGTAGTATCATTATATAATTATTCTGGTAATAAAAACATTGTCATTGTTCATAGGAAACCAGCGATTTACAAGGATGCCTTCCGTCCTGACTTCAAATGACATAAGATGGAATTGCCTTATGCAGTCGCCAACGTAACACTCGCACGCTATTCCAGATACGACATATTTTATCGAACGTCGTCCACCACGTACACAGGGATTTTGTATTTAACACTGTCATACTCGACACTATGCACCTCGTTGTTAACCGAAGCGAATGCAATTGCATCTCTTTCACGTTTAAACATAATGTACACAGAGTTAAACGCTTTGTTGAATTGTATCTCATTTACATTAACAAAGGGCTGAGGCCAGTGTGTTTTAGGGCGTTTTAGAGGGCTATTTTCACGCTTCAAATCTGATTTTCTAAGAAACGATTACGAATATCAAAAAACCCACCTGACAATTTGTTAGAAAATTATCTCAGATTATTCTGTAAAAATTTCAGAATGATTCATTGACATTAGTGGTCGGGAAAGCTTTTTTTTGCATAACTGAAAACGCCGGCTTTCAACTTGTTCATTGAATATCTCGCCTTCAAAAGCATGGATCAAAAATCTATCCCCACAATGTCTAGATAATTTAATTAAGATTCGATTAGTGCATAAAAACATATATATTGTCACGATAAAAATGAAGTGAATGTTATTTTTGTGAAGGTAAGTCGATTTCTATTGACGCGCCATTTTTTCTGTTCTTGTTTTTTGGTAACGTAACGAAACATGAGAGAAACAAAATCGGCTCAGCAAGGGACAGCCTTGCGGTAGGATTTTATGTGATGTAGTCTAACTTGTAACCGAAAATATCAAAACTTTTTTGGCCACCCGGCCACATCGAGAGTCATTTTGCACATTTGCGAGAGAGTATGGAAGAAAATGTAATTCGCAGAGCAAACCACACGTTATACACGATCATACGTTTATACACGACTGTCAATTCAATGTGAAGCAAATGGAATGTTTTGAATTGTTGCCTACATTGCGGATGAGAAGTCGTCACTCTGGTTATAGGCACTCTACTGCTGCGTTCCATGGGGATGCTTTTAGAACTGAAAAATAAAGTTTGTTGCAAAATTGTACAAAGATTCTGAAAATGCAATTTAAAATTATGAAACTTTTGCCAAACAAACCGAAATTTGATACAGTTTACATACACTTTACAGCATTTTTTGAATTGCTTGCGCGCTACTGTTTCGTATGATGGTGGTGTGAGAAATGGTTCGGTGGCATTATATTGTGAGCAAAAATTACATATTAAATAATGACACGAATGTATGCAACATTGAGATTTGTGTTGAAATAATAACGAATTGAATAAAATGAAATGAGTATTTTAAGAAATCGTTCATTTTCTAATTAACTGTCGTTTATAATGCCCCTAATGTCGGTCGTGAATACCAGAAGAACTTCACGACGACATTTTTTTCCACGTCTATCCGCGAGTAACGTAGTCGAGTGAATGCCTGTGAGCGCTCAAATTTTTTGAACAACCTCACTTCAGCTCTCATGTACACCAATCATCTCGTTTCCCGCTCATGTACACCAATCATGTGCTTTCCCGCTCCTTCTCTCACATCCATTCCGAATGCATTCGAAAGCCTTTGAACGCAATCTCTCATTCGATAGCGGAAACACTCTTATCGTTAATGTCATCACCATCAATTTTCATGCAGCGTATAAATTAGTTTAAACTCAAATTATGTGGTGTAAATCCGAAAGTGTTTTCCACAAGCATTTCAAGTTTTCAACTGTTCCTTGCTTTTTTTTATTCAATTATATAATATTTTAAGGCACACTGCTTAAGCTCTAAGATGCCAAGGGCTTACCTGTCCCTTGCTAAAATCGTGTAACAGCGGAGCCAGTTTTGTAGATTTTTTCAATTTATTTATAGATCATCATTCTTATTTTTCATGTAATGTACTTCTGTTACTATGATGAATTATTCGAGTCATAAAGTGATTTTATTTGCATTTACTTACCCTGAGTCTAAACTCCTAATCAACTTTGAATTATAATCTCAAAGCCTTTGAGCTTATCAAGAGTATAACGGAATAATGAGATTTTCTGTGTTAATTTTGGTTTATTATGGCAATCCGGGACAGTACGCAAAGAATATAACTCAAAGTATTTATTGTAAATTGTTTATTTTAATTATTTTCTCTTTTCAGGACTACTTCCTACAATGTCCAACTCTGTTGAGCTCAGTCCATTGATGTTGCTGAAGCAATAATGCTTGTGTAATATCATATAATATTGTTTCATATCACATTATTTCAGATAATAGATAGATAGGATACTGAATGAACTGAATACAAGCCAAGTTATATCGTTAGAGAAAATTCAGCAGCTAGGAGTTCTATATGGAAGATCTATAGTAGAACAGAAACTGGAACAAACGTTCCCAGCAAGTCGTACTAGTTTTATTTATTCGACCAGTTCTTCTGTCAAATTTGAAACTGGTCTACGATGCCGTTCTATTTTTTCTGTATTTAAAACACGAGTGTAACACTGCTGGGGCTGCCAGTTTTTCTTGTTATAAAATACAGATTTAAATTTTGTAACTGACATAAATTATGCATCTAGAACTAGATTACTACTGAATATGCCCTTAACATTTAAAAACGAAACATTCATATAACCTGGTGCCAGTATCCAAATTTATTATTATTATTATTATTATATATATATATATATATATATATATATATATATATATATATATATATATATATATATATATATATATATATATATATATATATATATATATATATATATATATATATATATATATATATATATATATATATATATATATATTTACAAACTATATATTAATATTTTTTTTACAAACTTAGATTCAAATGGAAGTTCTTATGGTACCGAAATAATTAATTTCGTAACTACCTTTTTTCTAAACTGGCCTCAAAACTATTCCATTCTATATTAATTACCAATAGACGACCAAACAAACTGATTTTGGCTATTCTGCTTCCTGGTTTCCAACTCCGGAGGCACCGGCGATGGTTTGCCGATTTTCTTAAACGTAGATTCAAATGAAAGGTCTTTTTGTACCATACGAAGCTTTTGAATTCCATCCGGAATCGACTTCAACTCCAAACGACATGAATCGCAAATTTTAAATTTTTTGTTCAACAGATATATTTCTACAAATCCTAGTTCAACTAATTTGACAATATTACTTGTCATGAGATCTCGACAAATTTTATAACAATTTTTGGAATACATATTCTTCAACTCTGTGCTATTTCTTTCACTTTCACTTGATCGTCACTTGCCTGTCACTCGTTTCTCACCAGCTAATTCATTCGCAGTACCAGATTGTTTTATATACAAACATGGGTACCTATAAAAACTAACAGGTACATTTTTGTAAGATCAGGAAAAATATAACAAAAGGCTTACCCTAAGAAAATAACAGGTATATTTATTTCAGAAAACTGGGAAACATCTTTTTACCTTTCTCATATAGAATGGTTATGCAAGTATATGTGTGTGTTTTTTTTTGTTTCAATTATAGAGGTTTAAACCTTGAGGTCATTCGCCTCTTTGGGCCATAAAAACTTCCTGATCCTATGTTCGGGGTTGGGAATCGAACCCAGGCGGGTTGCGTGAAAGACATCGACTTACCCATCACGCTATACCTGTCCCCATGTGTATGTATGTGTGTGTGACGAATGTCACTCAATTTTCTCAGAGATGGCTGAACCGAATCAAATGAAAGGTCATAAGGTCCCATACAAAGATCCTGAGTTTCATTTGGATTCGACTTCCGGTTCCGGAATTACAGGGTGATATGCACAAAAAAAAGAAAAAAATAGTCACACACGTTTCCTAGAGATGACTGAACCGATTTTCAAAGACTTAGATTCAAATGAAAGGTCTTATGGCATCATAGAATTTTCTTGAGTTTCATTTGAATCCGACTTCCGGTTCCGAAATTACAAGGAAATATGTGCAAATTTATTAAAAAAAATGCGTACTCAATTTTCTCGGAAATTTCTTTCACAAACTAAGAAGCAAATGAAAGGTTTTAAAATTCTTTAAAATGTCTCCGAAAAGTTGATCTAGTTCCAAATTTCGGTTCCGGTATTGAAGTGCGATTAGTGAAAATTTACAATTTCATGAGCATTTTTGCACAAGAGATAGCAAAATGAGGTGCAAATTTTTATAAAATTTATTGCTAAATTCATCTAGTTGGCAGATCTTGTTAGTTAGTGAATATATAAAACTACTTTGAGACTACTAGTCCCCGATTTCCGTTTCCGAAAGCACCGATAATAGTGAAGAAAATCGAAACTCACTTCGATTTCTCAGCAACGGTTCAACCGACTTTCACGAATCATGATTCAAATTAAAGCTCTCATTGTCTTTGAATATACTGTGCAATTTCATCCTGATCCGACTTCCGGCTCCAAAGTTATAGGGCGATGAGTGTCCAAACATTAAAATCGTCATTCAAAACGACGATGTAAAACTAGTTCGAGACGGTACGTCCGGCTTTGCTACGTTCACAGGGTGCTTTGTTCAATTTCGTATAGCGTGCAGGGTTGTCACATTCAAATTGATATTTTCAGGTGAAAAACAAGTAATTTTTTTTAACTATCTACTTGTTAGTATTTAATATTATAATAAAATTTTAAGGCACACTGCTTAAGCTCTAAGATACCAAGAGTGTTACTAATCTTGGTTACGACTAACTTAAAACTAGAATAGTATCATTATGTAATGTAGTATCGGGGAAGCGGATTCTCGAGAATTCAGCTTTCAGCTGGCGATCGGCAGTGGCCGGTGAATTGAATATTGCATGAGGGTCTTCAATGTGGCGTTGGCGAATATTAATGTTGGCCGCATCCTTCGGTCCGTGTGGGTCCGCGGGAAACACCCCCAGGCTACGAAGACCCGGCGGGTGGCCCGCATGCTGGTTTTCGACTGGAGCGATCTTCCGTGGACGATGATGGTGATGTTACGGAAGAGAATGAAAAATAGTAAATATTGTGGAAACGGGGTAAAAAGGGGATGTGGGAACAAAATGTCTGAAAACGATAGAGATCTAATTAGTTGCCATCGAGATGGTGAAGAGACAGGGAAGGTGGAATGAAAAATTTAGTGACAAAAAAGATCTTTTTAGTTCCAATGAAGATGGTGGGCAGGGACGGGGATCGAGAGAATCGGGCGGATGTTAGTGTCGAACCTGTAGGTGGAGTTTATACTTTCTGAGCGAGGAATAACACATTAACACTTGTATATCAATGTGTATAAGGTACTGGTATATGAGAAGCATATATGAACTATCCCGACTCGCCAGCACATCCCGAACCGGAACCTCAGGTGGTCTACCTCGGGCCCTAAGGGATTCCAGTAGCTTCGACCTGGCGTCACGATACTCTACTCACGACCACACGACATGCTCGATGTTCTGAGCCAAACACGCCGGAGATGTGCGTTGAAGGTGTAGTGATTTGACATGAGCCGTGACATAATACGAATGAAATCGCGACTCACGTTCATCCCCCTGAACCAAGGTTTCGTCGATACCCTAGGGATAATGGAATGTAGCCATCGTCCCAATTCGCCATTGCTCCATGAAGTTTGCCGACTTTCGAGAGTTTTCTGACGAGAGATACTGAAAAATTCGTTGAAGCAGATTGGTCTTTCATAAATAAACATCACTTTTTTTCGAGTGTATCATACCAAGCTATTACAAGTCGTTCGATTCCGCTCTACAAATTTTCAAGTTTTTTATATCGTTATCAAGCCGCGAACACCCTACTTTGCGTCGTGTGAAGTGATATTAAGAAATTCCAATATTGTAGTGTATTTATATCGGCTCTACACAACGATTTCGTAATATAAATCGCTAATCATTATTCATCGGAGTTCCTGTTTCGCTTTGTTCGACCTAGTATATAGAAGCCAAATGTCGAATATAAACATGACAAGAAGTAAATGCGATGCTGAGCCCTGTTTCGGTTCGTCTGGATCGAGATACAGTAAAATAGCTTGTGAACACTGTTCTGACAGTTTTCATCTTAAGTGCTCCAATGTGAACAATTCGCTCTTCAAGTCCATTCGTGACTCTCCTGGAGTATGTTGGATTTGCCCTAAATGCCGTGTGTCCTCAAATAGAAACAGTTCGACACAAGACACGATGAATTTGGTTCTCCAGCGTACTACTTCTGTATTGAAATTAGTCAGCGCTTTAACAGATTCAATGCAGATTTTTTGCCGTATGTTTTCTCAACCTGGTGCCAATGCTTGCTGCATCAACCAATCTGGTCTTCGGGATCGATTGGATCCCTCCGTAAACAACGGTACAACATTCCACGAACGCCTCGACAACTTACAGTTGGATTTAACAAATTTCTTCGAGTCTATATTCGACGATAACAACAAACGTCCTCGTACTAGCAGCACTAGCCGGCCATCCATTACACAGCCAGACAAAGTGGCCAAAGTCGATGCTCCGATACCTGCTTCCGACACCTTTGCACCGTCAACCGTTAGTTTGCAAAACAGTTCGACACAACCTAACATCACTTCTATACAAGGGAAAGCTGTCTTAACGCCAATGATGGTCACCGATAGTAGTGAGATTCCTGTCATATCAAGCGTTGTGAGTTCAGAAACTTGCCTTCCGTCATCATCTTCCTCCACCGTCCCAACTAGCGCGATCAACTGTACTCCCGCCGCTTTCATCAAAAATCAACATCACTTGCTGCATCGCACCTCACCAATTCAATAACTACAGCAACGTCCAGCTCACAACAATCACACCATTCTCAACATTCAGCAACTAATAACAGGCAAGCTACCATCTCAGTTTTATCAAACATCCCTTATACTGGCCCCCCTCCGACAGTCTCCCCAGCTTACACTATAGTTAATTCCATAGGCAGTTCCATCCCTCAAAGACAAACCAAAATTAACCATTCAGATGATAATACAAATGCAATTACACCTCTCTTAGTAGCTCCCCCAGCCAACAAATGCCTGATACGGGTAAATGGTTCTACTTAACACGGTTCATGCCAAATGAAACCGAAGAGAATATTATCAACTATGTGAGTTCTAGAATTAAGTGCAGTAGAAGTTTAGTTAAATGCCAAAAACTCGTACGAACGAACCTCACCAGACCGCTATCATTCGTCTCATTTAAAATATCAGTTCCCCCTTCCTTTGAAAAACAAATTAATTCTCATGACTTCTGGCCATACGGTATATCTATTACCCCTTTTTTAGCCCTCAATTTGAGACAATCAATTCATCGAGTTTCGAATTCTCCCCATCCTCCACCCCCTCATCTACAAGATATCCACAACAAAACTCGCTTGCAATCTCCTCGAATATTTGCATTTCCACCAAGACTGTCTCGCCCTGTCTATACACGAACCCCTGTAAGTCGCTCCCCGCTACCTGTCTTCAACCAGCAAAAAACAAAATTCCAGACAACATTAGTTTGAGTTTCTACTATCAAAACGTCGGTGGAATCAATTGCTCTTTGGAAGATTACCGTCTCGCTTGCTCAGACGGTTCATACGACATATACGTATTTACGGAGACTTGGTTAAACAGTAATACACTCTCCAAGCAAATCTTCGGTAACTCATTCTCTGTATACAGACAAGATCGTACTGAGCAGAACAGCCATAAAAAGACCGGTGGTGGTGTTTTGATCGCTTGTCGCTCACACTTTAAATCCCATCAGTTATCTCTCTCGAATTGCTCCGGAGTTGAACAGCTTTGGGTTGCCCTCAGGTTTACATACTACACGCTATATATTGGCGTTATTTACCTCCCGCCTGATCGCATCAATGATCTATCATTGTCCCAACAACATCTGAGCTCACTCTCGCAAGTTGAAAATCAAATGGCTCTTCACGACAAAATTATCATTGTGGGTGACTATAATTTCCCCGGCATTAAATGGTCTCGCTCCTCTTCTAATTATTTATTCCCCGATATAGCCCATTCGTCTAAAATCCCTTCCTCCCTTATGCTTTTGGACAGCTATAATACTGCTGGATTAGTTCAGTTAAACCATAATCACAATAGTAACAATCGTTTGCTTGATCTCTGTTTCGTTAGTCAAGAACTCAGAAACACTTGCTCTGTTATTCTTGCTCCTTCTCCGCTTGTTAAAACCTGCCATCACCATCCCCCACTCCATATTTCCTTTCATGGATGTCCGCCTGTTGTATTCAACGAAGTTTCTGAATCATTTTTTTACGACTACAGGAATGGAAATTTTGAAGCAATGAATAGGTATTTATTAGCTTTCGATTGGAACTCCTTATTATCGAACTGCGATTGTAACTCTGCTGTTTCTCTCTGGACGCAGATCATTTCCGATGCTATAGAGCAATTTGTACCTAAGAAATTACAACAAAAATCTAGTTATCCACCCTGGTCAAACCAAACTCTTAAACGTTTTAAACGAGCCAAACGAACTGCTTTAAAAAAGTACAGTAAACATCCATCTGTATTACTAAGGTCCTATTACCTGTTTCATAACAATCGTTACAAACGATTAAATAAAGCGCTCCACTATGCCTATCACCGTCGCATCCAGAACAATCTTAGAACTCATCCTAAAAAGTTTTGGAACCACGTAAATGATCAGAGAAATGAAACTGGTCTGCCTAATCATATGTCTCTTGGCAACCTACAAGCATCAACCACGTCCAAAATTTGTGATCTTTTTTGCAAACAATTCAGCAGCGTCTTTTGCGAAGAATCATTGTCTAATTATCACATTCTTGAAGCTGCGAATAATGTCCCACTACGCTCCCCTATTGGATCATGCCCTGTTGTCACAATGGATACAATGAAAATGGCATGCACCAAGCTAAAAAAATCAACAAGTGCTGGGCCTGATGGCATTCCGTCTATAGTACTCAAAAAGTGTTCGGAAAGTTTATTAGCTCCATTGGTGATATTATTTAATACATCCTTACGCTCTGGAATTTTTCCCGAACCATGGAAGAAATCATTCATCTTCCCCGTATTTAAAAAAGGCAATAAATGTGAAATATCGAACTACAGAGGAATTGCCGCTTTGTGTGCTGTATCTAAGCTCTTTGAATTAGTCGTTTTGGATTTCATCATACACAATTGCTCTAATTATATATCTTCAACTCAGCACGGTTTCATGCCAAAACGATCTACATCTACGAACCTTGTGTGTTATACTTCCTATGTCATTCAGTCGTTACAGGCGCGACAGCAGGTTGACGCTATATATACTGACTTCTCCGCTGCTTTTGATAAAATAAATCACCAAATAGCTATTGCTAAACTCGGAAGACTTGGATTCAGCGGTCCTTTTTTGAACTGGCTGCAGTCTTATTTGATTAAACGTACTATGATAGTTAAAATCGGTGACTGCACAGCCGCACCCTTCCTAACTAACTCGGGGGTACCTCAGGGAAGTCACCTCGGACCCTTTTTATTTTTGCTGTATCTGAATGGTTTGAACCTCGCGCTGCAATGTAAAAAACTATCATTCGCCGACGATTTTAAATTGTATCATCCTATTAAAGACCTGGAAGATGCCAGATTCCTGCAGAAACAGTTAGATATCTTCTCCAGTTGGTGCGACCTCAATAGAATGGTCTTGAATGCTTCAAAATGTTCCGTAATTTCTTTCTCACGTAAACGCACAGTAGTTGTATTCGACTATACCATTTCCCAGACTATTCTCAAACGAGAATCGACTGTCAAGGACTTAGGAGTTCTGTTGGATTCAAAACTTAATTTTAAAAATCACGTAGAGTATACGATCTCTAAGGCTTCCAAAATGCTAGGATTCATATTTCGCATTACAAAGAGCTTTAATAACATATATTGTCTTAAAGCACTATATTGTGCACTGGTTCGCTCTATACTCGAATATGCTGCAGTCGTCTGGGCTCCCTATTATCAACTCGACATCCAACGCATAGAAGCTATTCAGCATAAATTTATTCGGTTTGCCCTTCGCAGTCTTCCTTGGAGGGATCCCAACAACCTTCCCAGCTATAGTGAGCGCTGTAAACTTATCGATTTAGACTTGTTATCCGTACGTCGAGACATCTGTAGAGCTATTTTCGTGGCGGATTTGTTACAATCTCAAACTGATTGCCCCGAATTGTTACATAAACTGAACCTAGCTATTAATTTTCGCAATCTCCGATCTCATCCATTTCTCAGAATTCAATCTGCTCGCACTAATTACGGTTATAACGAACCGTTTTCTAGTATGTGTCGTCTATTTAATCGATGTTCTCACTTGTTCGATTTTCACCTATCTCACAACACCGTGAAAAAATCGTTTCTGAATTACTTCTCTACTTCTTGAGTATTGAGGTTAGCAATAGGGATAGTTTTAATTATCAGTAATAAGTATATGACATGGTATCTGCTGGATTATTGTGATCTTTCCCACTCCGCCTCTTCACAATCTCCACTGGAAACTAACTAGATTCGCTCGTCTAAATTAACTCGATCGTCCATTCTACTTTTTCTTTGTCATTCACCATCCGTTTTTCGATCACTAACCAGATCTTCATGCCGATTCTAACCCCGTCGTTTTCTCTGTCTTTCACCATCTTTTTGGTTACTAATTAGATCTACATGCCGATTCTAACACCGTCGTTAGCCCACTCTCGCTTACCAACCCACCCCCTCACCAACCCTTATATAACATTTACCTACCCACTTTTTTCTTCTCTCACCTTTTAAGCAAGTGCGCTATTACTGCCCTGCAATGTTTAGTGTCATCAACTAGTTATAGATAGGGTTATAGATTTAGTTTTAATTGTTAGTGTTAAGCCCAAATGTATCTGTTGGATCATTGTAATCTGTTGATACAAATGATGAGGAGGTTTTATGCCTGCTGGAGAGAGAGAGACAGATTGCCAAATTTCATCGCCATCGGGCTTTTCCCTGCTCCAAAAGAAATAAACAAATAAAGAAATGAAGTATTTCAATAAATTTCAATCACCTTCCAATGCTCCCACTTTAGCCAGTGAGTCTGCCTTTTCATTGCCCGGAATGGAACAATGCGAAGGGACCCAGACTAACGATATTAAATAAGACCGTTCAGATAAAGTTCTCAAATGTTCCCGTATTTTCCCCAGGAAATATGGGGGATACTTTCCTGACTTCATAGCCCGGAGAGCTTCTATTGAGCTTGGACTGTCCGTGACAATGAAGTAATGGTCTTTAAGCAAGGTTTGAATGATCTCGAGGGTGTACTGAATAGCAGCTAATTCTGCGACGTAAATCTATTTGTTAGTATTATTACAAGATCATGATAACGATGCTTTTCTGTAAAAAGTACATTTATTGCCTTTCTCATATAGAAAGTTTAAGCAATAATTTGAAAAATTTACTAGTGAAAATTTGCAAGAGGGCTAAGTGTTCTACACGCTTACTTGTGGCTACTCAAAATTGAGTCAAAAGTCGCCCAATTTCGCAAAAACCATACCTACCCAAAATTGAGTAGAACGGGATTCCTCGTATATCAGACGGAAGTGCATTATATTTAGTTGGACCAACAAAAAGGATCCGTCTTTGACCAAGGCTTGTAACTGCTCGAACACGAAACAAATTGTTACTACGGCGTGTTGTTCTAGAGTGGGATTTAGTTGGGAACTGTAGGTTATGGTGAACTGTGGAGTTATGCAAATTATCATGGATGAATAGCAACGTTTGGACATCACATAAGTATGACGATTCTATGGTGGGAGAGGAAGTCAAACAACCAGCGAGATGCTTCGAACGTTCGACTCAAGGAAAATTTTCAGTAAGGTACGAAGATGTCATGGGAGCAACGATACACAGCACCGATAAGCATGTAACCTACAACGAAGCGATAAACAGTTCCGAAAAGTCACATTGGTTGGCAGTGATGAAAGAGGAGATGGCCACGATCAACGAGCTTCATACGTGGGATTCAAACCCCTCAGGGTAAAAATGTCGTCGGACGCAAATAAACTTTTAAGAAAAAGTTAAACAAAAGCGGAAAAACCGTACGGTATAAGGCAAGACTCATAACGCAGGGATTTTCGCATCAATACGGAAGTGATATCGATTAGGTATTCGCTCCCGTTGTTAGAATGACTCTTCGAATCATGCTGACAATCGCGAGCAGAGATAACATGTTGGTTAAAAACCTCGACATTAAAACAGCGTATCTGTATGCAGAACTCACAGAGGAGGTATTTATGAAACAGTCACCAGGGTTTGCAAGGACAACGGGCTCATTTGCCACCTCAGACGCAGCATATATGGTCTCAAACAATCGGCACGAGTTTGGAATAAGAAAATAGACAACGCGCTTCAACAGATTCAGTTTAGAGTAGCTGATGCGGACCCTTGCCTATACGTGCGCAAGAGAAATGAAAAAACAACGTTCATTTTAAACTACGTGGATGATATTGTCGTTTTCTGCCATTCGGAGTGTGAATTTAGGGAGATATGCTGTGCACTACCGAAGCAATTCAAGCTATCCAGTCTTGACGAGTTGCGACAGTTCCTCGGAATTCACGTGGAGAAAACTGGTGACCACTACACACTCAGTCAGCGAAACTACATAGAAAAGCTCGTGACTAGTTTCGGGCATGAGAATTCTAAGTCTTTCAAAATTCCCTTTGACCCGGTATACGTTAAACAAAAGGAGGAGGAGGAGCTACCTAATAACATTTCCTATTGCAGCATGGTGGGAGGTTTGTTATACGTTGCGGTCAACACACGACCAGATATCTGTATCAGTACTTCTCGGGAGGAAAGTAGCTAAATCAACCAACCATGACTGTACGGAGGTAAAACGCGTAAAACAAAATCAGGATCGTTTTTATCTCAGTGTATTTTACAGTTGCCTCATAGCTTGGCACACACATACAACTACACTAATCTCTGTACATCACATAATACGGAAATGAAATCATTACAACTTTGTTAGTCAATCATATATGTACTGTCTTTCTTTTGTCCATATTACAGATTTAAGCGCTATTCACACTAGACCGTGACGTATCCGGAAAGGGACTGGACCGGATGCCGTCCGGGTTACGCTTCAAATTTGTTTAATGCAGCTCCATGTGAATATTCTCACTAGACCGTGTCGTACCCGTGTCTGTATCGACACACATCCGAAGCACGGTCAAAGCATGCGTTGATTCAAAGACACTATTGGCAGGTACTTGAATTGTCACCTGCATTCCATCCAAGACACAGAGGGAAATTCCACAAAAATCAAAATAAATTCCGGCACGTTGCGGTCCCGTTCCGGATACGTCACGGCTTAGTGTGAATAGCGCTTTAAAAGGTAATATACTCTAGCGACAAGACGACTGAATTTTTAGAGTAGACGATTTACTATTTGTACAGGGTGATTTTTTAAGAGCTTGAGAACTTTTTTAAACAATAAAACGCATAAAATTTGCAAAATCTCATCGGTTCTTTATTTTAAACGTTAGATTGGTACATGACATTTACTTTTTGAAGATAATTTCATTTAAATGTTGACCGCGGCTGCGTCTTAGGTGGTCCATTCGGAAAGTCCAATTTTGGGCAACTTTTTCGAGCATTTCGGCCGGAATAGCCCGAATTTCTTCGGAAATGTTGTCTTCCAAAGCTGGAATAGTTACTGGCTTATTTCTGTAGACTTTAGACTTGACGTAGCCCCACAAAAAATAGTCTAAAGGCGTCAAATCGCATGATCTTGGTGGCCAACTTACCGGTCGATTTCTTGAGATGAATTGTTCTCCGAAGTTTTCCCTCAAAATGGCCATAGAATCGCGAGCTGTGTGGCATGTAGCGCCATCTTGTCAACATGTCATGTCAACCAAGTTCAGTTCTTCCATTTTTGGCAACAAAAAGTTTGTTAGCATCGAACGATAGCGATCGCCATTCACTGTAACGTTGCGTCCAACAGCATCTTTAAAAAAATACGGTCCAATGATTCCACCAGCGTACAAACCACACCAAACAGTGCATTTTTCGGGATGCATGGGCAGTTCTTGAACGGCTTCTGGTTGCTCTTCACTCCAAATGCGGCAATTTTGCTTATTTACGTAGCCATTCAACCAGAAATGAGCCTCATCGCTGAACAAAATTTGTCGATAAAAAAGCGGATTTTCCGAATGGACCACCTAAGACGCAGCCGCGGTCAACATTTAAATGAAATTATCTTCAAAAAGTAAATGTCATGTACCAATCTAACGTTTAAAATAAAGAACCGATGAGATTTTGCAAATTTTATGCGTTTTATTGTTTAAAAAAGTTCTCAAGCTCTTAAAAAATCACCCTGTATATTAGTTTATTTACATAGTTAATATTAATAATGTTTAGAGTGAAGCACTAGGTTTTGAATACAAAGACTTCGATTAATACGTAGTATCATTATATAATTATTCTGGTAATAAAAACATTGTCATTGTTCATAGGAAACCAGCGATTTACAAGGATGCCTTCCGTCCTGACTTCAAATGACATAAGATGGAATTGCCTTATGCAGTCGCCAACGTAACACTCGCACGCTATTCCAGATACGACATATTTTATCGAACGTCGTCCACCACGTACACAGGGATTTTGTATTTAACACTGTCATACTCGACACTATGCACCTCGTTGTTAACCGAAGCGAATGCAATTGCATCTCTTTCACGTTTAAACATAATGTACACAGAGTTAAACGCTTTGTTGAATTGTATCTCATTTACATTAACAAAGGGCTGAGGCCAGTGTGTTTTAGGGCGTTTTAGAGGGCTATTTTCACGCTTCAAATCTGATTTTCTAAGAAACGATTACGAATATCAAAAAACCCACCTGACAATCTGTTAGAAAATTATCTCAGATTATTCTGTAAAAATTTCAGAATGATTCATTGACATTAGTGGTCGGGAAAGCTTTTTTTTGCATAACTGAAAACGCCGGCTTTCAACTTGTTCATTGAATATCTCGCCTTCAAAAGCATGGATCAAAAATCTATCCCCACAATGTCTAGATAATTTAATTAAGATTCGATTAGTGCATAAAAACATATATATTGCCACGATAAAAATGAAGTGAATGTTATTTTTGTGAAGGTAAGTCGATTTCTATTGACGCGCCATTTTTTCTGTTCTTGTTTTTTGGTAACGTAACGAAACATGAGAGAAACAAAATCGGCTCAGCAAGGGACAGCCTTGCGGTAGGATTTTATGTGATGTAGTCTAACTTGTAACCGAAAATATCAAAACTTTTTTGGCCACCCGGCCACATCGAGAGTCATTTTGCACATTTGCGAGAGAGTATGGAAGAAAATGTAATTCGCAGAGCAAACCACACGTTATACACGATCATACGTTTATACACGACTGTCAATTCAATGTGAAGCAAATGGAATGTTTTGAATTGTTGCCTACATTGCGGATGAGAAGTCGTCACTCTGGTTATAGGCACTCTACTGCTGCGTTCCATGGGGATGCTTTTAGAACTGAAAAATAAAGTTTGTTGCAAAATTGTACAAAGATTCTGAAAATGCAATTTAAAATTATGAAACTTTTGCCAAACAAACCGAAATTTGATACAGTTTACATACACTTTACAGCATTTTTTGAATTGCTTGCGCGCTACTGTTTCGTATGATGGTGGTGTGAGAAATGGTTCGGTGGCATTATATTGTGAGCAAAAATTACATATTAAATAATGACACGAATGTATGCAACATTGAGATTTGTGTTGAAATAATAACGAATTGAATAAAATGAAATGAGTATTTTAAGAAATCGTTCATTTTCTAATTAACTGTCGTTTATAATGCCCCTAATGTCGGTCGTGAATACCAGAAGAACTTCACGACGACATTTTTTTCCACGTCTATCCGCGAGTAACGTAGTCGAGTGAATGCCTGTGAGCGCTCAAATTTTTTGAACAACCTCACTTCAGCTCTCATGTACACCAATCATCTCGTTTCCCGCTCATGTACACCAATCATGTGCTTTCCCGCTCCTTCTCTCACATCCATTCCGAATGCATTCGAAAGCCTTTGAACGCAATCTCTCATTCGATAGCGGAAACACTCTTATCGTTAATGTCATCACCATCAATTTTCATGCAGCGTATAAATTAGTTTAAACTCAAATTATGTGGTGTAAATCCGAAAGTGTTTTCCACAAGCATTTCAAGTTTTCAACTGTTCCTTGCTTTTTTTTATTCAATTATATAATATTTTAAGGCACACTGCTTAAGCTCTAAGATGCCAAGGGCTTACCTGTCCCTTGCTAAAATCGTGTAACAGCGGAGCCAGTTTTGTAGATTTTTTCAATTTATTTATAGATCATCATTCTTATTTTTCATGTAATGTACTTCTGTTACTATGATGAATTATTCGAGTCATAAAGTGATTTTATTTGCATTTACTTACCCTGAGTCTAAACTCCTAATCAACTTTGAATTATAATCTCAAAGCCTTTGAGCTTATCAAGAGTATAACGGAATAATGAGATTTTCTGTGTTAATTTTGGTTTATTATGGCAATCCGGGACAGTACGCAAAGAATATAACTCAAAGTATTTATTGTAAATTGTTTATTTTAATTATTTTCTCTTTTCAGGACTACTTCCTACAATGTCCAACTCTGTTGAGCTCAGTCCATTGATGTTGCTGAAGCAATAATGCTTGTGTAATATCATATAATATTGTTTCATATCACATTATTTCAGATAATAGATAGATAGGATACTGAATGAACTGAATACAAGCCAAGTTATATCGTTAGAGAAAATTCAGCAGCTAGGAGTTCTATATGGAAGATCTATAGTAGAACAGAAACTGGAACAAACGTTCCCAGCAAGTCGTACTAGTTTTATTTATTCGACCAGTTCTTCTGTCAAATTTGAAACTGGTCTACGATGCCGTTCTATTTTTTCTGTATTTAAAACACGAGTGTAACACTGCTGGGGCTGCCAGTTTTTCTTGTTATAAAATACAGATTTAAATTTTGTAACTGACATAAATTATGCATCTAGAACTAGATTACTACTGAATATGCCCTTAACATTTAAAAACGAAACATTCATATAACCTGGTGCCAGTATCCAAATTTATTATTATTATTATTATTATTATATATATATATATATATATATATATATATATATATATATATATATATATATATATATATATATATATATATATATATATATATATATATATATATATATATATATATATATATATATATATATATATATATATATATATATATATATATATATATATATATATTTACAAACTATATATTAATATTTTTTTTACAAACTTAGATTCAAATGGAAGTTCTTATGGTACCGAAATAATTAATTTCGTAACTACCTTTTTTCTAAACTGGCCTCAAAACTATTCCATTCTATATTAATTACCAATAGACGACCAAACAAACTGATTTTGGCTATTCTGCTTCCTGGTTTCCAACTCCGGAGGCACCGGCGATGGTTTGCCGATTTTCTTAAACGTAGATTCAAATGAAAGGTCTTTTTGTACCATACGAAGCTTTTGAATTCCATCCGGAATCGACTTCAACTCCAAACGACATGAATCGCAAATTTTAAATTTTTTGTTCAACAGATATATTTCTACAAATCCTAGTTCAACTAATTTGACAATATTACTTGTCATGAGATCTCGACAAATTTTATAACAATTTTTGGAATACATATTCTTCAACTCTGTGCTATTTCTTTCACTTTCACTTGATCGTCACTTGCCTGTCACTCGTTTCTCACCAGCTAATTCATTCGCAGTACCAGATTGTTTTATATACAAACATGGGTACCTATAAAAACTAACAGGTACATTTTTGTAAGATCAGGAAAAATATAACAAAAGGCTTACCCTAAGAAAATAACAGGTATATTTATTTCAGAAAACTGGGAAACATCTTTTTACCTTTCTCATATAGAATGGTTATGCAAGTATATGTGTGTGTTTTTTTTTGTTTCAATTATAGAGGTTTAAACCTTGAGGTCATTCGCCTCTTTGGGCCATAAAAACTTCCTGATCCTATGTTCGGGGTTGGGAATCGAACCCAGGCGGGTTGCGTGAAAGACATCGACTTACCCATCACGCTATACCTGTCCCCATGTGTATGTATGTGTGTGTGACGAATGTCACTCAATTTTCTCAGAGATGGCTGAACCGAATCAAATGAAAGGTCATAAGGTCCCATACAAAGATCCTGAGTTTCATTTGGATTCGACTTCCGGTTCCGGAATTACAGGGTGATATGCACAAAAAAAAGAAAAAAATAGTCACACACGTTTCCTAGAGATGACTGAACCGATTTTCAAAGACTTAGATTCAAATGAAAGGTCTTATGGCATCATAGAATTTTCTTGAGTTTCATTTGAATCCGACTTCCGGTTCCGAAATTACAAGGAAATATGTGCAAATTTATTAAAAAAAATGCGTACTCAATTTTCTCGGAAATTTCTTTCACAAACTAAGAAGCAAATGAAAGGTTTTAAAATTCTTTAAAATGTCTCCGAAAAGTTGATCTAGTTCCAAATTTCGGTTCCGGTATTGAAGTGCGATTAGTGAAAATTTACAATTTCATGAGCATTTTTGCACAAGAGATAGCAAAATGAGGTGCAAATTTTTATAAAATTTATTGCTAAATTCATCTAGTTGGCAGATCTTGTTAGTTAGTGAATATATAAAACTACTTTGAGACTACTAGTCCCCGATTTCCGTTTCCGAAAGCACCGATAATAGTGAAGAAAATCGAAACTCACTTCGATTTCTCAGCAACGGTTCAACCGACTTTCACGAATCATGATTCAAATTAAAGCTCTCATTGTCTTTGAATATACTGTGCAATTTCATCCTGATCCGACTTCCGGCTCCAAAGTTATAGGGCGATGAGTGTCCAAACATTAAAATCGTCATTCAAAACGACGATGTAAAACTAGTTCGAGACGGTACGTCCGGCTTTGCTACGTTCACAGGGTGCTTTGTTCAATTTCGTATAGCGTGCAGGGTTGTCACATTCAAATTGATATTTTCAGGTGAAAAACAAGTAATTTTTTTTAACTATCTACTTGTTAGTATTTAATATTATAATAAAATTTTAAGGCACACTGCTTAAGCTCTAAGATACCAAGAGTGTTACTAATCTTGGTTACGACTAACTTAAAACTAGAATAGTATCATTATGTAATGTAGTATCGGGGAAGCGGATTCTCGAGAATTCAGCTTTCAGCTGGCGATCGGCAGTGGCCGGTGAATTGAATATTGCATGAGGGTCTTCAATGTGGCGTTGGCGAATATTAATGTTGGCCGCATCCTTCGGTCCGTGTGGGTCCGCGGGAAACACCCCCAGGCTACGAAGACCCGGCGGGTGGCCCGCATGCTGGTTTTCGACTGGAGCGATCTTCCGTGGACGATGATGGTGATGTTACGGAAGAGAATGAAAAATAGTAAATATTGTGGAAACGGGGTAAAAAGGGGATGTGGGAACAAAATGTCTGAAAACGATAGAGATCTAATTAGTTGCCATCGAGATGGTGAAGAGACAGGGAAGGTGGAATGAAAAATTTAGTGACAAAAAAGATCTTTTTAGTTCCAATGAAGATGGTGGGCAGGGACGGGGATCGAGAGAATCGGGCGGATGTTAGTGTCGAACCTGTAGGTGGAGTTTATACTTTCTGAGCGAGGAATAACACATTAACACTTGTATATCAATGTGTATAAGGTACTGGTATATGAGAAGCATATATGAACTATCCCGACTCGCCAGCACATCCCGAACCGGAACCTCAGGTGGTCTACCTCGGGCCCTAAGGGATTCCAGTAGCTTCGACCTGGCGTCACGATACTCTACTCACGACCACACGACATGCTCGATGTTCTGAGCCAAACACGCCGGAGATGTGCGTTGAAGGTGTAGTGATTTGACATGAGCCGTGACATAATACGAATGAAATCGCGACTCACGTTCATCCCCCTGAACCAAGGTTTCGTCGATACCCTAGGGATAATGGAATGTAGCCATCGTCCCAATTCGCCATTGCTCCATGAAGTTTGCCGACTTTCGAGAGTTTTCTGACGAGAGATACTGAAAAATTCGTTGAAGCAGATTGGTCTTTCATAAATAAACATCACTTTTTTTCGAGTGTATCATACCAAGCTATTACAAGTCGTTCGATTCCGCTCTACAAATTTTCAAGTTTTTTATATCGTTATCAAGCCGCGAACACCCTACTTTGCGTCGTGTGAAGTGATATTAAGAAATTCCAATATTGTAGTGTATTTATATCGGCTCTACACAACGATTTCGTAATATAAATCGCTAATCATTATTCATCGGAGTTCCTGTTTCGCTTTGTTCGACCTAGTATATAGAAGCCAAATGTCGAATATAAACATGACAAGAAGTAAATGCGATGCTGAGCCCTGTTTCGGTTCGTCTGGATCGAGATACAGTAAAATAGCTTGTGAACACTGTTCTGACAGTTTTCATCTTAAGTGCTCCAATGTGAACAATTCGCTCTTCAAGTCCATTCGTGACTCTCCTGGAGTATGTTGGATTTGCCCTAAATGCCGTGTGTCCTCAAATAGAAACAGTTCGACACAAGACACGATGAATTTGGTTCTCCAGCGTACTACTTCTGTATTGAAATTAGTCAGCGCTTTAACAGATTCAATGCAGATTTTTTGCCGTATGTTTTCTCAACCTGGTGCCAATGCTTGCTGCATCAACCAATCTGGTCTTCGGGATCGATTGGATCCCTCCGTAAACAACGGTACAACATTCCACGAACGCCTCGACAACTTACAGTTGGATTTAACAAATTTCTTCGAGTCTATATTCGACGATAACAACAAACGTCCTCGTACTAGCAGCACTAGCCGGCCATCCATTACACAGCCAGACAAAGTGGCCAAAGTCGATGCTCCGATACCTGCTTCCGACACCTTTGCACCGTCAACCGTTAGTTTGCAAAACAGTTCGACACAACCTAACATCACTTCTATACAAGGGAAAGCTGTCTTAACGCCAATGATGGTCACCGATAGTAGTGAGATTCCTGTCATATCAAGCGTTGTGAGTTCAGAAACTTGCCTTCCGTCATCATCTTCCTCCACCGTCCCAACTAGCGCGATCAACTGTACTCCCGCCGCTTTCATCAAAAATCAACATCACTTGCTGCATCGCACCTCACCAATTCAATAACTACAGCAACGTCCAGCTCACAACAATCACACCATTCTCAACATTCAGCAACTAATAACAGGCAAGCTACCATCTCAGTTTTATCAAACATCCCTTATACTGGCCCCCCTCCGACAGTCTCCCCAGCTTACACTATAGTTAATTCCATAGGCAGTTCCATCCCTCAAAGACAAACCAAAATTAACCATTCAGATGATAATACAAATGCAATTACACCTCTCTTAGTAGCTCCCCCAGCCAACAAATGCCTGATACGGGTAAATGGTTCTACTTAACACGGTTCATGCCAAATGAAACCGAAGAGAATATTATCAACTATGTGAGTTCTAGAATTAAGTGCAGTAGAAGTTTAGTTAAATGCCAAAAACTCGTACGAACGAACCTCACCAGACCGCTATCATTCGTCTCATTTAAAATATCAGTTCCCCCTTCCTTTGAAAAACAAATTAATTCTCATGACTTCTGGCCATACGGTATATCTATTACCCCTTTTTTAGCCCTCAATTTGAGACAATCAATTCATCGAGTTTCGAATTCTCCCCATCCTCCACCCCCTCATCTACAAGATATCCACAACAAAACTCGCTTGCAATCTCCTCGAATATTTGCATTTCCACCAAGACTGTCTCGCCCTGTCTATACACGAACCCCTGTAAGTCGCTCCCCGCTACCTGTCTTCAACCAGCAAAAAACAAAATTCCAGACAACATTAGTTTGAGTTTCTACTATCAAAACGTCGGTGGAATCAATTGCTCTTTGGAAGATTACCGTCTCGCTTGCTCAGACGGTTCATACGACATATACGTATTTACGGAGACTTGGTTAAACAGTAATACACTCTCCAAGCAAATCTTCGGTAACTCATTCTCTGTATACAGACAAGATCGTGCTGAGCAGAACAGCCATAAAAAGACCGGTGGTGGTGTTTTGATCGCTTGTCGCTCACACTTTAAATCCCATCAGTTATCTCTCTCGAATTGCTCCGGAGTTGAACAGCTTTGGGTTGCCCTCAGGTTTACATACTACACGCTATATATTGGCGTTATTTACCTCCCGCCTGATCGCATCAATGATCTATCATTGTCCCAACAACATCTGAGCTCACTCTCGCAAGTTGAAAATCAAATGGCTCTTCACGACAAAATTATCATTGTGGGTGACTATAATTTCCCCGGCATTAAATGGTCTCGCTCCTCTTCTAATTATTTATTCCCCGATATAGCCCATTCGTCTAAAATCCCTTCCTCCCTTATGCTTTTGGACAGCTATAATACTGCTGGATTAGTTCAGTTAAACCATAATCACAATAGTAACAATCGTTTGCTTGATCTCTGTTTCGTTAGTCAAGAACTCAGAAACACTTGCTCTGTTATTCTTGCTCCTTCTCCGCTTGTTAAAACCTGCCATCACCATCCCCCACTCCATATTTCCTTTCATGGATGTCCGCCTGTTGTATTCAACGAAGTTTCTGAATCATTTTTTTACGACTACAGGAATGGAAATTTTGAAGCAATGAATAGGTATTTATTAGCTTTCGATTGGAACTCCTTATTATCGAACTGCGATTGTAACTCTGCTGTTTCTCTCTGGACGCAGATCATTTCCGATGCTATAGAGCAATTTGTACCTAAGAAATTACAACAAAAATCTAGTTATCCACCCTGGTCAAACCAAACTCTTAAACGTTTTAAACGAGCCAAACGAACTGCTTTAAAAAAGTACAGTAAACATCCATCTGTATTACTAAGGTCCTATTACCTGTTTCATAACAATCGTTACAAACGATTAAATAAAGCGCTCCACTATGCCTATCACCGTCGCATCCAGAACAATCTTAGAACTCATCCTAAAAAGTTTTGGAACCACGTAAATGATCAGAGAAATGAAACTGGTCTGCCTAATCATATGTCTCTTGGCAACCTACAAGCATCAACCACGTCCAAAATTTGTGATCTTTTTTGCAAACAATTCAGCAGCGTCTTTTGCGAAGAATCATTGTCTAATTATCACATTCTTGAAGCTGCGAATAATGTCCCACTACGCTCCCCTATTGGATCATGCCCTGTTGTCACAATGGATACAATGAAAATGGCATGCACCAAGCTAAAAAAATCAACAAGTGCTGGGCCTGATGGCATTCCGTCTATAGTACTCAAAAAGTGTTCGGAAAGTTTATTAGCTCCATTGGTGATATTATTTAATACATCCTTACGCTCTGGAATTTTTCCCGAACCATGGAAGAAATCATTCATCTTCCCCGTATTTAAAAAAGGCAATAAATGTGAAATATCGAACTACAGAGGAATTGCCGCTTTGTGTGCTGTATCTAAGCTCTTTGAATTAGTCGTTTTGGATTTCATCATACACAATTGCTCTAATTATATATCTTCAACTCAGCACGGTTTCATGCCAAAACGATCTACATCTACGAACCTTGTGTGTTATACTTCCTATGTCATTCAGTCGTTACAGGCGCGACAGCAGGTTGACGCTATATATACTGACTTCTCCGCTGCTTTTGATAAAATAAATCACCAAATAGCTATTGCTAAACTCGGAAGACTTGGATTCAGCGGTCCTTTTTTGAACTGGCTGCAGTCTTATTTGATTAAACGTACTATGATAGTTAAAATCGGTGACTGCACAGCCGCACCCTTCCTAACTAACTCGGGGGTACCTCAGGGAAGTCACCTCGGACCCTTTTTATTTTTGCTGTATCTGAATGGTTTGAACCTCGCGCTGCAATGTAAAAAACTATCATTCGCCGACGATTTTAAATTGTATCATCCTATTAAAGACCTGGAAGATGCCAGATTCCTGCAGAAACAGTTAGATATCTTCTCCAGTTGGTGCGACCTCAATAGAATGGTCTTGAATGCTTCAAAATGTTCCGTAATTTCTTTCTCACGTAAACGCACAGTAGTTGTATTCGACTATACCATTTCCCAGACTATTCTCAAACGAGAATCGACTGTCAAGGACTTAGGAGTTCTGTTGGATTCAAAACTTAATTTTAAAAATCACGTAGAGTATACGATCTCTAAGGCTTCCAAAATGCTAGGATTCATATTTCGCATTACAAAGAGCTTTAATAACATATATTGTCTTAAAGCACTATATTGTGCACTGGTTCGCTCTATACTCGAATATGCTGCAGTCGTCTGGGCTCCCTATTATCAACTCGACATCCAACGCATAGAAGCTATTCAGCATAAATTTATTCGGTTTGCCCTTCGCAGTCTTCCTTGGAGGGATCCCAACAACCTTCCCAGCTATAGTGAGCGCTGTAAACTTATCGATTTAGACTTGTTATCCGTACGTCGAGACATCTGTAGAGCTATTTTCGTGGCGGATTTGTTACAATCTCAAACTGATTGCCCCGAATTGTTACATAAACTGAACCTAGCTATTAATTTTCGCAATCTCCGATCTCATCCATTTCTCAGAATTCAATCTGCTCGCACTAATTACGGTTATAACGAACCGTTTTCTAGTATGTGTCGTCTATTTAATCGATGTTCTCACTTGTTCGATTTTCACCTATCTCACAACACCGTGAAAAAATCGTTTCTGAATTACTTCTCTACTTCTTGAGTATTGAGGTTAGCAATAGGGATAGTTTTAATTATCAGTAATAAGTATATGACATGGTATCTGCTGGATTATTGTGATCTTTCCCACTCCGCCTCTTCACAATCTCCACTGGAAACTAACTAGATTCGCTCGTCTAAATTAACTCGATCGTCCATTCTACTTTTTCTTTGTCATTCACCATCCGTTTTTCGATCACTAACCAGATCTTCATGCCGATTCTAACCCCGTCGTTTTCTCTGTCTTTCACCATCTTTTTGGTTACTAATTAGATCTACATGCCGATTCTAACACCGTCGTTAGCCCACTCTCGCTTACCAACCCACCCCCTCACCAACCCTTATATAACATTTACCTACCCACTTTTTTCTTCTCTCACCTTTTAAGCAAGTGCGCTATTACTGCCCTGCAATGTTTAGTGTCATCAACTAGTTATAGATAGGGTTATAGATTTAGTTTTAATTGTTAGTGTTAAGCCCAAATGTATCTGTTGGATCATTGTAATCTGTTGATACAAATGATGAGGAGGTTTTATGCCTGCTGGAGAGAGAGAGACAGATTGCCAAATTTCATCGCCATCGGGCTTTTCCCTGCTCCAAAAGAAATAAACAAATAAAGAAATGAAGTATTTCAATAAATTTCAATCACCTTCCAATGCTCCCACTTTAGCCAGTGAGTCTGCCTTTTCATTGCCCGGAATGGAACAATGCGAAGGGACCCAGACTAACGATATTAAATAAGACCGTTCAGATAAAGTTCTCAAATGTTCCCGTATTTTCCCCAGGAAATATGGGGGATACTTTCCTGACTTCATAGCCCGGAGAGCTTCTATTGAGCTTGGACTGTCCGTGACAATGAAGTAATGGTCTTTAAGCAAGGTTTGAATGATCTCGAGGGTGTACTGAATAGCAGCTAATTCTGCGACGTAAATCTATTTGTTAGTATTATTACAAGATCATGATAACGATGCTTTTCTATAAAAAGTACATTTATTGCCTTTCTCATATAGAAAGTTTAAGCAATAATTTGAAAAATTTACTAGTGAAAATTTGCAAGAGGGCTAAGTGTTCTACACGCTTACTTGTGGCTACTCAAAATTGAGTCAAAAGTCGCCCAATTTCGCAAAAACCATACCTACCCAAAATTGAGTAGAACGGGAACTACGCAATTTTTTGTAAATATGATTTTCGCAAAGTTTGAGTAGAACTTACTTTCTTTTGTTGACATTTGTAAATGAGTATCCGGAACAGTCTTGCATCTTTTGGTATTGCCATCAGGCAACCACGCACGGGACATTGGAAATCTATTCACGATGTACTTATATTTCACAATGTAAACATGCATAAACATAATGTATTTTACTTACCGACTGGAGCCTGATACGGCTCGCTCGTCCACACAACTTTTTATTTTCTCCATCCTAAAAACATTTGAAAATTTCACACATGAAATTTTCGGTCGGCGCGATTAGGTAATTTTGCCTCAGTGAAAGTTTTAAATTCCACTCATTTTTTTTGACGTCTGTTCACAGCTGCTGAAAATAAGTACTCACTAAGTAGCCACAAGTAAGCGGGTATATAATTTGACACAGTTCATCGAGCTGAGCAATGTATGTGTCTGTGTGTGAGTAGGTGTCAAATATTGTCATTCATAAAATAAAAAATGGGTGGGTAATGTGAGAGACATAACTGGATGTCGTGAATACGAAAAATCTGACACGCTCCCATCACTTTTCCGAATATCAGTTAGTTTATTGATTGTATGAATTGTGCAAGCTTTCTCTTTTTTCACTAATAGAGTTTGAAGCGATGCACCTACATTAAAGTACAGATTAGTTAAACAGCTACTATTCTACAACTATGTACTCCAAACTTGAAACAATTCCTTTTTAATTAATTTGCTGTAGTTTATTTTTATTGAAGCTAGGAAATTCGAAGATATCAGATTCTTCTCGAAATTTGTATATGTATATATATCTATATATATATATATATATATATATATATATATATATATATATATATATATATATATATATATATATATATATATATATATATATATATATATATATATATATATATATATATATATATATATATATATATAGGGCCAAAATTAATTAAAAAGGAATTGTTTCAAGTTTGGAGTACATAGTTGTAGAATAGTAGCTGTTTAACTAATCTGTACTTTAATGTAGGTGCATCGCTTCAAACTCTATTAGTGAAAAAAGAGAAAACTTGCACAATTCATACAATCAATAAACTAACTGATATTCGGAAAAGTGATGGGAGCGTGTCAGATTTTTCGTATTCACGACATCCAGTTATGTCTCTCACATTACCCACCCATTTTTTATTTTATGAATGACAATATTTGACACCTACTCACACACAGACACATACATTGCTCAGCTCGATGAACTGTGTCAAATTATATACCCGCTTACTTCTGGCTACTTAGTGAGTACTTATTTTCGGCAGCTGTGAACAGACGTCAAAAAAAAAAATGAGTAGAATTTAAAACTTTCACTGAGGCAAAATTACCTAATCGCGCCGACCGAAAATTTCATGTGTGAAATTTTCAAATGTTTTTAGGATGGAGAAAATAGAAAGTTGTGTGGACGAGCGAGCCGTATCAGGCTCTACTCGGTAAGTAAAATACATTATGTTTATGCATGTTTACATTGTGAAATATAAGTACATTGTGAATAGATTTCCAATGTCCCGTGCGTGGTTGCCTGATGGCAATACCAAAAGATGCAAGACTGTTCCGGATACTCATTTACAAATGTCAACAAAAGAAAGTAAGTTCTACTCAAACTTTGCGAAAATCATATTTACAAAAAATTGCGTAGTTCCCGTTCTACTCAATTTTGGGTAGGTATGGTTTTTGCGAAATTGGGTGACTTTTGACTCAATTTTGAGTAGCCACAAGTAAGCGTGTAGAACACTTAGCCCTCTTGCAAATTTTCACTAGTAAATTTTTCAAATTATTGCTTAAACTTTCTATATGAGAAAGGCAATAAATGTACTTTTTATAGAAAAGCATCGTTATCATGATGATCTTGTAATAACACTAGCAAGTAGATTTACGTCGCAGAATTAGCTGCTATTCAGTACACCCTCGAGATCATTCAAACCTTGCTTAAAGACCATTACTTCATTGTCACGGACAGTCCAAGCTCAATAGAAGCTCTCCGGGCTATGAAGGCAGGAAAGTATCCCCCATATTTCCTGGGGAAAATACGGGAACATTTGAGAACTTTATCTGAACGGTCTTATTTAATATCGTTAGTCTGGGTCCCTTCGCATTGTTCCATTCCGGGCAATGAAAAGGCAGACTCACTGGCTAAAGTGGGAGCATTGGAAGGTGATATTTATTTATGAAAGACCAATCTGCTTCAACCAATCTGCTTCAACGAATTTTTCCGTATCTCTCGTCAGAAAACTCTCGAAAGTCGGAAAACTTCATGGAGCAATGGCGAATTGGGACGATGGCTACATTCCATTATCCCTAGGGTATCGACGAAACCTTGGTTCAGGGGGATGAACGTGAATCGCGATTTCATTCGTGTTATGTCACGGCTCATGTCAAATCACTACACCTTCAACGCACATCTCCGGCGTGTTCGGCTCAGAACATCGAGCATGTCGTGTGGTCGTGAGTAGAGTATCGTGACGCCAGGTCGAAGCTACTGGAATCCCTTAGGGCCCGAGGTAGACCGCCTGAGGATCCGGTTCGGGATGTGCTGGCGAGTCGGGATAGTTCATATATGCTTCTCATATACCAGTACCTTATACATATTGATATACAAGTGTTAATGTGTTATTCCTCGCTCAGAAAGTATAAACTCCACCTACAGGTTCGACACTAACATCCGCCCGATTCTCTCGATCCCCGTCCCTGCCCACCATCTTCATTGGAACTAAAAAGATCTATTTTGTCACCAACTTTTTCATTCCACCTTCCCTGTCTCTTCACCATCTCGATGGCAACTAATTAGATCTCTATCGTTTTCAGACATTTTGTTCCCACATCCCCTTTTTACCCCGTTTCCACAATATTTACTATTTTTCATTCTCTTCCGTAACATCACCATCATCGTCCACGGAAGATCGCTCCAGTCGAAAACCAGTATGCGGGCCACCCGCCGGGTCTTCGTAGCCTGGGGGTGTTTCCCGCGGACCCACACGGACCGAAGGATGCGGCCAACATTAATATTCGCCAACGCCACATTGAAGACCCTCATGCAATATTCAATTCACCGGCCACTGCCGATCGCCAGCTGAAAGCTGAATTCTCGAGAATTCGCTACCCCGATACTACATTACATAATGATACTACCCCTGAATGTTCAAACTCTGCGGCGACCAGTAGCCAGTCGTCAATTCGTTTACGCCCGAGACGTCAGATAGGATATGGCACCTAGTGTTATATCCTTAAAGGGTCACATAAGTAGTGTGGACTTTGCGTCTGCTTAGCGGTTTAAGTTGAACTGCTAGGCACGAGATGGCAGTTCAATTTGAACTGCTTTAAGCACTGACGAGCCGAAGGCGAAACGCAAAGAAAGTTGATAATAATACTATTCTAGTTTTAAGTTAGTCGTAACCAAGATTAGTAAAACTCTCGGTATCTTAGAGCTTAAGCAGTGTGCCTTAAAATTTTATTATAATATTAAATACTAACAAGTAGATAGTTAAAAAAAATTACTTGTTTTTCACCTGAAAATATCAATTTGAATGTGACAACCCTGCACGCTATACGAAATTGAACAAAGCACCCTGTGAACGTAGCAAAGCCGGACGTACCGTCTCGAACTAGTTTTACATCGTCGTTTTGAATGACGATTTTAATGTCGTTTTGAATGACGATTTTAATGTTCATCGCCCTATAACTTTGGAGCCGGAAGTCGGATCAGGATGAAATTGCACAGTATATTCAAAGACAATGAGAGCTTTAATTTGAATCATGATTCGTGAAAGTCGGTTGAACCGTTGCTGAGAAATCGAAGTGAGTTTCGATTTTCTTCACTATTATCGGTGCTTTCGGAAGCGGAAATCGGGGACTAGTAGTCTCAAAGTAGTTTTATATATTCACTAACTAACAAGATCTGCCAACTAGATGAATTTAGCAATAAATTTTATAAACATTTGCACCTCATTTTGCTATCTTTTGTGCAAAAATGCTCATGAAATTGTAAATTTTCACTAATCGCACTTCAATACCGGAACCGAAATTTGGAACTAGATCAACTTTTCGGAGACATTTTAAAGAATTTTAAAACCTTTCATTTGCTTCTTAGTTTGTGAAAGAAATTTCCGAGAAAATTGAGTACGCATTTCCTTGTAATTTCGGAACCGGAAGTCGGATTCAAATGAAACTCAAGAAAATTCTATGATGCCATAAGACCTTTTATTTGAATCTAAGTCTGTGAAAATCGGTTCAGTCATCTCTAGGAAACGTGTGTGACTATTTGTTTCTTTTTTTTTGTGCATATCACCCTGTAATTCCAGAACCGGAAGTCGAATCCAAATGAAACTCAGGATCTTTGTATGGGACCTTATGACCTTTCATTTGATTCGGTTCAGCCATCTCTGAGAAAATTGAGTGACATTCGTCACACACACATACATACACATGGGGACAGGTATAGCGTGATGAGTAAGTCGATGTCTTTCACGCAACCCGCCTGGGTTCGATTCCCAACCCCGAACATAGGATCAGGAAGTTTTTATGGCCCAAAGAGGCAAATGACCTCAAGGTTTAAACCTCTATAATTGAAACAAAAAAAACACACACACATACTTGCATAACCTTTCTATATGAGAAAGGCAAAAAGATGTTTCCCAGTTTTCTGAAATGAATATATCTGTTATTTTCTTAGGGTAAGCCGTTTGTTATATATTTCCTGATCTTACAAAAATGTACCTGTTAGTTTACCCATGTTTGGATATAAAACAATCTGGTACTGCGAATGAATTTATATATATATATATATATATATATATATATATATATATATATATATATATATATATATATATATATATATATATATATATATATATATATATATATATATATATATATATATATATATAACTTTTGTTTGAGCCTGTTTGTGGAAATCGATCAAATCATCTTTGAGAAAGTTGAGTGAGTCTCGTTTTTAACTTTTTGATCACTATTTCCGGTACTTCTGGAAACGGGAAAGGTTCGTTTAGTAAGTAACTAATATAGCCATCATGAATCAGTTTTAAGTCAAATCTAGTATAATTTTACACTTTTTCGCATCGTCGCTATCAGTGTTGGTGATTGCCGAAAATTTGACAGAAGCTGCTATTTTGCTATCTATATTGTATACAACATTTTCAATCCGGTAGAAGATGCTACAAGAACTCGAGTTTCTCAATGCATGAACCGTGAGAGAATTTTGCTACATTTCTTCGCTCCACTTCATACTCTAAGTATTTCACGCCCTTAAAACAATTTACAGTCTGATAATGATCGTTACTGTGTGGAATTTCCCAAGAGAGAATCGCAAGTTGACAATTTTCGTAGAAAATCGAATCGATGATTCAACTTGATGATTCTCAACCTAGCTATGGCTGCCTTTCTACCGGTTTTCGGTGCCATCGTGCTGACGGTTTCTCGTACACGCTGCCTATGTACTTACTATTGACAAACTTCATTGTTGTTGCAATACATGTTCAAGTTGAAAATTTTCGGTTCTATTGGTAGTTAGATTATATAAATCCTTCTACGAATCACTGAGCTATGAGCTTTCAAAATACGAGAAAGGCAAACGCGCCTTATGAATTATTCTCTTTGACACTCGTTTATACCAAACATTTCAGACAAATTTAATTTTGAACTATTTGGGATTATGTCACACAACTGAAAATTTTATCATAAAATTGTGATCATATTTTCGATGGCACGTCGCAAGAATTATGTTGATTCATTCGATACAACAGGAGATATTCATGATCAAAAACCTATCAGAGGGTATATTTTGAAAAGGCGCCCCATAGTAAAGTAAGTCGTATTCACGACAAAAAATTTCGCAGTTCTACAGGTTGCTATTGAATTTCACACCGTCATTTACAGCGACCAAGGATGGCTTTTATCATATCAATGAACGCTCACTGGCAACTCTTCACACGATAGAATCAGTACCATCAAAGAGAGACGGATATCATCGCAGCAACAAAAACCCGGCATGGCTCATTTAACAAAGAATCGACACCAGTGAGAGAGCGAATTTCTCTCGATGACATTTCTGAATCAAAGGTTAGCACGCTGCTGTGAGGATCCTATCTGAAGCAACAAACGGTCGCTTATTCTCGTTTCGCGATCCGATTCTATACAGACGTTTGATAATTGCGATAGAATCATTTTACTATTGCCGCTTATTCTAACTATGTGCATATAACCTTTGTATAAGTTGTATCTATGAAAATGTCTGTGGATGCTCCGCACAAGGGTTTAGAAATATTGCAACCTAGTATGAGAATCATCAAGTTGAATCATCGATTCGATTTTCTGCGATAATTGTCAACTTGCGATTCTCTCTTGGGAAATTCCACACAGTAACGATCATTATCAGACTGTAAATTGTGGGCGTGAAATACTTAGAGTATGAAGTGGAGCGAAGAAATGTAGCAAAATTCTCTCACGGTTTGCATTGAGAAACTCGAGTTCTTGTAGCATCTTCTACCGGATTGAAAATGTTGTATACAATATAGATAGCAAAATAGCAGCTTCTGTCAAATTTTCGGCAATCACCAACACTGATAGCGACGATGCGAAAAAGTGTAAAATTATTCTAGATTTGACTTAAAACTGATTCATGATGGCTATATTAGTTACTTACTAAACGAACCTTTCCCGTTTCCAGAAGTACCGGAAATAGTGGTCAAAAAGTTTAAAACGAGACTCACTCAACTTTCTCAAAGATGATTTGATCGATTTCCACAAACAGGCTCAAACAAAAGTTCCTGTATCTCATATGCTGCTGTTTAATTTCATCCGGGTCCGACTTCCGGTTCCAGTACTATAGGGTAAAGTGTGTTTAATCATTTAGTGCGATGACTCAAAATAAAGAAAAATTCTTATTGACTTGATATAACTGTTTACAAATTGAAAAGGTTATGTTAGTTTATACCCAAAGAAAAGTTTTCTATTTTATTTAAGATTCAAAAACAATTCTTTACAGAATCTTCTAGAGGTATTTTTGGAAATATAAGTAATATGAGAAAGGCATCATTACACCACTAGATGGATTAAAACAGGTTTTTTTATTCTTCCCGAACACTGGTAAACATATTTTCTGATTCCTTTTCCATATAAATACAAACATTTGCTTAACAATTTGTTTATTGTTTGAAAAAATTTTGCTTATATGTTAACAACCCGCAAGAACGGATACTAAATATTCAGCATATCGTCAAACGTTTAGGAGTATGGTTTGGATGATACATGGAATAGGTTGTTAGGTAGGTCTGATGGTATTTTTACCTGCGGGAATATTCAAAGATCAACAAATTCCAATAAAAAACAACACTTAAAAATTCGAGCCAAATCAAAAAATACAAAAATGAATAATTTCAAAAAAAAAAATCTTTTTCGATAACATTCAGTAGGAAAAATGAAAATCTATTAACTTGTAGAAAAATGTAAAATTTAGGCGTAGTCTTAGACTCCAAGCTTACTTTTGTGGAACACTACAGTACCATAATCAATGAAGCAAATAGTGTGCAGGGCTTTAATAAACGCTTCAGTAATAATTTCAAAGCCGTTTCGTCGAAAGTCATTTCTACGAAAGAATAATTTCGCCGAGTGGGTAATTTCGCAGAATGTCATTTCGCCGAAAGCCATTTCGCCGAAAAGGTCATTTCGCCGATTCCTGCAATTGTCTTAATATTATAATTGGAATTGATTTAAAATAAAAACAAATTAATGATAATACAATAACACCCGTTTTGTTGACCTACAATTGTACTTCTTGAATAAATATTGATTCTTGTACTCTTGAATAAAGACTGATTCATGAACTTCCAAGCGGAGGCTTTATGCCGCCGAGACATCTTGGCTTCGGTTATGTGGCTGCGCCACATCCGTTATACAGGAGGCATAAAAACACAAAAAATAATAATATAACGTATTCGAAATTACCCTTTTGGCGAAATATCCCTTTCGGTGAAATGTCCCTTTCGGCGAAAGGACTCTTTCGACGAAATGACCTATTCGGCGAAACGACTTTAGGCGAAATGGCTTTCGGCGAAACGACTTTCGGCGGAGTGACTTGCTCCCAACCCATATATAATTAAATTATAATCTAGTACATATCTCTGGCCTATTTTGGATTATTGCAGCTTAGTATGGAATCCCTATAATATTATTTACGAAGATCGCATTGAATCGATCTAAAAACAATTTCCTCTACCATCGTGTGAAGCACTTAAAGAACGTCGTAATCTTTCAATACTGTATCTTAATTACGACATTACTTCTCAACGCCGTCAATTACGAATGCGGAAATTATTTTTAAATTTAGAACAAATTATGCAAGGAACAGCCCAGTCAATCGAATGATGCGTTGCTATCATCAATTTTGTAATCATCTTGACCTAACTATGTCAAAGAATCAAAATAAAATCCAAGTTTGAAATAATGCGTAGTATAAGTAAACATTGTAAATTATTTATATGTGGTCTACATTTGCTTGACGGTATCGGTATTTTCCGTTTACTAAGTGAAAAAATCTCTAATGCGGCTTCGCCACGTCGATTTGATTTGTGTGCTGTCCGACCTCGCTAGCGCTTGTTCGGACCTAACTAAAGCAAAGAAACCTAGCTTTGAGTAGACCGTGTAATCGAGGCGGTTACAGGTTTGTAGGCAAGAGGCCGCCGCTTCAGACGGCGGGTCGGCGGCCAACCCAGCCGGCGTCGCCTCGGCGGCTTTATGCCGCCGAGACATCTTGGCTTCGGTTATGTGGCTGCGCCACATCCGTTATACAGGAGGCATAAAAACACAAAAAATAATAATATAACGTATTCGAAATTACCCTTTCGGCGAAATGTCCCTTTCGGTGAAATGTCCCTTTCGGCGAAAGGACTCTTTCGGCGAAATGACCTATTCGGCGAAACGACTTTAGGCGAAATGGCTTTCGGCGAAACGACTTCCGGCGAAGTGACCCGCTCCCGACCGATATATAATTAAATTATAATCTAGTACATATCTCTGGCCTATTTTGGAGTATTGCAGCTTAGTATGGAATCCCTATAATATTATTTACGAAGATCGCATTGAATCGATCTAAAAACAATTTCCTCTACCATCGTGTGAAAAGAAGCATTTAAAGAACGTCGTAATCTTTCAATACTGTATCTTAATTACGACATTACTTCTCAACGCCGTCAATTACGAACGCGGAAATTATTTTTAAATTTAGAACTAATTATGCAAGGAACAGCCCAGTCAATCGAATGATGCGTTGCTATCATCAATTTTGTAATCATCTTGACCTAACTATGTCAAAGAATCAAAATAAAATCCAAATTTGAAATAATGCGTAGTATAAGTAAACATTGTAAATTATTTATATGTGGTCTACATTTGCTTGACGAAATAAATAAATGAATAAATTTATAAGTAATGAATAAAATTTTCATTCTGCTGTTAATTTTTTTCCAAAAATACGTTCATTTCTTAAAGCAATTTACATAAGTTTTTCTTCGCCGTAGCATCACTTTTACATAGAATTCTTATCCTAATACACTGAGGTCCTTTTTTGCGGTCTTTTTTATGCGTTTTTTTTAATGCGACTTTTTTATGCGAATTTTAAGAGTTATACGGTTTTTTATGCGAAGTTTCAGAGTTATGCGGTATTTTTATACGAATTTTCAGAGTTATGTGGTTTCCCTTCTGCGGTTTTTTTGTGCGAAGTTTCAGAGTTATGCGGTTTTTTTATTGTTTTTTTTATGCGGTAAGTATAACTCGCATAAAAAAGACTTTAGTGTATAATTCTAATATAGTCGCAACGATTTGAATTTAATAAAACATATTGCTCTTATTTTTTAAATTTCATAATATCTGTTCTTTGTATACATTTTGTTGATCATTTCATAAACTATTTCGAATTTCGAGTCAGGTATAATTTTAGTGCATCCACTGACCTAGATCATCTCTATCCCAAGAATCTTGCCAGCTGGCAAGTGTTCTTTGGCGAGACGCGCTATAGAATTCGTTCAAAGCTCATAAATTTCACCCATGTGAGCACCACATTTGGCTGAAATATCGGCTTTATGGTTGCCTGGAACGGATCAATGAGCCGGGACCCAGACTAGAGTGATTTGATTATTATTATTCAATATGTCGTTTAGGCACTTTAATTGCACTCAGACTGTCTGTGGAAATGAAATAATGGTTTGTAGATAATGTGACGATTACACTCAAGCTATGATGAGCTGCTGCTAACTCTGCTACGTAAACAGATTCAGGTTCTTAAAGCCTAAATGAGACCGAAACATTATTGTTGAACATACCAAACCCTGTCGCCTCTTCAATTCGTAATCCGTCCGTGTAAAACATTTTCTCAGAGTCAATATGCCTGAACTTAATTGAAAATATTTTTGGGATTTCCATCGAGCGTAGGTGATCCGGAACTCCACGCACATCGCGCTGCGTGGATGTGTCGAAAAAAGTTGAGTCAGGGGCATTTAGGAGGCTGACACGGATAGGAATATATCTTGAAGGGTTGATTTCCTGTGACATATGGTTAATATATACTGTCACGAATCTTGTTTGAGATTGATGCTCGACTAGTCTTTCGAAGTTATTAATAACCAGGGGATTCAGTACCTCACATCTTATTAGCAGTCGTGATGAAAGCTCTGAAAAGCGGTATTTTAATGGAAGAACTCCCGCCAGAACTTCAAGACTCATTGTATGTGTCGAATGCATGCTGCCTAAGGCAATTCGCAAACAACGGTACTGAATTCGCTTAAGTTTGATAATATGAGAGTTCGAAGCGGAACGAAAGCAAATGCATCCATATTCCATCATTGGAAGTATCGTTGTCTGATACAATTTTATTAGATCTTCCGGATGAGCACCCCTCCAAGATCCTGTTATTGTTCGAAGAAAATTTACTCTTTGTAGGATTTTTTTATTATGTCTTCCCCACGTGCATTTGGAATCAACCCACAGGTATTTGAAAGTCAAAACCTACGCGATGTTTCTTCCTATCAAGCTTTATTAAGAAGACGACCAGCTCTGTGTTCTCCGCAGAGAATTCGATACCCAGATGAATAGCCCAAACGGACAAGTTAATTAAGGTATCTTGTGATGGTTTTTGCAGATCAACAGCTTTGGGTTCAGTAACTGAAACCACACCATCATCGACCAAAAATACAGATGCCATCTGTTGTTTTTAAGCGAAGGCAATTTGGATGTCAGACGATAGCAATGCAAAGTAATCATTCGTCTCTTTATTTCTACGGAAACCAAACTGAGTATCTGACAACTAGCCGTTCGTCTCGACCCAAGTGTAGTGACGTCAAAGAACATTTTTGTCGACTTACTTCACTATTGTGCGCCGTTTCAAATTTACCCTGTACAAGAATGGGCAGAACTTTATCGCGAATATCTCTTGATGTAATTAGCCCAACAACATATTTTTTGCTACAAGCTATCGGAAATATAATCAGAAATTTGTGATCAAATTTTCATTAGCGTGCGATAACAATAAATAACAGAAAAATAAGATTTTCTAAAACCTTTTGAAATACTAAGGAAAATTCATCATGTTTGCTTGCCTTTTTCGCACCCGGTTTTGAGGTAGTCAGGCGCATATCAGCTCCGATTATCTACTGGACGAGTATAAAAGATAACGAGTAAATTCATTATCTACTAACATATAATCGAGTATTATCTACTATAAACGAGTATAAAAGGTAAATACTAAGGAAAATTCATCACGGTTGCTTGCCTTTTTCGCACCCGGATGACGGTTTTGAGGTAGGCAGGCGCATATCATCTCCGATTATCTACTGGACGAGTATAAAAGGTAAACTTTGTTTGAAAATCATTTATTTCTTATATTGCTTCAGACGGACCTGGATGTCGAGGTGAAGTTCTTCCACCAACATCATTAAGAACAAACCAAGTATCAAGCGTGAAACGCTCAGGTCGTGCTCTCATTTGGACTTCGATCGTCAGGATGAGCAGTCGGCAATGAAAGCAGACCTTATGCGTAGTATAAGCCTCAAACGCACAGGTCACAGAGCCAGTTCCCCTTCATAGAAGATAGACCGCATCATCCTTCTGCTGGTCGTTTGCTTCGAGCAAAATACAACGAAACCAAACGAACGTTATCTATCATTGTACTGCATCGCGCTCGAGAAAAATGGGCCGAAAAGTGTTTACTATCGTAGAGAATTCTGCAGTATGGTTCTTCTGAATGCCAGAAATGAATCCCGTACTGCATTTTTATAGTTTCTTTCACTGAAATTTTGAGTGATTGAAGTATTCAAATATATGAGCAATTGCGTCATCATCATCATCGTTCGCACTCGAGAACAATACCAAAGTTCTATTAGAATTATTTTTCTTTGAAATATGCAAATCAAAAGTAAAAATAAAAAATCTAACGAAATAACCGGTATAGTGAACCGTTCGCAGTGCCGACTGAGCATTAAACAAATGCAAATAAAACCAACATTCATTTGCTTTGAGTTCAAGAAAAATGCACCGAGCAATGTTTAATATGGGAGAAAATTTCCACAATATGGCACCTTTAGGGAATAGAAATCAATCCAAAATAACATTATGCCAGTTTCATAGAAGAAATCTTTCATGAAGCAACTTTCCAAATGCTTAAGTTTTGAAAACCTAATATGGGCGCAGTTGAAGCAGTTATTTTGAAGATATAAAGGAATGGCTACATTTCATTTAGTTTTATCTTTGTAAAATATTAGCGAAAGCTTGAATATGTCTCAATACATGAAGGCTAAATATGACGGTCAAGAGGAAGCGCGATAACGAAAGTTCGCATGAATTGTCGAGACCCACCATGTCAATTGAGGAGCGTGTTAAGCGTCACAGAGAGAATAAAATGAAAACTATTAAAACCGAACGATCCTTTTCAATACTACAAGTATGAAACGGTCGAATGGTATTAAATCAATTGCTATCTATACACATCTCGAATGGAGTCCTACGTTGATCTCGCGGTTATTTCTCTGGGTTTACCTACTTCAAGTTTTTTGAAGCAGTTATCAGCTCAATGGCCAATTCTCGCAGGAATTGTATCATTTACTGAATAATTTATCATCCGCCGAAAATGATGCAATCACTGTCCTGCAGTGGAATTTTCGGAACATCATGCCAAAACTTGATTCATTTGAAGTTTTATTGCATAGTCAGAAATGTGATGCACTTACTTTGTGCGAAACATGGCATTTACTTTGTGCGAAACATGGCTTACTTAAATTTTAATGACTTTAACATTATACGTCTTGATAGAGACTTTCCGTATGGTGGAGCGCATTTAGGAATTAAGAAAATCTATTCCTTTTATATATTAGACATTCCTCCGGCTTCTAGTACAGAAGTTGTTGCTTGTCAAATAAACATTGAAGGAAAATACATCTGTATGGCTTCAGTTTAAATGCCTCTAAGAGCACAAATTGGACACCGACAACTCAAGGAAATGGTTGAAGCCTTTCCGCTCCACTATTGGATCTGGGGGATTCCAATTCGCATGTAAATGGTGGGTTCCGTTCACAATGATAAAAGATCATCTTTAATATATAATATTTGCAACAATTTTAACATGACAGTATTAAATATGAGTAGCATGACACGGATCCCAAGACCTCCTGCACGTTCAAATGCATTAGATCTATCTGTTTGCTCCATATTTCATCATTGGAAGTATCGTTGTCTGATACAATTTTATTAGATCTTCCGGATGAGCACCCCTCCAAGATCCTGTTATTGTTCGAAGAAAATTTACTCTTTGTAGGATTTTTTTATTATGTCCTCCCCACGTGCATTTGGAATCAACCCACAGGTATTTGAAAGTCAAAACCTACGCGATGTTTCTTCCTATCAAGCTTTATTAAGAAGACGACCAGCTCTGTGTTCTCCGCAGAGAATTCGATACCCAGATGAATAGCCCAAACGGACAAGTTAATTAAGGTATCTTGTGATGGTTTTTGCAGATCAACAGCTTTGGGTTCAGTAACTGAAACCACGCCATCATCGACCAAAAATACAGATGCCATCTGTTGTTTTTAAGCGAAGGCAATTTGGATGTCAGACGATAGCAATGCAAAGTAATCATTCGTCTCTTTGTTTCTACGGAAACCAAACTGAGTATCTGACAACTAGCCGTTCGTCTCGACCCAAGTGTAGTGACGTCAAAGAACATTTTTGTCGACTTACTTCACTATTGTGCGCCGTTTCAAATTTACCCTGTACAAGAATGGGCAGAACTTTATCGCGAATATCTCTTGATGTAATTAGCCCAACAACATATTTTTTGCTACAAGCTATCGGAAATATGATCAGAAATTTGTGATCAAATTTTCATTAGCGTGCGATAACAATAAATAACAGAAAAATAAGATTTTCTAAAACCTTTTGAAATACTAAGGAAAATTCATCATGTTTGCTTGCCTTTTTCGCACCCGGTTTTGAGGTAGTCAGGCGCATATCAGCTCCGATTATCTACTGGACGAGTATAAAAGATAACGAGTAAATTCATTATCTACTAACAGATCGGCTGAAAAGTTCGTATCATTTCTATGAGAGGGCGTCACTAGAATTAAATCCATACCATTTTCAGTTAGTACCAACCTTCAAAAGATACGTGTATAAATTTGACAGCTGTCTGATTATTAGTTTGTGAGATATTGCATTTTGAGTGAAGCTACTTTTGTTATTGTGAAAAAAATGGAAAAAAGGAATTTCGTGTGTTGATGAAACACTACTTTTTGATGAAGAAAAGTGCCGCTGATACCAAAAAATGGCTTGATGAGTGTTATTCAGACTCTGCACCGGGCGAAGCAACAATTCGTAAGTGGTTTGCAAAATTTCGTACTGGTCATATGAGCACCGAAGACGATGAACGCAGTGGACGTCCAAAAGAGGCTGTTACCGATGAAAACGTGAAAAAATCCACAAAATGATTTTCAATGACCGTAAAGTGGAGTTGATCGAGATAGCTGACACCCTAAAGAAATCAAAGGAACGTGTTGGACATATTATTCACGAATATTTTGATATGAGAAAGCTTTGTGCAAAATGGGTGCCGCGTGAGCTCACAATCGATCGAAAACAACAACGAAAAACCATGCTGAAATTGAACGAATTGGGCTTCGAATTGCTCCCTCATCCACCGTATTCTCCAGATTTGGCCCCCAGTGACTTTTTCCTGTTCTCAGACCTCAAGAGAATGCTCACTGGTAAAAAATTTAGAAGCAATGAAGAGGTAATCACTGAAACTGAGGCCTATTTTGAGGCAAAGGACAAATCGTACTACAAAAATGGTATCGAAAAGTTGGAAGATCGCTATAATCGCTGTATCGCCTCTGATGGCAATTATGTTGAATAATAAAAACGAATTTTGGCAAAAATAGTGTGTTTCTATTAAACGATACGAACTTTTCAGCCGAACTGTTATAATCGAGTATTATCTACTATAAACGAGTATAAAAGGTAAATACTAAGGAAAATTCATCACGGTTGCTTGCCTTTTTCGCACCCGGATGACGGTTTTGAGGTAGGCAGGCGCATATCAGCTCCGATTATCTACTGGACGAGTATAAAAGTTAATTTTTGTTTGAAAATCGTTTATTTCTTATATTGTTTCAGACGGACCTGGATGTCGAGGTGAAGTTCTTCCACCAACATCATTAAGAACAAACCAAGTATCAAGCGTGAAACGCTCAGGTCGTGCTCTCATTTGGACTTCGATCGTCAGGATGAGCAGTCGGCAATGAAAGCAGACCTTATGCGTAGTATAAGCCTCAAACGCACAGGTCACAGAGCCAGTTCCCCTTCATAGAAGATAGACCGCATCATCCTTCTGCTGGTCGTTTGCTTCGAGCAAAATACAACGAAACTAAACGAACGTTATCTATCATTCTACTGCATCGCGCTCGAGAAAAATGGGCCGAAAAGTGTTTACTATCGTAGAGAATTCTGCAGTATGGTTCTTCTGAATGCCAGAAATGAATCCCGTACTGCATTTTTATAGTTTCTTTCACTGAAATTTTGAGTGATTGAAGTATTCAAATATATAAGCAATTGCGTCATCATCATCATCGTTCGCACTCGAGAACAATACCAAAGTTCTATTAGAATTATTTTTCTTTGAAATATGCAAATCAAAAGAAAAAATAAAAAATCTAACGAAATAACCGGTATAGTGAACCGTTCGCAGTGCCGACTGAGCATTAAACAAATGCAAATAAAACCAACATTCAATTGCTTTGAGTTCAAGAAAAATGCACCGAGCTATGTTTAATATGGGAGAAAATTTCCACAATATGGCACCTTTAGGGAATAGAAATCAATCCAAAATAACATTATGCCAGTTTCATAGAAGAAATCTTTCATGAAGCAACTTTCCAAATGCTTTAGTTTTTAAAACCTAATATGGGCGCAGTTGAAGCAGTTATTTTGAAGATATAAAGGAATGGCTACATTTCATTTAGTTTTATCTTTGTAAAATATTGGCGAAAGCTTGAATATGTCTCAATACATGAAGGCTAAATATGACGGTCAAGAGGAAGCGCGATAACGAAAGTTCGCATGAATTGTCGAGACCCACCATGTCAATTGAGGAGCGTGTTAAGCGTCACAGAGAGAATAAAATGAAAACTATTAAAACCGAACGATCCTTTTCAATACTACAAGTATGAAACGGTCGAATGGTATTAAATCAATTGCTATCTATACACATCTCGAATGGAGTCCTAAGTTGATCTCGCGGTTATTTCTCTGGGATTACCTACTTCAAGTTTTTTGAAGCAGTTATCAGCTCAATGGCCAATTCTCGCAGGAATTGTATCATTTGCTGGATAATTTATCATCCGCCGAAAATGATGCAATCACTGTCCTGCAGTGGAATTTTCGAAGCATCATGCCAAAACTTGTTTCATTTGAAGTTTTATTGCATAGTCAGAAATGTGATGCACTTACTTTGTGCGAAACATGGCATTTACTTTGTGCGAAACATGGCTTACTTAAATTTTAATGACTTTAACATTATACGTCTTGATAGAGACTTTCCGTATGGTGGAGCGCATTTAGGAATTAAGAAAATCTATTCCTTTTATATATTAGACATTCTTCCGGCTTCTAGTATAGAAGTTGTTGCTTGTCAAATAAACATTGAAGGAAAATACATCTGTATGGCTTCAGTTTAAATGCCTCTAAGAGCACAAATTGGACACCGACAACTCAAGGAAATGGTTGAAGCCTTTCCGCTCCACTATTGGATCTGGGGGATTCCAATTCGCATGTAAATGTTGGGTTCCGTTCACAATGATAAAAGATCATCTTTAATATATAATATTTGCAACAATTTTAACATGACAGTATTAAATATGAGTAGCATGACACGGATCCCAAGACCTCCTGCACGTTCAAATGCATTAGATCTATCTGTTTGCTCGAGTTCAATTTGACTACTACTGGAAAATATTTCCTGATTTACTCAGTAGCGATCATTTACCAATCATCGTCTCAATTAGCAGTAGCAATTGCATTCCTACTTCAGTTAATATTCCATATGTTCGATTCCCAAATTAAACATTCCTCAACCAAGTGAACACCTATGCAGACACCGAAGGAATCGATGAACAAGACCTACTATGATCAGTTAAACATCTTCTCAAAGGTCGCGCTCTACAGTGGTACACTCGATCGTATTCCCACCTTACTAGCTGGGAGATTCAAGGTCAGAACGAGTCCTTCACCTCTTTTTTACAGGAACTTGATAGCCGCCTTTGAAATAGTTGAACCATCAATGTCCGAATCGGAGAAACTATTCATAGTGAAATCCCACTTAAATTCACATGACACTCCAATAGCCGCAGCCTCTCGTGCGACCATAGTGAAAGAATTGGTTGCTGTTTTCAAAGACTTTTAAGTATTGCGATCTTATTCACTACGGGGAAGAATATCGGTAACCCCACGTACGTCCTGGAGCAGGTCGGAAATTCCCAGTTCTATGCGTTAGGTATCAAATAGAGTCCAAATTTCTAACCACTTCCAATTTAACAGACAGCCTCTCAATACAGCTCAGATTAACATGCTTGAAATATCTCCAGACCTTCGAGATCGAGAAACTCTACATCGAGAAATAGCTAGATACAATGAGGAAACTACCGATAACTCGGAAGAAGTATGTGCAGTTTGCCTGCAAAACAATTGGAAAGAGATAAAACATTTTAACCAGAAGACAAGCAGTGAAACACAGAACCCAGAATGCCTATCATCGACTATCATCTGCTGGCAGTGTGGAAAACAGGGTCATACCTATCCAAACTATCCAAACCAAAAACGCTTTCTCTTCTGTTACAGTTGTGGTAAAAAAGGCTGTACAACTCGAAACTGTAATGTTTGTACAAGGTGAGATGAAAAAACTGCAACAAAGTAAAACGCCATAATTTTTTCATTTTTTTTTTAAATTTTATTGAATGAAAGCAAAAAATGTCGGAAATAACATCAAATTTGAGAATCGGTTTAGATTTGTTCGAATTGGCCACCTTTGGCACGAACTATGGCCTTCAAACGGCCAATGAAACCATCACACGCTGCCCGAAAGTGGCTCTGCGGTATTTTGTCCCATTCTCGGCGAAGCGCTTGCTTGAGATGATCGACACTTTGGTATTTTTTAGTGCCAACCTTGCTTTCCAAAATACCCCAGGCACAATAGTCCAACGGATTGGCATCCGGAGATTTTGGTGGCCATTGTGCGGTGGAAATGAAGCGAGGAACCTCATTTCTTAACCATTCTTGGGTGGCGCGTGCTGAGTGCGATGGTGCTGAGTCCTGTTGGAATGTCCAAGGTCTGCGGCCGAAATGTTTGCGTGCCCAGGGCTTCAGAACTCCCTCCAAAATATTTTCGCGATAGATTTGCGCATTTATTTTGACCCCACGGTCGATGAATACGAGCGGCGAGCGACCATCGGCTGTTATGGCGGCCCACACCATCACCATGGCCGGCTTTTGAGTTCTGGTGGCCAACCGAAGTTGCAAATTTTCAGCTGACCTCTCTGGCAAGTAAACACGATCATTTTGTTTGTTTACAAACTGCTGGATAACGAATGGTTTCTCATCGGAGAAAACCAAATTCGGCAGTTCACCACTTTCGGCCAAGCGAAGCAACTCTTTAGCTTTTTCGAGTCTAACTTTTTTTTGCGCATCAGTAAGATCTTGCACTTTTTGGAACTTCAATGGCTTTAGTCCAAGCTCATTTTTCAATATTTGCCGAATGGCATATTGCGATATGTTCAGCTCACGAGCCATTTTTCGGCCACTGCGACGCGGATTTCGTTCAATTCGCTTCTTCACTTTTCGAACCATTTCTGCCGATGTTGCTGTTTTCTTTCGTCCACTTCCTTGACGTCGGGCTACGCTACCAGTATCACGGTAACGAGCGATGGTACGAGACACAAAAGATTTATTCACTTTTAAATGCTGGAGGGCTCTAACGATAGCCACTTGTGGTTTTCCAGCCAAATGCAAAGCAATCACACTATCACACTTGAATTCCATCACAAATAACTTTTTTTCTGAAAAATTCCCACCAAAATGCTTTTGTGCGCTTGTAAATAATATAATGAGCTGTCACTAGAATAAATCTGACAGCTGTGGGACGAGCGGTTTAGAAATGACAGCAGTCTGAAGTTGGTTGCAGTTTTTTCATCTCACCTTGTATATTAACATCGAGGTGATCACTCCGGGATCCGAGGCCGTCATCTTATCGGACTCCCTGTCGGTTATTACCGCCCTGGAGTCCGACAGGGCCAGACACCCGTTCGTCCAAGCGATTCAACAATACAGCAACAACCAAACCACAATATGTTGGATCCCCGGACATAGCGGGATCCCGGGGAACGAAAAGGCCGATGAATTGGCAGCCATGGGCAGGCAGTTACCACGGTACATACTGGAGGTCCCATCCGCTGACCTGATCACCTTCTTCCGGGGGAGGCTCCAGGAACGTCTACTAGGTCACTGGAGATCTTCTGGAGGTTACCTCTCCAAGATCAGGGGGGATTTGTCACGGTGGACAGATCGACCAGATCGAACAGAGCAGAGAGCCCTATCCCGCCTCAGGATTGGTCACACCCGTCTCACCCATGCCCACTGCATCACCCGCGGCAGCCCATTCTCCTTCCTGCAATGCAAAGTAAGGCTCACGGCAGAGCACATTGTTACCACTTGCCCAGAATACCACAACTTACGAACCCCTACAACATCAGCTCCTCCACCAGTGACGCCCTTTCCAACGATCCCGTATCCGAAACCACCCTAATCCTCTTTCTGAAGGACGCCCGCCTCCTAAACCTGCTCTACAGGGTCCGGCACTCGAAGTGTAACCAACTTCAGACCTTCGAGCCTGGCGTCAAGGTAAATGCGACATATTATCGGGAAAGTATTCTGGAGGTTGCTTTGAAGCCGTGGGCAGACAAACATTTCGGTGGCAGACCATGGACGTTTCAGCAGGACTCGGCACCGTCTCACAAAGCTCAAGTGAACCAAGAATGGCTGAAAAACAACGTTCCGAACTTCATCACGTCCACACAATGGCTCTCGAATTCACCAGATGCGAATCCAATGGATTATTCTCTTTGGGCCATTTTGGAGAGCAAAGTCCGAACTAAAAGATACACCAGTCTCGAGGCGCTGAAAAAAGTTATTGTCCGCGAGTGGGCCAAAATACACCTGCAAGTCACATTCGGGCAGCTTGCGATTCGTTTTTTGACCGTCTCAAGGCCATAGTCAAGGCAAAAGGTGGTCATATCGAGCAAAAGTGAATTGATTCTGAATATTGTATTATTTTTACACATTTTGTACTTTGAATTAAGTAAAAGTAATTTTCCAAACTGAATTTATGGCCTTTTTAATTGGTTACACTTCGAGTGCCGGACCCTGTAAATACCCATTCCTCAACCAACCATACCTCCCTTTTCGTTTTCTCCAACCCTATTTCCTTCCGCTTACACCGACTAACGGCAAACACGTAGCATCGACTTCCGGACCTCCCGGCTTCCACCGCATATCCAACCAAGGGACAGCACCGCTCCATGGGCCATCCGCGGGGGAAGGCCCCCCGGAATGTCAACCATGGCCCCCCGTCACCAACTACAGCACCGCTCCCACCAACGCACGGCCTCACTGCCCACCGATCTTCGTTTCATCGGACCTCCCGGCAACCGCTTCACCACCAACAGAACGATGATATCGTCCCGCTAGCACCCGCGGCCGACTGCCGATTTAAACACCCACAATCGCCCGAGATTCAGCGCATCACCGTGTGCCATCCGCGGGGGATTACCCCCCGGGATGTTGACCACGGCACCACCCTCCAACAACACAGCCTCGCCAACCAGAACCCGGCGACCGATCTACACCCATCCGATACATGACACCACCCTTACGGACCATCCGTCAGCTGATGTCCCACTGGAATGCCGACTGCGGCCCCAGCGGAACTCTATCTGCCAGTACCACCAGGACCAAGGACCGAAGACCAGGTCCTCCTAAAAGGTCTCCACTTAAATGCCAGCACTCCAACGGCCATCCGCCGGGGGCGCTGCCCCCGGGGATGCTCCCCGCGGCCGATGCGGAAACCGACCAGGACCGAACTACAAGAATACCTCTCATGAAATGTATATTAAAAATTGTAAATTGTAATGTACCACTGTAAACACCCTACTCCCCCCAACATAATCTAGCCTTTGCCCCCCTTTTTTTCTTTCTCCTCTCTCCCCCCCCCCCTCAGAAACTTGACACAAACCCGGTGAACAGCCGTAACTAGGTTAAAACAGGGTATAAATAAACGATATAATAATAATGTATATTAAGATGGAAGCAGCTTGACTCAAATAAAGCAGTACAGCATTCGGAAAACCGAAGCTCTCTTTAAAGGGTGTCAGCTCTTCCTTCTTAGTTCACATCCCTCTAATTACCGATATTCCAGCATTCCGAAAAGCAGAATCCATTTTAAGAGATCCTAATAATAATGACAATCGCCCATACGCGGATATAACTATCCTAGGTCGCCGACAGCGGTGCAACCTGCAGTCTGATTGGGGCTCAATCACCAGAATAGCAGAAGAATTAGGGTTAGCGAAGTACAAGGTTAATGGAGAATTAAAAACAGCAGACAGTTTCATTCTTTACCTGCGTGCCGATAGCCTATAACAGCAGAAATATCACCTTGCCAGTGTTGTTTATCGAGATAATGCCTTCAGTAATCATTTTAGGAATGAATGGTTGTTCAAAATTCGGCGTTAAATCAACGGTGTGCGAGGTAACGGATTATCACAATACCGAAGGATCAATCACAAAACCGGTATCTACACATGACAAGCAGCGACTGCTAGACATGATTCAGAAATCTCCATCATCGAAAAATAAAGGCATGCTGGGAAGAATGAACTTGTATCACCACAAAACCGACACAGGAATCACACCTCCGTTCAAACAAAAGTACTATTCTACATCGCATTTTGTTCTGGCCGATTTGAATACAGAGGTCAACCGTATGTTGGAATTGGGTGTTATCGAGCATGCCGTTTGCTGTCCATGGAATAGCGCCACAGTAGTAGTAAAAAAGAAGGATGGCTCAATGAGATTGTGCCGGGATGCCAGAAAACTAAATTCGGTCATAGTTCAGGAAGCGTATCCCATTCCTTTTATCCATTATGAACAATCTAAGTGGATGTAAATACTTGATTTCAATTCATTTAGAGTCAGCCTTTTGGTAAATACAATGGAAGAACAATCTAAACAGAAAACTGCCTTCACGATTCTTCAAAGAGGACATTTTCAATTTACGGTGGTTCCGTTCGGTTTGTCAACGGCGAGTCAGGCACTTTCACGCGTAATGTATCACCTATTCATAGACCTCGAGCCTAAAGTGTTCACTTATCTAGATGACTTAGTCTTGGTCACTGAAACCTTCCAAGAGCATCTACAGCTCTTGGAAGAGATCGCACGAAGGCTGGAAAGCGCACAACTAACAATCAACACGGACAAATCCAAATTCTGTAGAAACAAAATATATAGGCTACGTTCTGGATAAAATGGTTGGCATGTTGATGAGGAAAAAATCGCGGCAATAAGTACATTTCCCAAACCATCAACCAAAATGGAAATACAAAGATTCACTGGAATGTGCGGGTGGTACCGAAGATTCATAGAGGATTTTTCACGAATTGCCGCTCCACTCACAGAACTAACAAAAGCAAAAACAAAATTTCACTGGTCAGAAGACTGCGAAAAGGCTTTCCAGACGCTTAAGTCCTGTCTCATTTCCGCGCCTATCCTGGCGACTCCAGACTAGTGATATTGCTATAGGCGGCAAACGCAAGTAATATTGGTATAGGCGGCAAACTAACCCAGGATAGATGGATTCTTCGATTGAACGCTTATTCTTTTGACATAAAGTATCGTAAAGGGACATCGAACGTGGCTCCGGATTGTCTGAGTCGAGTAGAAATAGTCAACATAGTTGAAAAGGCAACGTTATCGGATCCGTGAATCTTGGGGGAGAAATTTTAAAAGAACTGCACAACGAAAGATGAAACAGGATCAATATGTCATCGGTGGAGAAAAGTGGTCCCTCAGTTCGCTCGTACATCTCATCCAAGTCAGTCGATATAACAAAACCGCTTACGTTCGGGACAGAAGATACCAAGTACAGTATTGTGTAGTGAACAATAGAACGACCTCGACATGAGTGAATCAAACGAACAAAAGCTTCCGCCGACACGAAAGAATACAATTGTTGTTGACTTTAGGCAGTGCAAAATTCGACCTTCGATACAAGAACTTGAAGGTTTGCTTAAGGAGCAAATGCATCGTGACATTAAACGTGTGCATTTACTTCAATGTAATAAGACGAATAATGTTGTTTACATCCAGTTTTATAAAGAGTTGAATACAATTCAATTCACAAAAGACAATAACAATGTGCACTATGTGGAACACGAGAACATTAAGTACAACATTCCAGTATATATGGAAGATAGTGCTATAGAAGTGCGTGTGCATGATCTTCCCTCAAGTGTCACCGATTCATATATTCGCAAAACTATGTCCTAATATGGAGAAGAGAATCTATGGAAAAAGAAAAGTGGAAGAATTTTTTCCCCGGTATTCTAAATGGCGTACGTTTATTACGCATACACTTGAAGAAGCCTATACCTTCTTATGTGATTTTCGGTCAATATACAAGAATTCCGTGCAAATCACTTGTTACCTATGACAATCAGATGGCCACTTGTCACTATTGCCAAAAAGCTGTTCACTTCACCATGACATTCCAACGGCAGCACACCTGGGCGGTGATCGCACACTGAACAGGATACAACGTGACTATTATTTTCCTCATATGGCAACGGATATTTGCAAGTATGTACAAAATTACGACATGTGTAAGGCCAGCAAGGCGCCGAACATAACTCTGACGCCTATTTTAGAAAACCCAAAACCGGATCAATTACCATGGGAAATTATTTCAATAGATTGGATAGGCCCGCTTACACGTTCAAAAAGCGCAATAGAACTAGTTATCGTTGATTGGATTAGAAAATTCGTGATAACAGAGCCCTTCCGCACGGCGAATGCACAACAGATGTCCACATTCCTAGAGCAGTACGTGTTTGTTAGATTTTCTACACCAAGAATTGTAGTCTCAGATTCGGGATCCCAATTTATCTCTCATGATTTTCAATGGCTACTAAAACGATATAACATCGTACATATGAGTACAGCTTTCTCTATTCCGATGTGTAACGTGGCGGAGCGAACGAATCGCACCTTGATCACATGCGTGAGATTTTTTATAGACGAGGATCACAGAGACTGGGATTTACATATACAACAGGTCGTTTGTGCGATTAATACGGTGAGGCACGAAACTATTGCAACTTTGGTCGAGATCACATCCTCTTCACAGATCAATACCCGTCAGCCAAGCTAAATTCCACGAAAAACTCTGACGATACACACAATGCGCGAATTAAAATCGCTCAAAACATCAAACAGTTTGTGGTTACTAAAGTTAAGAAGGCAGCCAAAAAGCGAATACGCCAGAAAACCTGGTACGGTTGGCGAAACCGGCCCCTCAACAAAAATTGGAAACCGTTTCGTCGACAGTAACTTTGAAGTATCAAGTTCGCAATAAACGGCAGCGGTATAAAAGGAGAATGATAATATTGAACTCAAAGGAATCCAATCCTTTAAAAGCTATCAATGAAACAGCAATCTCTCAAAAATGCTTACGTATAGATGTTCAAAACACATGTGCTTAAACATACGCAAAATGACTCAATACCATTTTTCAAAGCTGTATACCTAGAATCTTAGATCATTCAGTTCAATTAGATAGCACACATTTTCTCGGCGCCCAACTCAGTAACAAAGGTGTTGAAGATGCGATTGACAATAGATTAAATAGATAATAATGTAAAATTAGAAGTTTTCCACAGAATTTAATCAGTGCTAATGGAATAGTTTTTGGAAAAGATTTGGCATCGTAGATGTACAAAAACAACAGTTACAGTTAGCTAATAAGTTTTGTATAGTAGTACCATGAATCAGCTTGAAACAATCACCGAGGCCAACTTGGAGAAAATTTGTTCGAGATTGAGTAGCGAAAGGATCAATCAGCTTCGCAATCAGGATTCGCAAAAACCACAACGCATCGGTTCGATATCGTTGACATCTTCTCTGCATTCGCCGCATTGTTTTTTAGCCATTGCGCTTCACACCAGATTCGTGACAAACAGAGACTTAACGAAAGCGTTATTACTGGTGATGACGTATAAGCTACTTGAGCGGTAGTAAGCACAGATCCGAACGGTTTGATAAAAACGACAATGATTTTCTTTCTCGATAAAACACAATCGGTTGATCATTCACGTTGAAGAACTTCTTGAAGGTTCACCAACATTAAATTGCTAACGATCGGTTTTTAAAAGATACGTTTGCAACACGAATTTTCGAAAAATCTCGACACACAAGGTGTAATAACTTCAACTTAACTTAACGATGGTATCTTTTTTATAAATCCGCATGTGTTTTTTGCATGAATATTTCTTGGTGTTTTAGTTTTCATGGCATTATTTTAATGACCGTCGTTTTAATCACTCATAACTCTGTAATATCGAAACTACAAATCGGAACGAATTTGTATCTAAACGATTGAACAATCCATGATATGTCGAAGTAAGTTTCACTTTAAAGTTTACGGTAATTTAAGGTTCTTCCTGAGCCGTTATTCAGGAACCAACATAACCCAAACCGATTCGTATGGCCATATGACGAATAAATAGCAATAGTTTTGTGTCCAACTTCAAAGCTTTTCGGGATTGTCATCTTCTATATTGATTTAAATTTTATAGATTTATCATGCTGTAATTCCAGAATTGGATAAAAATTATTAATTTTGTATGGGACTACAAGTTGATTTTAATTTGAATTTTTGTTTCTGAAATTCGATTTGGCTTTTTTGAAAAACGATTCGATACTGGAACCGGAATTCGAAAATCGGTGTAGCCGAAGTCAGATAAATTCACCTGAGTAGCTGTATAGTTTACATTTGTTTCAAAATGTTTGACAATCAGTGTAGACATCTTTGAGAAATAGCAGCAGTTCCTTAACACTTCCGAATATCAATTAGTTGATCAATTGTATGAATTATGCAAGCATTCCCCTTTTCCACATTTTTTGCAAAAACAAAGAAGGCTTCACTTGATCTAGATTACTGTGAATTTCACACAGCGAATAGTGCCAAAATCAAATCAAATAGTTCTAGAATCGCACTAAACTGAGGATATTTCCCTTCGTTTTGCGAGCAAGAAATCCTAATAGTTCCTTAGAAAACATTTAGAACCATTAGAACGGCTGATTTTGTGTAATGCTCTCCGCCGTTGCTTTTCCATCAATGCAAATGACTGGCAGCTGAGACGTAATCGCTCTTGTCGGAGGCGAAACTAGCTTTGCAAACGACACAAAATACATCTGCTCGCAGTGGCGATAGAATCCAAACTGATCCAATTTTTGTTGAGAGGCTTGTTTTTACCTGATTTCGTTTGTAGCGTTTTCATTAATGGGCGGTCCTAACGGCTATAAAAATAGCAGCATATAGAATTTTATTGTCGATTATTTCATTTCGGATTTGCATAATTTATTGAAAGAAACTATCCGGATGGTGTACGGGATTCATTCCTGCCTTTCAGATGGACCAAATTGTGGAACTCACTACGATATTAAACACTGTTCGGAACATTTTCTCGAACGATTTGTTGTACAGCAGCAGATATTTTGTTCTCTTAATCAAAACGCGTTCTGATTGGCTGGTGTTGACATGGGTCAAATGAGACAGGTTTTTCAATAGTGTACTATTGAAATACTTCAATGCTTTTTCTTTACACGTTTAGTTGAAAAATTTCGATTTTATTGGTAGTTAGATTATATAAATCCTTTCACTTTTTTTATCCTCTTTGATACTCGTTTATACCAAACATTTCAGAAAAGTTTAATTTTGAATTATTTGAGATTATGTCACACAACTGAATATTTTATCATAAAATTGTGATCATATTTCCGATGGCATATAGCAAAAATTATGTTGATTCGTTAGATACAACAGGAGATATTCACGATCAAAAACTTATCACTCTCAGAGGGTAAATTTTGAAAAGGCACCCCATAGTAAAGTAAGTCGTATTCACGACAAAATCGTGTTTCACGCTGCTCCCAATTTTGACATAAAACTTCGTACAACTCGTAAAGTAAACATCCGATCTCAATACCATTCAATAGCGTTCTGTGTGACTGGAAGACCTTTCATTTGCGACTAGTTTCATCAAAATCGGTCCAGCCATCTCTGAGATCTCGACCTCTTTGTTGACAACACACACGGACATTTGCTCAGTTCGTCGAGCTGAATCGATTGGTATATGACATTCGGCCCTCGTTTGAGTATATGACATTCGGCCCGGTTTGAGCGAATTCTATACCAATTTTTTATACATATATTAAAAAGGTAAAATGTTTGAGCACAATTTAAAAAATTTAAAAAAATATCTCCTCCGCCAAACATGCTCGAAAGTCTTTTTTTAATGACAGAAACAGGTTTCTTTTCATTTGCTCCAATGTTAGATAACTGGAAAAATAACTCCAATACAAATTTTAGTAACGTAAATCCAAACAGAAATGTGATGTATGCAGAAAACGTTTTAGCGCCGACATCGGGTGCTCAAAATGTCGGCAGCCATCCAGATGGAACAACCAAAACGAATCAGAGCACCAGAACAAACGTGAACCAGAATGTAGATTACATCGAGGCTCGGTCAATGAACAAAGCAAACCAGCAATGAAAAAACTTCGTATTTCTAAAACTAGATGTTTGCGACAAACCGGTCACATTAATTGAAGACACAGGTGCAGACAGTTCTATATTAAAAGAATGCGCTTTAAAATCTAACATGCTTGTTCACATGAATGAGAACTGTATTATAAATGGTGTTACCGAAGGTAAAATGGAAACCGAAGGTAGCACATATGCTAATATTAAACTAAATAATAATTTAATACCGCATAAATTCCAAATAATCAATGGTAAGTTACCTATTTTTACAGACGGAATTCTAGGTAAAGATTTCCTAATAAACTACGAATGCAACATATGCCTAAAAACATGGCTAATTACTTTCGAAATAAATAATCAAATTTTCGAAATACCTATTAGTGATAAATTAAATGGAAAATTCATTATACCACCATGATGCCAAGTATTTAAGGAAATTAAATTAAGAAATATCACTGAGAATAGCGTTATCCTATCAGGTGAAATAAAGCCAGGAGTGAATTATTCAAACGCTCTAATCAGTTCTGGTGCCCAATATGTAAATATTATGAATACTAGTGATAGTTTTGCACAGATTTCTCTAAATGTTTTACTAGACAAAATTGAAGTAATCCCGGCTAGCAACTATGAAGCAGCCGGAAACGAAAATCAAAATTCTAAACAAAAGATTAAGCAATGAATACAAAAATTGCAAAATCAGATTAATATTAAAAAAAAACCAATAATGCACAAGATAAAATGATAGACCTATGCAAAAGATATAACGACGTTTTCGCACTCAAGGACGTTCTATCAAGTGCAAACAATGTCTACAAACAGGAAATTAATTTACAAAATAAATCACCAATATACATAAAAAATCATCGAACACCTGAAGTTCACAAAAAAGAAATAAATAACCAAATTGATAAAATGCTTGATGAAGGTATTATTCAACCTTCCATATCCCGTACACCTCACATCTTTTACTAGTACTGAAAAAATCAAACACTGAGGGCAAAAAATGGCGATTAGTCATTGATTTTCGCCAATTAAACAAAAACAATGTTTCAGACAAATTTCCCTTACCAAGAATCGATGAAATACTTGATAATCTAGGTTGAGAAAAGTATTTTACGACACTCGACCTGATGCACAGTGGTTCGAATCAATAAAACCCTTCTTAATCCACCTAGTGGTGTGATAATGCCTTTCTCTTCTTTCATAACAGACTGTATTGAATGGCGAACATGGTAACTTGTGCGTCTCTAGTGCTAAGTCAAATTGTGATAAATTTTGTGTGAAATAGGTGGCTTTTTGTGAAAATGTTTTCGACTAAGCAAGTGACTAATTTTGCTTTAAACAGATAAGTAGAGAGTGTTTTGTAAATACTTCTATTTTGTGCTGTAAATTGTGTCAATAATCGCCGTGCGGCGATCACTCAAACAAAGCGGCGTCGTACCGTGGTATATTGAATGCATTGTCTATTTTTTTGCATGGTTCACTTCGCTTTAATTTCTCCCCCAGCTGTGTGTCGGGCCGGTTTGGTTTGTTCATGAATGATGGGTGAATGTGTGAAGTGTAAGGAAAAAATAACCATATCAGATATTGGAATAACATGTTCAGTTTGCGAGAATGGCTATCACCAGCGCTGTACTGGGCTTACGAGAGCCATGGCCGGTTGGGTTTCAGATACACCGGCGCTTTTGTTGAAATGTGCTGATTGTTTGGAAGGTGCCGCGGTGTCTAATATGATGCCAAAGGATGATGTTCTTTCGCTCAATAGTAATATGAAGAAAGAAATGGAGAAATTCAAATCCATCACTGATTCGTTTGCTGCTGTGCGGGAGAGTATCGAGGCACATATTAATATCGCGATAGAGAGTGGAATCGAGAGACTGATCAGGTCTTACAATGATGCTCTGGAGAGCAAAATGGCCTGTTTAGAAAACAGTGTGGCCAAAAAGTTGGAAGATTTGAAAAGTTTCGTGATTAAGAATAATCAGCGCAATGATAATGAATTAGTCGTAATGAAGAGAAAGAAAATTGTTGCAGATAGAAAGACTCATTCGGAGTCAGATGGAAATCCCAGACGGAAAAGAAAATTATGTCTAATACTGATGATGAACCTCATGATAAAAATGTTGATAATGATAGTAATGACGAAGTTTTTGATAAGAATAATAAAAAGTCATACGCGGATGTTCTTTCTGGTAAATTAGCTAGAAATAGAACGAAAAGTAACAGAAAACGTAAGACTCGCTCGCTTATTATGATTAAACATATTGAGTCTTCGCAAACAAGTGATGACACGAGACAATTTTTGAAGGGTAGGTTGGATCCAAGAACACATAAAATTAGTAATTTCAAAAATGGTAAAGATGGCTCGATTTTTGTTGAGTGTGCAGCAGGAGAGGATATTCAGTCAGTGAAAGAAAACATTGAAAGCAATTTAGGTACTGAATACAATGCTGTTATACCCAAGCCCGGGAAACCAAAACTGAAAATAGTGGGGATGAGTGATCGATATTCCTCTGATGTATTTATTGACCTATTGAAAAGTCAGAATCAGGAAATTTCGATTGAAGATGTAAAAGTTGTTGCTGACTTTGAAAATCCACCCTTCAAATATAACAAATATAGTGTTGATAAGGTTGATAAGAATACTTATTCCGGATTTATGGCAGCCGGCAAGGTTTGCGTCGGCTGGGATAGGTGTTCGGTTTTCGAGTCGCTCAACGTATTGCGCTATTTCAAGTTTGATGAGTTTGGTCACAAGAACACCGAATGTTCTAACAATGAAAATTGTTCCAAATGCAATGCAGCTCATAGAACATCTTAATGTACATCAACTGATTTTATATGCGTTAATTGTTTAAAAATGAACACGGAATTTAGACACCAACCATGCAGTTTTTAGCAAGCAGTGTCCTGTATATCTGAGATTGCTTGAAACGATAAAGAACAACATTATGTCAATGGAATAGCAACTAATGGATGAAAGGCATTCAGATATTTTGTATTTGAACATAGCCGGTTTGTCTTCTAATTATGTCGCAATGCGTCGTCTTATAGAGGATAGACATCCTTCATTAGTTTTGCTCTCAGAAACACATATTGTTGATTCTGACGCTTTCGATCAGTTCAGTGTTCCGGGTTACACTGTTGTTTTTTGTTTGTCCCATTCCAGGCACACGGGTGAAGTTGCAATTTACGACAGAGAATCAATTAAATTCAGCATTCAATCAAACGAAGCAGTTGGAAATAATTGGTTCTTGGGTATATCAGTTGAAAGAGGCATGCAGATGGGAAATTATGGAGTTGTTTACCACTCTCCAAGTTCAAGCGACCGCCAGTTTCTGGAAATTCTAGAAAACTGGTGGGAGAATTTCGTCGATTTTGGTAAACTAAATATTATTACTGGAGATTTTAATATTGATTGGCTCAGTGATCAAGATTAGAATCAATTGAAACAGTTAGCAGAATTATTCAATTTGAAGCAAACTGTGAATGAATTTACAAGAATTTTGAGATACAGTAAAACATTGATAGATCACGTGTATTCCAATTTCGACAGTTATTCAAATGTGGAATCCGATTGCAAGATTTCAGATCATGAAACAATTGCAATTTCCGTAACGAGTAGCTCTAGAAATGAGGAAGATACGGTGAAAATCAAGTGTTGGAAAAACTATTCAAAGCAAACCATATCTCGACTTGTATCAAGAAGCTTGGGTTGTACACAGTTGACTGGAAATTTGGATCACAGGGCATCTATTCTCACTGACATACTGAAAAAGTGTACTAATGAATTAGTAAGTGAAAAGTATGTTAGTTTGAACAGCTCGAATAGTTAGCACTCAATAGACCTCTTACGGTTAAAACGGGAGAGGGATAAACAGTACAAGAGATTCTGTAGAACTAACAATGATAGTCACTGGAGTAGATATTCACAAGCAGAAATATTTATTCACGGGCCCTGAAGAAGACTAGATATGAATACATACAGAGGAGAATCGATCAAAATCAACAAAACAGTAGAGAGTTATGGAAAATTCTCAAACAGCTTATCAAGCCTACACATAGTGCATTGAAAAGCATTACTTTTGACGGTATAGAAGAACACACAGAACAAATTATATCTGGAAAGTTCAACAATTATTTCATAAATAGTGTTCAGCAGATCAATCAAAGTATTGAATTGGTAGGTGAGCTTGTTGAAATAACACAGCCGATGAATAACTATTGTAGACTTGATAAATTTCAACCAATCACTTCTCAACAATTGAAAAATATTTGTTTTAATTTGGGAAAATCGACTGGTATTGACAATGTAAACTCAAAAGTGATACAGGATTGCTTTCATGTTATCGGACACGATCTACTGGATTTGGCGAATGAATCGTTGTACACGGGGTACGTGCCAAAAGTGTGGAAAGAATCTCTGGTGGTTCCTATCCCCAAGGTTACTGGAACGGATAAAGCCGAGGAGTACCGTCCCATTAACAAGTTGCACACGCTGGAAAAAATTATGGAACTTGTTGTTAAAGATCAGCTGATTAACTATTTGAACTCTAACAGTTTGCTAACACCGGAACAATCGGGATATCGTAAGGGTCACTCTTGTGAAACCGCTTTGAACCTAGTATTGGCAAAATGGAAGAAGAAAATCGAAGCCAAAGTAATCTTAAAAGACTGGTTTTAACATTGTAGTGTCTAGTTCCCTCGGCAAATCATTTGGTGTGCCTCAGGGAAGTGTGCTAGGTCCTATCCTATTTATTATGTATATTAATGATATGAAGCGAGTCTTACGTTTCTGTGATATAAATTTGTTTGCTGATGATACTGTTCTGTTCATTACGGCTAAAGATTTCAACTGAAACTAAACGTCGCGAAAACTAAATATATGGTTATTTCTTCTGTTAGCACCGGTCATGACGCCAATGTGGAAATTGATGGTGAAACTATAGATCGCGTTAGAGAAATGAAGTATCTTGGAGTCATAATTGATGAAAAGTTAACATTCAAATCTCATATCAATAACGTCATCAAGAAGATTGCCAAAAAATATGGTGTATTATGTCGTTTGAGAAATGACCTAACGATCCGTAGTAAGGTTCTACTTTATAAAACAGTCATTTCACCACACATTGACTTTTGCCCATCCATCCTGTTTCTTGCTAATAACACACAAATCTTGAGATTACAGCGACTGCAAAATAAGATCATGCGATTAATTCTAAAATGTAGTAGATATACTTCCTCAGATTTTCTACTGAACGCATTACAATGGCTTTCAGTGAAACAGAGAATTTACTACTTAACCATGGTATTTATTTTCAAGATATTAAACGGCATGCTGCCTCGATATTTGTGTGATCGAATTGAAAGAGGAACTGATTTGCATAGGTACAATACTAGAAACGCATCTGATGCTAGAACACCAAGCTTTCTGTTAGCCAGATCGCAAAACTCATTATGGTACAGGGGAATAAGTTTTTTCAATTCGATGCCAAGAGAAATCAAGCGCGCGGCGACATTGGTGGAGTTCAAAAAGTTATGTATTTCACACATAAAGTCCGCTTTGTAAGCAAATATTTAGTTAGTTAGTTCAAATTTTTTAGATTTTTAATTTTTTTTTACGTATTACGAAGATTTTATTTATTTTTGTTTATATATATTATTGTGAGACGTATTAAGTTACTATGTTCGGTATGATGATGATGGATTTTTAGTTTGTTTGATTAAAAATAATGAGCAGTCTACAAACGTTTGAGCCTCGCGCGCGAAGCAGGTAGTAACTATTTGGAAAGCGAACAGGACTGGCCGAAGAGCCTTAGCATTCAGTGTGTTAAGTGTGCTCTTGACCTTGATCGCAAGGTTTGACTAATAATTTAAGGAATACATACGGTAAACTAATTGGGATCGACAGTTGTTGATGGAATTGGGCCTGGCTCTGCTCATCCGCAGTCTCGTTACTCCATCGTAGCTGATGTGTGTAGCTATGAACTGGTCCGGCGGGAAGGGCCAGGTGAATTACTGTCTGATACTGGTAAAGATATCGGGTTCGTTTCCTCATGTGATCAAGGATCTTCCCGGGTTGGAAATTTTCTTGATTAACCCTGGATAGTAAATCCGAAATATTTGAATGTTATTTTGTGGTCAGTCGTTCTTTTGAAGAAGAATCTATACCTGCTAGATTATTCAGATCGTTTTCTTTTGTTTACTGGTTAAGATATGTGCAAAAATATTAATTATCATTTACATAACTCGTTCTGCTCACACCTTTGTAAGGGTATGAGGTGGGACCATCATCATCAACAGTCTCATGAAAATATATTTCATACTTTTATTAAATAATTTCGGATACTAATTTTTACACAAATTGATTCAGATTGATTCGAGTAGTTCACAAAATCATGCTTCAGTGTTTATGTCACACAGTCAGCATCATTTTTCCAAACTTATGCTTGACATTTGCGTTGCCTATTTGTATGAGAACAGTGATGCTAATCTAAAAAAAACCTATTTTAATCCACCTAGTGGTGTAATGATGCCTTTCTCATATTACTCATTACATCATAAATATAACCGTGAAATTCGCAAAAACAACTGTTTATTGAATAGGAATAGGATAATTTGTTCGGATCTAATCTCACACACTCTATAAATCCTGTTTTACCTGTAGTTCCGGATCCGGAAGTAGTATCCACAACAAATTAAGGAATTCCTTATGAAACTGTAAGACTTTTCATTTGAACCTATAAGTTTGTGAAAATCTATTCGGCCATCTCCAAGAAAAGTGAGTGGGATCCTTTTGGCAGTTTCTAATCACTATTTCCAATTCTCTCGAAACCGGATTCAGATGAACGGAATAGCCGAAGTTGGTTCGTTTGCTACCAACAAATATGACCTAAAAATTGGAACAGTTTTGAACGTAGTTAAACTTATACTTACTATCTCATGCTCTATTTCGTTTAAACCAATTAAACTAAATCTAACGAAACGAACCTGCGTTTCTGTTACTACTGCGTGCTAAACAGCATGAAACATGTAGTAGGATTGTTATTATTATTATTGACATCACTACACAACGTATACGAAATAGAACAAAGCACGCCATGTTCGTTTTGTGTTTTCTTCTTCTTTCGGTGTTGTACATATTGTCACTCTATATGGCGATTTTAAAACTTTGACACTCATCGCCCTGTAACTGCGGAACCGGAAGTCGGATCCGGATGAAATTTCACAGTAGGTTTAAAGACAGTATGAACTTTAATTCAAATCAAGATTTGTGAAAATCGGTTCAAGCATCGCAGAGAAATCAAAGTGAATTTAGTTTTAGGAGTTTTTCTTCTCCACTTTCGGTGCTCTCGGAACAGGAAAAGAGGGGACCAGTAGTGCCAAATTAAGTTTTTATGCCCACAAACTAACAAGCTCTGCAAACTAGAAGAATTTATCAGATAGTTTTATGGGATTTGTACCTGTTTTTAACCATCGTTCGTTGGAAAATAGTAATAAAATTGGTAATTTTCCACTTATCACGCTTTAGTTCCGGAACCGGAAGTGGGATCCAGATAAAATGTTCCACAAATTTTTAGGATATTATAAGACCTTTCAATTGAATCTAAGTTTGCGAAAATCGGTTGAGTTGTTCCAGAGATAATTGAGTGTAAACTTTTTCTCAAATTTTCACATATTAACATATAACTCCGGAACCGGAAGTCAAATTCAAACGAAATTCAATAGCAAGTTATGGGACCATAATACCTTTTATTTGAATCTTAGTTTGTGAAAATCGGTTCAGCCATCTCTGAAAAAAGTGAGTGCATATTTTTTCACTTTTTTGGTACATATCATCCTATATCTCCGGAACCGGAAGTCGGATCGGAATGAAATTCAATAGCAGGCTATGGGACTATGAGACCTTTCATTTGAATCTTTGTTTGTGAAAATCGGTTTGGCCATCCCTGAGAAAAGTGAGTGCATATTTTTGTTACATACACACACACATACACACACACACACACACACGGACGGACACACACACACACACACACAGACATTTGCTCAGTTCGTCGAGCTGAGTCGAATGGTATATGACATTCGGCCCTCCGGGCCTCGATTAAAAAGTCGATTTTCACAGTGATTGCATAGCCTTTCAAAAATTTTGATGCCGAAAGGCTTAGAATTGCATGAAACGTCGAGATTTAGTGTCATCTCGAAAAAATTTTTTTTTGAAAATATCGACTTTTTGGGACTATCAAAATTTTTCCAAGTCCCAGAAAGTTGATTTTTTCAGATAATTTTTTTTTGAGATGACACTAAATTTCGATGTTTTATGCAGTTTTGAGAGTTTTGGCATCAAAAAAAAAAATTGATTTTGGAAATTTCATGTACTCCCCCCTATGGTGATTTTTCAAGATCGAAAATTGTCAAACCTTTACCACCGGGCAGCACCCCTTACGCATGTTCGATTTAGCTCAAATTTTGCATGAGAATATTTTTCGATGTGCTTAAACTTTTGAGCACTAGCGCTTTACGAAATTGGAGGTGATCCCAAAATTTTGGCACCCTTATATATAAGAGCGGTAAAAATCAACGTGTTTTGTCGGTTACGTCACATATACCATCATATATCTGGAACCAAAAATCACAGCCATTTGATCTTCGAACTTGATCAATGGCCCGATAGTAGCTTTCAAACGAGCCTACGTTTGTTAAAATTGGTTCAGCCATCTCTGAGAAAATTGAGCGCGTTTAAATACAACGCTTTTTGTCGATTACGTCACTTATACAATCATATCTCCGGAACCAAAAGTCTCAGCCATTTGATCTTCGAATTTGAGCAATGGCACGACAGTAGCTTTCAAACGAGCCCAAGTTTGTTAAAATCGGTTCAGCCATCTCTGCGAAAATTGAGCGCGTTCAAATATCTTCTAAAAGTGCACACACACATACATACACACATCCATTTTCCGATCTCGTCGAACTGAGTCGAATGGTTTATAACAATATGGGTCTCCGAGGCTCCGTTCGAAAGTCGGTTTTCCAGCAATTCTAATACCTTTCTATAGAGAAAGGCAGAAAACCTTCTTAACAGATCGGCTGAAAAGTTCGTATCGTTTCTATGAGAGGGCGCCATTAGAATTTAATCCATATCATTTTCAGTTAGTACCAACCTTCAAAAGATACGTGTATAAACTGGACAGCTGTCTGATTATTAGTTTGTGAGATATTGCATTTTGAGTGAAGCTACTTTTGTTATTGCGAAAAAAAAATGGAAAAAAAGGAATTTCGTGTGTTGATGGAACACTACTTTTTGATGAAAAAAAGTGCCGCCGATACCAAAAAATGGCTTGATGAGTGTTATCCAGACTCTGCACCGGGCGAAGCAACAATTCGTAAGTGGTTTGCAAAATTTCGTACTGGTCATATGAGCACCGAAGACGATGAACGCAGTGGACGTCCAAAAGAGGCTGTTACCGATGAAAACGTGAAGAAAAATCCACAAAATGATTTCCAATGACCGTAAAGTGAAGCTGATCGAGATAGCTGACACCCTAAAGATATCAAAGGAACGTGTTGGACATATTATTCACGAATATTTTGATATGAGAAAGCTTTGTGCAAAATGAGTGCCGCGTGAGCTCACAATCGATCAAAAACAACAACGAATTGGTTATTCTGAGGAGTGTTTGGAGCTGTTATATCGAAATAAAACCGATTTTTTTCGTCGATATATAACAATAGACGAAACATGGCTCCATCACTTCACTCCGGAGTCCAATCGACAGTCAGCTGAGTGGACTGCACGCGATGAACCGAACCCAAAGCGTGGAAAGACTCAACAATCGGCCGGCAAGGTTATGGCGTCTGTATTTTGGGATTCGCATGGTATAATTTTTATCGACTACCTTGAAAAGGGAAAAACCATCAACAGTGACTATTATATAGCGTTATTAGAGCGTTTGAAGGACGAAATTTAAAAAAAACGGCCTCATTTGAAGAAGAAAAAAGTTTTGTTTCATCAAGACAATGCACCGTGTCACAAGTCGATGAAAACCATGCTGAAATTGAACGAATTGGGCTTCGAATTGCTCCCTCATCCACCGTATTTTCCAGATTTGGCCCCCAGTGACTTTTCCTGTTCTCAGACCTCAAGAGAATGCTCGCTGGTAAAAAATTTAGAAGCAATGAAGAGGTAATCGCTGAAACTGAGGCCTATTTTGAGGCAAAGGACAAATCGTACTACAAAAATGGTATCGAAAAGTTGGAAGATCGCTATAATCGCTGTATCGCCTCTGATGGCAATTATGTTGAATAATAAAAACGAATTTTGGCAAAAAATGTGTGTTTCTATTAAACGATACGAACTTTTCAGCCGAACTGCTAGTCCACTTAGGCTGTGAACCATTTCGCGGTTAATTTTAACTTTTGGTTAAAATCTGACACTCGAGCGGTTAATTTGATGTTGTCATAAAAAAACCCTGCTCGAGAGCATGGTTATTTTTGACAGATCGATGGTTATTTTCCGACACTGAAAAAAATCTTGCAATGAAAATTCTAATATTAATTCTTCAGTTGAAATGATTTCCAGTGGAAAATATACCCAAATAACTTTCCCTTTGTCAAATTTTGAAATGGGCCGCAGTTTTAGTTAAATTTAACTATTCGACACAAAATAACCACTCAAGTGTCAGATTTCAACCAAAAGTTAAAATTAATTTTTGATATGACACTAAATTTCGATGTTTCATGCAGTTTTAAGAGTTTTGGCATCAAAAAAAAATTAGATTTTGGAAATTTCACGTACCCCCCCCTATGGTGCTTTTTCAAGATCGAAAATTGTCAAACCTTTACCACCGGGCAGCACCCCTTACGCATGTCCGATTTAGCTCAAATTTTGCATGAGGACATTTTTCGATGTGCTTAAACTTTTGAGCACTAGCGCTTTACGAAATTAGAGGTGATCCCAAAATTTTGGCACCCTTATATATAAGAGCGGTAAAAAAAACGTGTTTTGTCAGTTACGTCACATATACCATCATATATCTGGAACCAAAAGTCACAGCCATTTGATCTTCGAACTTGATCAATGGCCCTTTCACTGGCCCGATAGTAGCTTTCAAAAGAACCCAAGTTTGTTAAAATCGGTTCAGCCATCTCTGAGAAAATTGAGCGCGTTCAAATACAACGCTTTTTGTCAGTTACGTCACTTATACAATCATATCTCCGGAACCAAAAGTCTCAGCCATTTGATCTTCATATTTGAGCAATGGCACGACAGTAGCTTTCAAACGAGCCCAAGTTTGTTAAAATCGGTTAAGCCATCTCTGCGAAAATTGAGCGCGTTCAAAAATCTTCTAAAAGTGCACACACACACATGCACACAGACATTTTCCGATCTCGTCGAACTGAGTCGAATGGTATATAGCACTATGGGTCTCTGAGGCTCCGTTCGAAAGTTGGTTTTTCCAGCAATTCTAATTCCTTTCTATAGAGAAAGGCAAAACGTGGACATAAATCAGTAGCTGCCAAACCGTTCTTTTACTGCATATAGTTGCTTTTAAGAATTTTATTACAAATATATACCGCGTAATTTGATTCTATCCCTAATTGTTCATAGCCTACTTTGACAAAAAATAAAACCATAACTTCTTTTTCTGAAGAGATAGAAAATTTTTTTCTTCTGCAAGGTTTAGAGCTATTGAAAATAATTTACTTTGTCAAATATACCAAAAGTCTAGGTCGCACCGTTTCGGATTTACAAAGCGTTTTTAATGGCAACCGCCCTAAAATCAGTTTTGCCTTTTTCATATAGAAAGGTTATGCAATCACTGTGAAAACCGACTTTTGAACCGAGGCCCGGAGGGCCGAGTGTCATATACCATTCGACTCAGTTAGTCGAGTACGCAAAATGTCTGTGTGTGTATGTGTGTGTATGTGCGTATGTGTGTATGTAACGTTTGTACATCTCGGATGGCTGAACCGATTTTCACAAACTTAGATTCAAATGAAAGGTCTTGTGGTCCCATACAAAATTCCTGGATTTTATTTGGATCCGACTTCCGGTTCCGGAATTATGGGGTGAAATGCTCAAAAAATTGTGAAAATAAATGCACTAACTTTTCTCAGAGATGACTGAACCGAATTTCAAAAAACTTAGATTCAAATGAACGGTCTTGTAGTCCCATACAAAACACCTGAATATTATCTGGATCCGACTTCCGGTTCCGGAGTTATGGGGTGAAAAGTACGAAAAAATGAAAATATGTGTTATATGTGAAATTCAGGAATTACGTATGGGACCACAGGACCTTTCTTTTGAACCTAAGTTTGTGGAAATCGGTAGCGCCATCTACGAAAAAAGTTGGAACACATATTTTCATTTTTTTGCACTTTTCACCCCATAACTCCGGAACCGGAAGTCGGATCCAGATAATATTCAGGTGTTTTGTATGGGACTACAAGACCGTTCATTTGAATCTAAGTTTTTTGAAATTCGGTTCAGTCATCTCTGAGAAAAGTTAGTGCACTTATTTTCACAATTTTTTGAACATTTTACCCCATAATTCCGGAACCAGAAGTCGGATCCAAATAAAATTCAGGAATTTTGTATGGGACCACAAGACCATTCATTTGGGTAAAATTGTGTACCATCACTGAAAAGGGCAAAAAACCATAAAATGTTTTCTAAATCGACCTCAAAACTTCTCCAATTGATAGTTTTTATCAGTAGACTTTCAAACAAACCGTTTTCGGTTATTGTTTCAATAATCGAAGAAAATCATTGTAAGGAATACCACAGTATTATATATGATAGTATGATTGATATGAGAAAGGCATCATTACACCACTAAGTGGATTAAAACAGGTTTTTTATTCATAGCTTGTTTCGAGTTATTTTTTTATGCATACTTTGTTTGGAATAATTGAAGAAAATAAAAAAATCCCATATTTTTGTTGAAGGTAGATTTTTTACCTATGATAAAACCTTATACCGAAGCGAAATATGCAACTTTATGCAGCTGATTTTTACATAATTTATAGGAAAAGATATGCTTAATACTATAAAAAAATCTAAGAGGAACTCTATGGAACTTTTTTTAGGCCTGTTCAAAGTTAGTTTTAATTATTGAATTATGCCAACCCCTTTAAAACCAGTTTTCTATTCATAACTTGTTTCAAGTTAGTTTTTTATACATACTTTAGTTGGAATAATTGTAGAGCATGAACAAAAGGTTATGCAATCACTGTGAAAACCGACTTTTGAACCGAGGCCCGGAGGGCCGAGTGTCATATACCATTCGATTCAGTTAGTCGAGTACGCAAAATGTCTGTGTGTGTGTATGTGCGTATGTGTGTATGTAACGTTTGTACATCTCAGATGGCTGAACCGATTTTCACAAACTTAGATTCAAATGAAAGGTCTTGTGGTCCCATACAAAATTCCTGAATTTTATTTGGATCCGACTTCCGGTTCCGGAATTATGGGGTAAAATGTTAAAAAATTGTGAAAATAAGTGCACTAACTTTTCTCAGAGATGACTGCACCGAATTTCGAAAACTTAGATTCTAATGAAAGGTCTTGTAGTCCCATACAAAACACCTGGATCCGACTTCCGGTTCCGGAGTTATGGGGTAAAAAGTGCAAAAAAATGAAAATAAGTGTTCCTACTTTTTTCGTAGATGGCGCTACCGATTTTCACAAACTTAGGTTCAAATGAAAGGTCCTGTGGTCCCATACCTAATTCCTGAATTTCATCCGGATCCGGAAATATAGGGTAAAGTGTGTTAAAAATTGTATACCATCACTGAAAAGGGCGAAAAACCATAAAAAGTATTCTAAATCGACCTCAAAACCTCTCCAATTGATAATTTTTATCAGTAGACTTTCAAACAAACCGATTTCGGTTATTGTTTTAATAATCGAAGAAAATTATTGTGAAGAATACCACAGTATTATATATGATAGTATGATTGACATGAGAAAGGCATCATTACACCACTAGGTGGATTAAAACAGATTTTTTATTCATTTTTATTGGAATAATCGAAGAAAATAAAAAAAATCCCATATTTTTGTTGAAGGTAGATTTTTTACCTCTGATAAAACCTTACACCGAAGCGAAATATGCAACTTTATGCAGCTGATTTTTACATAATTTATAGGAAAAGATATGCTCAATACTATAAAAAAATCTAAGAGGAACTCGATGGAACTTTTTTAGGCCTGTTCAAAGTTAGTTTTAATTATTGAATTATGCCAACCCCCTTAAAACTAGTTTTCTAATCATAACTTGTTTCAAGTTAGTTTTTTATACATACTTTAGTTGGAATAATTGTAGAGCATGAGCGACCACCCCTGGTTGCTACTCCGTTACTGATCGGGATTAGCTGAAATTGTACAGGGAGTTTCTAGATGATCCGACCTGGGACTGGTTAATCATCCTTCAATGTACATCTGCTACTAATCCCAGAATTCATTGATCGGTACCGGCGCCGTCCAGGCCCAAACGTAGATCGTCTAAGGAATGGGAAGGGATGTTAGTCAAACACTTGTTGTTACTAGAGGCCGTATATAACACATGGATCAATAAGTCCCGAGACTAACAACGGAAACATTTTTTTTTGCAAAATTATTTATTCATCAACATAATCACCTTTTAGGGTGATACAATGGTTCCAACGTTTTTTTCGATAAACTGCTTTCTGAATCATCGACTCTGTTTTTGTTTCATCGAAGGCAATCGCGGCACCCACTTGGAAAAAAACTTTTTTCATGCTCAATTTTTCATGAAGGATAGTAAATACACTTCCATATGATATCTGTGAAATCTCAGTAATCTCACGGAGCTTCACTTTACGATCTTTCATTATAATTTTTGTCACTTCACTCACATTTTCCGGTGTAACGGCTTCCACAGGTCTACTCGAGCGTTCCGAGTCATTTGTGTCGCTACGACCACGTTTAAACTCGGCGAACCACCGACAAATCGTTGCTTTTGATGGACAAGAGTCCGGATAACATTTTTCAATCCATTGTTTTTCTTGCACGGTGTTTTTACCCATTAAAAAAATATTTTATCAAAACACGAAACTCGGTTTTTTTCCATTTTTTTAAGCAAACTACAAAACGACTACTCCAACCTCGATAACTCAGCTGTTTCTGGTCGGATCGACTTAAAATTTTGACCCGTTTCAAACAAAGATTAGTGCTCTAGAACGACGTGGTTACTGGTTTACTACGAGCGCCATCTCTGCTTTAGTCTCGGGACTTATTGATCCATGTGTTACTACTGCGCACTCCACAAATGTCACTGGAGAAGGATATTTGTTAGTAAAAAATTCAGTATTATTATTATTCGCGGGCGACTCAGTATGTTTCGGTTTCAAGATGCTCGGATGCACCACTAAACTCACTGACTTCCCGACTGAACGTTTCAACAATATCCTATATTGAAATCCCGGTAAGTCTTGATTCACATCTCTTATTCGAGGAAACTGAAGAAAAATATGCAATACTATACTACTACTTCCCTATTTTTTATAATAAAAACTTCCCTATTTTTCAAAAATGAAATTACGCGATACAAAAAAAGAGTGAATAGGATTTAGACAAAAGAGTTGATTCATTGTATTGATATATTCTAAATAGTTGTTATAAAACCATTTTAAATCACCAAATAAAGGTCAAAAGATTTCACACGCGTCTTGATTCTTTATTACTTCCGCTTTATTATTTTAATTATTTATTAAAGTTAATAATTGGTTATATCGGTTGATATGGGCAGCCGGCTGCCGAGAAAAATATTAATTTATTGTTGGAAGTATTAATATCAAGTGATTTTTTACTATGTATTCAATATACCGATATATGTTATCTCTGTTATTAACTTTGTAATATCAACAGATTTGCGCAATAGTTGATTTTTATCATTCAATTTATAATCCTGAATGACAATCAATAACATGGAAGACGAAAACATTCCAAATAAAACTTTTCTCCGAAGCTAGACGGAAATTGATAGGTTGAATGAAGAGATAATTTAGTAAAATAGAGTAATCAGGAATGAAACATTGAAAATATCTGATAACTGAAAGGAAAAAGAATCTCCTGCAATTGTCGCCTTTTACGACATGGAAGCAGAAACCCAGTGGATCTATTTTTGGTTCGTTTTTATCCGCCGGATTCCACGCGACATCTATGCTGATACTGTCCGGAGAGGGCTAATAGGTACTATCAATCTCCTAGTGGACCCCAGTTCCTTACTTTATTTGGAATAATTGTAGAAAATATAAAATCCCATAATTTTGTAGAAGGTTGCATAGTTTATTCTTTTCTGGAAAAGTTATACATCATTTTACCTATCTTTACCTAGGAAACCTTGTACTGAAGCGAAATATGCAACTTAATGCAGCAAACTTTTTCAATACTTATCTGTGTTTCACAGATTTTCAACCTTTTGCGGGGACTTCAAAAATTGCACAGATTCTCGCAGATTTCTGAAAATAGTAACAGATTTACAAAGATTCTGAAATCGATAATAGATTTTTAAAATTGATCACACTTTAGCACTAAAAATTACAGAGCGCTAAAAATTACAGAAATAGTGAGAGTTTTTGGATGGTCACAGATTTTTGAAAAAAATGACCTGGCATCCCTGCTGGAAAAGTGAAAACAAGCTACGAGCTAAACAGATCTTCGGCTCTTGAAGAGCGAGTTATACATGAGAAGAAATGTGTACACGAGCTTTTGTTCGTTCTTCCAAATGTGTATCTATCCTTCTTTAACAGATTGAATGAGCCATTGTCAATAAGAAATCTTACCTCTCACTCAGTAGGCTAAGGTACATTCAGGGATGCCATTTTTGCAGATATTCTCAAATATGACATAATAATAATTCGTAGACAAGCTAGTTCGCATAGCATTGTTCTTTGTGCATCAATAATTTCGATCATGCATATGAAAGAAAAACGGAATAAGAAAAACAGCGTTCGAAACAAACCTTCAGTTCAATCTTAATGAGCTGATACATTGATTCAATTCCCTTTAGTAAGCTGATTGGTTCGGCGCTGTTCAACGGTATGAGCTGCTTCGCACATCTCTAAATGGGCGTGGCACGATCAACATATCGTCTTAAAAAACGTGTTGCTTCGCGATAACTCAATTTATTTACAATACTTTTACAAATTTTGTTTGTTTTGTTTGGAAAACATTTTTCCATTTTTTAAATATGTGTTAAACTTTTGATAATTTAACGGATTTTCAATATTTAAAACTAACTTTTAAAAGGTTTAAAAAATTGCACCGACTTCCACTTAGATTTTTTCTAATATTGTTAATTGTCAAAAAGTAAACAAAATAATAATCACAACAATTTGTTTAAGCTGCGCGTGCCAGCATGAGCTTGTTTATGAGTATTTATGCGCACTTTGTAGTAGATACTTAGGTAATGGAGATAGATTCTATGTAGATAAAACCAAAACACCTATTTTAATCCACCTAGTGGTGTAATGTTGCCTTTCTCATATTACTCATTACATCATAAATATAATCGTGAAATTCGCAAAAACAACTGTTTATTGAATAGAAATAGGATGATTTGTTCGGATCTAATCTCACAAACTCTATAAAACCTGTTTACCTTGTAGCTCCGGAACCGAAAGTAGTATCCACAACAAATTAAGGAATTCCGTATGAAACTGTAAGACTTTTCTTTTGAACCTATAAGTTTGTGAAAATCGATTTGGTCATCTCCAAGAAAAGTAAAAAGAGATCTTTTTTGCAGTTTTTGATCACTATTTCCAATTCTTCCGAAACCGGATTCAGATAAACGGAATAGCCGAAGTTGGTTCGTTTACTACCAACAAATATGACCTACAAATTGGAACAGTTATGAACGTAGTTAAATCTATACTTACTATCTCATACTCTGCTTTGATTAAAAAAATTAAACAAAATCTAACAAACGAAACGAACCTGCGTTTCTGTTACTTCTGCATAGGTTAGTCAAGCTAAACAGCATAAAACATGTAATAGGATTATTATTAATATTATTATTATTATTATTATTATTATTACTATTACTATTATTATTACTATTATTATTATTATTATTATTATTATTATTAATTTATTGAAAGATGGCTTTTTGGTCAATGTTTCTTTACAAAATATTTATTTTGCGTCAAAAGCCGACGTTTCGAAGGAATATCCCTTCATCTTCAGGGCAACTATAAGGTTAACATACATGATTAGTCACAGTTTTCACATTATACAATTTCATAACAAATTGTTTACTCACAAACGACAACAAATATTTTTCGTCAAGTGGATTGGAACATTTAAAATGATCAAAAACGGGAACGGCTACTCTACACTGAAAGCACAAACGGTGTGAAAACATTAATTTGAACGAACTACGATTTGAATTTGTATGTTTGTTTTAACTTACACAGTCACTTCCCCCGCACATCAAACCAGATTAAACATTGAAATATTTCTTAGTCATGGCTGATAATAGAGCAAAAATCAGAAAGAGATAGATGAGCAGCAATAGACAGCGAAAATGAGGAGATGAACACGTAGAAAAAGAAAGATACTGTTGTTAATGTGAGAGAGAGTACAACAAACCAGAGTATGCTGCATTTAAATTATGTGTATCGGTTCTAAAGTTAATGGTGGAACCATCTGTGAAAATGTGACACATTTCTAAAATTTGCAGTGCATTGATCCTATTATCTTGATCTAGAATCTTTGCACTGTCCAAATCAAAAATGTGCTCAGATTCAATCACGTGCACCATTAACGCTGTCTTTTTATATTCATCCGTTTTGCTCTCACTCTGATCGGTGCCCGACGAGACGAATTTTTGGTACCGCTGTATCAAAGAGCGGTGTCCAGACAACCGCTGTTTCAGTTGCTGCGTGGTTAAGCCAATGTATGAGCTATCGCATTCTGTACACGGAATGCGATAGATTACATTGCGCCTTAGAAACTTCGAAGTGGAATCCTTGAGCCTCGAAAAAAGTGATGCGTTAGTTTTTATGCACTTAAACCCCAAACGCACATTCTTGTGGTTCCTCTGAATAATCTTAGCCAGAGCTGGGGTAAGTGCATCCACATGGTGAAGCGACCGGTACACCATTTGGTCGCTGTCGCTTTTGTTTCGGTTGTCATCGTTCAGTTTGTTCACAAATCTATTTATAAGTCTGTTGATGAGTGAACTTGGATAGTTGTAGCGGATTAAATAATCACGCACTGTTTTCTTTTTCTCAGTTACAGATTTGCACGTTGACAACCGAAACACTCTCCCAATGAAACCAGTGGCCGTGTTTAGCTTTTGCGAAAGTGGATGAAAGGAGAGAAAATTCAAAATTCGTCCCGACGCAGTAGGTTTTTTTTTGTACCAGTCGGTGACGATTTTTTGCTGCTCTGTTCTTATTAAAAGCATGTCTAAGTACGGCAGTTGGTTGTTTTCTTCCACTTCGCATGTAAATAATCCATTGTCACCTGCACTTGCCGATCTGGTAATGGAATCCTTGCTCGATCAAGTGATGGGGACGATCGGTATGCCCATTCCATTTTTCAAAAAATATGTTGATGATTTGGTCACCGCTCTCCCAAGAGACAGAATTGAATATGTGAGTAACGCATTGAATGCATACAACTCTCATATTCAATTTACATGCGAAGTGGAAGAAAACAACCAACTGCCGTACTTAGACATGCTTTTAATAAGAACAGAGCAGCAAAAAATCGTCACCGACTGGTACAAAAAACCTACTGCGTCGGGACGAATTTTGAATTTTCTCTCCTTTCATCCACTTTCGCAAAAGCTAAACACGGCCACTGGTTTCATTGGGAGAGTGTTTCGGTTGTCAACGTGCAAATCTGTAACTGAGAAAAAGAAAACAGTGCGTGATTATTTAATCCGCTACAACTATCCAAGTTCACTCATCAACAGACTTATAAATAGATTTGTGAACAAACTGAACGATGACAACCGAAACAAAAGCGACAGCGACCAAATGGTGTACCGGTCGCTTCACCATGTGGATGCACTTACCCCAGCTCTGGCTAAGATTATTCAGAGGAACCACAAGAATGTGCGTTTGGGGTTTAAGTGCATAAAAACTAACGCATCACTTTTTTCGAGGCTCAAGGATTCCACTTCGAAGTTTCTAAGGCGCAATGTAATCTATCGCATTCCGTGTACAGAATGCGATAGCTCATACATTGGCTTAACCACGCAGCAACTGAAACAGCGGTTGTCTGGACACCGCTCTTTGATACAGCGGTACCAAAAATTCGTCTCGTCGGGCACCGATCAGAGTGAGAGCAAAACGGATGAATATAAAAAGACAGCGTTAATGGTGCACGTGATTGAATCTGAGCACATTTTTGATTTGGACAGTGCAAAGATTCTAGATCAAGATAATAGGATCAATGCACTGCAAATTTTAGAAATGTGTCACATTTTCACAGATGGTTCCACCATTAACTTTAGAACCGATACACATAATTTAAATGCAGCATACTCTGGTTTGTTGTACTCTCTCTCACATTAACAACAGTATCTTTCTTTTTCTACGTGTTCATCTCCTCATTTTCGCTGTCTATTGCTGCTCATCTATCTCTTTCTGATTTTTGCTCTATTATCAGCCATGACTAAGAAATATTTCAATGTTTAATCTGGTTTGATGTGCGGGGGAAGTGACTGTGTAAGTTAAAACAAACATACAAATTCAAATCGTAGTTCGTTCAAATTAATGTTTTCACACCGTTTGTGCTTTCAGTGTAGAGTAGCCGTTCCCGTTTTTGATCATTTTAAATGTTCCAATCCACTTGACGAAAAATATTTGTTGTCGTTTGTGAGTAAACAATTTGTTATGAAATTGTATAATGTGAAAACTGTGACTAATCATGTATGTTAACCTTATAGTTGCCCTGAAGATGAAGGGATATTCCTTCGAAACGTCGGCTTTTGACGCAAAATAAATATTTTGTAAAGAAACATTGACCAAAAAGCCATCTTTCAATAAATTACAACAAAGTGGTCGTACCGTCTTCACAATATAAAAACAACAATGGCGCTAAGTGAAACCCTGAGCAACGTTACCTTCTACAACAGCCTTCCTTTATCACAACGCAGATTATACAAAAGCTATGCGCATACTGTCGACAAACTGTGCGCACAGCTTAGCCGAAAGGATTTCCTTCAAAAATGTAGAAAACTCGGCCTCTATCCAGCACACATACAGAATACCTTCCGATGCATAAATGGATTGTTGGAGGATGCTAGCCCGTTCCTAGGAAAACTGCAAAAGACAACGGATCGGTTCAAACGAGCGATTCTCAACATCGAGATTAAAGATAGCTACCACAGAATCAAGAAGTTAGAAGCGAACAAAGCAGTCCTCATCAGTCAGATTACACAGGTAACCCCACCGCACACGTACACCTCCTTTTTCAACGCGCAAGACCACTACTTCAAAAGACAAAGTCGGTTGAAAAAGATAAACATTGAAAGCAAGTTTAACCGCTTACTTGCTAAAGTTGAAATTGAAACACAAGTAAATTTCACCACGAACGACGCTTGGATACGGAATACTACAGATGTAGTAGTTCCTAAAGAAGCAATGGTTTTATTAGGATATGGTCCCAAGTTTGCTTTGCCTTTCGAGGATAATCGAGAAATTCCATATTTTAAGATTATTGCTGACTTGGAATCGATCCTTAAACTCGAGCCCGACGAGATTCTACAGACGGCAAGCCGCAATCAGTTCACTAATATAATGCAAAACTACGTGAACAAAAGGAAGAACGGTTTATTCAATTCGTCTACCAGTGCCGTCGATCGTTTTTTGATCGAAGCATATCACATCAGCAAAAAGTTCATTCGAGACAATCCTGATGTTTGTGTTCTGCCAGCTGACAAGGGAAACAGAACTGTAATAATGAAAAAAGAAGAATATGAAAACAAAATGCAAGCCCTTGTTGGTGACCAGAGTACATACGAGAGGATTGATTCTGATTGGACTAACAAAGTCCAAACGAAGAACAATAAACTGGTGAATGCTTTATACGATCGAAAAATGATCGACCAAAACACCAGGTCTCGGTTAATAACACACAATGCAACGTGTCCAAAAATTTACGGACTTCCAAAAATACACAAACCTAATATTCCACTGAGAGTTATATTGTCGTGCATTAATTGCCCAACATATCATCTCTCAAAATTTCTTGCAAACATAATACGACAATCGATTGACCAGAACAAATACAATGTTCAAAACTCTTATGAGTTTTGTTCATTCATAAACAACGTTACCCTTCCACCTAACTACGTATTGGTTTCTTTCGATGTCGTTAGTTTGTTTACTTGCATTCCCCGAGACCTGGTTATCAAAGCGGTGCAAAATAATTGGAGTTCGATCGAGAAAAATACAACCATCAAAGATAGTGATTTATTCACTCAACTAGTCGATTTCAATCTCTCCTCCAGTTATTTTGTCTTCCGTGGCACTTACTACAGGCAAACCTCCGGCACTGCGATGGGTAATCCATTGTCACCTGCACTTGCCGATCTGGTAATGGAATCCTTGCTCGATCAAGTGATGGGGACGATCGGTATGCCCATTCCATTTTTCAAAAAATATGTTGATGATTTGGTCACCGCTCTCCCAAGAGACAGAATTGAATATGTGAGTAACGCATTGAATGCATACAACTCTCATATTCAATTTACATGCGAAGTGGAAGAAAACAACCAACTGCCGTACTTAGACATGCTTTTAATAAGAACAGAGCAGCAAAAAATCGTCACCGACTGGTACAAAAAACCTACTGCGTCGGGACGAATTTTGAATTTTCTCTCCTTTCATCCACTTTCGCAAAAGCTAAACACGGCCACTGGTTTCATTGGGAGAGTGTTTCGGTTGTCAACGTGCAAATCTGTAACTGAGAAAAAGAAAACAGTGCGTGATTATTTAATCCGCTACAACTATCCAAGTTCACTCATCAACAGACTTATAAATAGATTTGTGAACAAACTGAACGATGACAACCGAAACAAAAGCGACAGCGACCAAATGGTGTACCGGTCGCTTCACCATGTGGATGCACTTACCCCAGCTCTGGCTAAGATTATTCAGAGGAACCACAAGAATGTGCGTTTGGGGTTTAAGTGCATAAAAACTAACGCATCACTTTTTTCGAGGCTCAAGGATTCCACTTCGAAGTTTCTAAGGCGCAATGTAATCTATCGCATTCCGTGTACAGAATGCGATAGCTCATACATTGGCTTAACCACGCAGCAACTGAAACAGCGGTTGTCTGGACACCGCTCTTTGATACAGCGGTACCAAAAATTCGTCTCGTCGGGCACCGATCAGAGTGAGAGCAAAACGGATGAATATAAAAAGACAGCGTTAATGGTGCACGTGATTGAATCTGAGCACATTTTTGATTTGGACAGTGCAAAGATTCTAGATCAAGATAATAGGATCAATGCACTGCAAATTTTAGAAATGTGTCACATTTTCACAGATGGTTCCACCATTAACTTTAGAACCGATACACATAATTTAAATGCAGCATACTCTGGTTTGTTGTACTCTCTCTCACATTAACAACAGTATCTTTCTTTTTCTACGTGTTCATCTCCTCATTTTCGCTGTCTATTGCTGCTCATCTATCTCTTTCTGATTTTTGCTCTATTATCAGCCATGACTAAGAAATATTTCAATGTTTAATCTGGTTTGATGTGCGGGGGAAGTGACTGTGTAAGTTAAAACAAACATACAAATTCAAATCGTAGTTCGTTCAAATTAATGTTTTCACACCGTTTGTGCTTTCAGTGTAGAGTAGCCGTTCCCGTTTTTGATCATTTTAAATGTTCCAATCCACTTGACGAAAAATATTTGTTGTCGTTTGTGAGTAAACAATTTGTTATGAAATTGTATAATGTGAAAACTGTGACTAATCATGTATGTTAACCTTATAGTTGCCCTGAAGATGAAGGGATATTCCTTCGAAACGTCGGCTTTTGACGCAAAATAAATATTTTGTAAAGAAACATTGACCAAAAAGCCATCTTTCAATAAATTACAACAAAGTGGTCGTACCGTCTTCACATTATTATTAATATTATTATTATTATTAATATTATTATTATTATTATTATTATTATTATTATTATTATTATTATTATTATTATTATTATTTAAATTTAAATTTTTAATTTATTTAAAGACAGTATGAACTTTAATTCAAATCAAGATTTGTGAAAATCGGTTCAAGCATCGCAGAGAAATCGAAGTGAATTTAGTTTTAGGAGTTTTTCTTCTCCACTTTCGGTGCTCTCGGAACAGGAAAAGAGGGGACCAGTAGTGCCGAATTAAGTTTCCATGCCCACAAACTAACAAGCTCTGCAAACTAGAAGAATTTATCGGACAGTTTTATGGGATTTGTACCTGTTTTTAACCATCGTTCGTGGAAAAATACTAATTAAATTGGTAATTTTCCACTTATCACGCTTTAGTTCCGAAACCGGAAGCCGGATCCTGATAAAATATTCCACTATATTAGGATATTATGAGACCTTTCATTTGAATCTTAGTTTGCAAAAATCGGTTGAGTTGTTCCAGAGATAATTGAGTGTAAACTTTTTCTCAAATTTTCACATATTACCATATAACTCCGGAACCGGAAGTCACATTCAAATGAAATTCAATAGCAAGCTATGGGACCATAATACCTTTCATTTGAATCTTAGTTTGTGAAAATCGGTTTAGCCATCTCTGAAAAAAGTGAGTGCATATTTTTTTTCATTTTTTTGGTGCATATCATCCTATATCTCCGGAACCGGAAGTCGGATCGGAATGAAATTCAATAGCAGGCTATGGGACTATGAGACCTTTCATTTGAATCTTTGTTTGTGAAAATCGGTTCAGCCGTCTCCGAGAAAAGTGAGTACATATTTTTGTTACATACACACACATATACACACACACACACAAACACACACAGACATTTGCTCAGTTCGTCGAGCTGAGTCGAATGGTATATGACATTCGGCCCTCCGGGCCTTGGTTAAGAAGTCGATTTTCACAGTGATTGCATAGCCTTTCTATATGAGAAAGGCAAAAACTGTTTTTAAAATAAAGTGAAAATATCTCGAAAAATATTTTTTTACATTTTTTTTTGTAATAAAATTTTTATTCTGGCCTTATTGCGTAAATTACGTGGCCGATTAGCTTACAGTTTTGTTACTCAAATTTTTTTTGCTATTGAATCTCGTTGTCACCCTTTTTCTAGAGGGAGATGAGTTTCCATTTCCATCCAACGAGGATCGGAGGTCACTTCGTCCGCGGCTTATCTCATCATCCATTGTTTCATCGTCGCTGTTGTGCGTGATTTCCGTTTTATTTTCGTTGTCCTTGTTGATTGTAGTCTTGGGCTCGTTGAGAGTTGCTGTAGATGCGCCTTGTTGTACATTGGTTGCAGTTGCTGGAGGGTAAGTTGTTAACCACAGACTAACAGACATGACAGTATGAGTAAATTCTTATAAAAATAATTTTTCGTGATGCACTAGTTCCACCTATATTGTACTGCGCGAACTATTTACTATCTGTACACTCCTTGTGGTATGTAAAAGTTTTTTTACTAGTTGGTTTCCCCTCGTTTGTCAACAGCGATCAGCTGCTTGCAGGGATGCCTGATTTCATCGAAATATTTGAAAAGGAATCGTCACAATAAATTATTGGATTACGTTGATAATATATTTAACTTTTTCGCGATGTTGGAAGGTAACCATTTATTTGACTCAACGTTAGATGAGCAACTAGACTATTTTTTATTGTGTTGGTAATTTTCACCCGAATTTAAGTGGCGGCAGACCAGAATCAAGTAAATATTGTAACAAAACGGGTTCGGTTTTGTATTGCGTTGGAGGATGAGAAGTAGGCACAATTATGTATATAGTTTTGGCAATATGTATTAAATCTGTATCCTGCATGAAATTCGCATGGACGTATACAAATCAATACATTACAGGTAATTCTGTATGAATGGCAACTCTGTTGGTAAATGAAAAAAATAAACACAGTCTAGATGACAGACAGGATGTTTTTGATAGGGTAACGTGGAGCCATCATGACATATGTGAGTACTGTCCCAAATAAAGGAATATTCGAAATGACCGTTAAAATGATTGAAGAATCTAATTTGAGTGTCCTGTCTGTTAGTCTGTGTGTTAACTGCAGCTGGTGTACTTTGTTCTATAGGGGATACTGATGGTTTCGTTGAATGGGATGCTTCATTGTTGTTGGTGGCTGTCACAGGTGTACTGGGGTTGCTTGGGGTTGGTGTGAAGGAAGCACCGTTGTCCTTTGGTGTGGTTGTCTCCTTGTCCGTTTGGTTCACTCATTTCTAGGTCGTTCTATTGTTCACTACACAATGCTGTACTTGGATTCTTCCGTCCCGAACGTAAGCGGTTTTGTTATATCAACTGACATGGATGCGATGTGAATGCGAACTGATTTTTTTACATTATTTACATCTTCAGCAAAAATACTTCAAATGTTTTTTTCTTCAAAATAAGATAGAAAAAAATTTTTTTTTTCGAAATTGGTACTACCCCCTTAACAAAAATTAAGGTGCCACTTTCAAAAGAAGCGTAATATAATCTTGTAAAACTTCTTCGAAGACACGTTAACTCTTAAAAATCAGTGTACGTCAGTACAGATTTTGATCGTCTTTTTCCAGTTTTGGACCAATGTGTTATGTCAGGAATACGCTGATATGGAACGTCTGATTGATGTAATGTAACCTGACGATACAATTGTTCAATGTCAGCCACCACCGTAACTAAATAAGTACGGGATAAGTACTCAGTGGACAACATTATATAAAATCAGCCGTTCTAATGGCTCTAAATGTTATCTAAAGAACTATTAAGATTACTTCTTTGCAAATCGAAGGTAAAAATCATCAGTTTAGTGAAAATCCAAAATAATTTGATTTGCTCCGTGCACTTTTCACTGTGCGAAAATTGTTCGAGAAAAATGTTCCGAACTGTGCTAAATATCGTAGATAATTCCACAATTTGGTCCTTCTGAAAGGTAGAAATGAATCCTGTACAGCATCTCGATAGTTTCTTTCAATGAAATATGCAAATCCGAAATAAGATAATCGACGTCAAAAATCGTTTAAAATTTTAGTAGTGAAAAGGGGAAAAGTTTCGCAATTCACACAACCGATCAACTATCAATTCGAATTCGAAAGTGTGAAGAAATCGTGTCAGTTTTATTCGTATTCACGACATCCAGTTATGTCTCTGACATTACACACCCGTACTTTTTTTTAACGATGTAGTGTCTAGTTCCCTTGGTAATTCACTTGGTGTGTCTCAGGGAAGTGTGTTAGGTCCTATTTTATTTATTATGTACAATAATGATATGAGGCGAGTCTTACGTTTCTGTGATAAAAAATTTGTTAGCAGATGATACTGTTCTGTTCATTACGGCTAAAGATTTCAATGAAGCTGTTGCAAATTTAAATGAGGATCTAAGTTCGCTGGTTCGATAGTTAAAATTTAAGCAACTGAAACTAAACGTCGCGAAAACGAAATATATGGTATTTCTTCTATTAGCACCGGTCATGACGCCAATGTGGAAATTGATGGTGAAACTATTGATCGCGTTAAAGAAATGAAGTATCTTGGAGCCATAATTGATGAAAAGTTAACATTCAAATCTCATATTAATAACTTTATCAAGAAGATTGCCAAAAAGTACGGTATATTGTGTCGTTTGAGAAATGACCTAACGATCCGTAGTAAGATTCTACTGTATAAAACAGTCATTTCACCACACATTGACTTTTGCCATCCATTCTATTGCTTGCTAATAACACACAAATTTTGAGATAACAGCTTTGATTTTTTTTTATTTTTTAAATTTTTGGAGGTTATTCAAAGTGAAAACTAAGATTTTTCACGAAAAAATCTGCCATTTTGTAGCTGTTAAACCTCCCCAAAGTAACAAACAGCGAAAAGGAAAGCTTTGGGGTATAGTTTTTTATACGTAAAAAGTATGTGCAAAATTCGAACAAAATTGGTGCAGTAGTTTTTGAATGATGGTGGACACGGACTTTCAAAACTTGCTTTCGAGAAAAACGCGTTTAAAGTTTTTATCTATACAATCAATGGAAACAATTAATTACTCCGAGGAGCCCGTAGGGTCTAACATGTTAAAAAATTCATATTTTTTCCTCTATAATTTTTTATAATGAAACATTTCAAAAATGTTTTGTCAAGTTTCGAAGTCAATCAAAGTAGATTCTTGAATTGTTTTACCATAAGAAAATATTAGAAAATAATGAATGATTTGTCAAAAGTGTTACACCCTATCCGCCCTTAAGAAAAAACTTTCAAGCAGTGAAGATCTCATTGTGTGTGATAATGCCGTCGCAAGTACACTGATAAAAATTTGTACGATTAATTCATATGTAAATAGCAATTCAATTTAATGTACTTTTTCATTTCAATACAAAACCAAAGCCATTTGTTTCAAGATTTCATGTGCAAATTCATTAAGATGCAAGATCAGATTATTTTCCATTTAGCATTGATGTGTTTTTCCTTTGGATGTGATGTGTTTTGCTATTGAATTGAACTACATGTGTGAAACACTCCATTTTCAAGTGGAAATGAATACAGCACAAATGTATGTGCAAAACACTTGATTCGGTCAACCGTGTTTCAATTGAAATCTATATGAAAAACAATGTGGCATTCATATGAAATACATATAGAATCTGGAGGTAACGATATATCTTATCATTTTTATGTGCTTTTTTGATAAATGTAACATGATTTCCACTAAAAATCAACAGGTTTTACATTCATTTTTAGAGTTGAGTGTATATTTTCATGAGTTTCATGTGTTTCACAAGTAGTGATAGTTCAAATGCTTTGCACATCATGCTAGCGTGCAAATTATTTTCAGTGTAGTTCTGCTTGCTTAAATGACATCCAGAGATGCCAGGTAAAAATTTCAAATATCTTCAGACAGGGTTGCAAATGTCTGTATATCCGAAAAAAAATTTGAAGTTAGCAAGTATGTCTTTATTTCTGTATAAAGTTGGATACGCTAAACTGACTTGGCGAGCAAAATGAAAAAGGGCGCGGCAATATCAAAAGTCTGTAAATTTTGACGAAAGTCCGCGAAAACTAGATTTTCTGCAGCACTATGTACGAAATCTGCAGATTTACCGACAAATCTGCAGATCTAGCATCTCTGGTCACATCTCACCTTTCCGATCTATATCAACGTTGCCAGGTATCCCGATTTAACGGTATTTATACATATGTTTGACCTCTATACCGCAATACAGATATGTATTCCGAAAATACCGATAATTCACGGAACGTGCAGATAAATACCGATTTTTGTTGATAGCATGGATTGACAGGCGAAAAGGTTGCTACGAGACCTTTTTTTTGCTCACAAAAATGAGTTTTGGTCACATTTCCGTGAACTTATGTTGACGAGATTCTGATACCGATATGGTACAGATAGATTCTTACGCCGAATACAGTTTTTTGGAAAAATGACCTGGCAACGCTGATCTATATATTCACAACCTTGCTCTCCCTTCAGTACTATCATTGTATAATTTTTATTTTCTGTTTCTACAAAAATGGTCTCTGGTTAGGTGAATATCGCAAAAATACAAAAGATAATAAGATAATCAGGATGTAAACGCAGTCGACACAGTTAAAGAATACATTAATGATGATGATGATGGTCCCACCTCATACCCTTACAAAGGTGTGAGCTGGACGATTTATCTAAATTATAATAAATATTGCATAACATATTTTAACCAGTTAACTAAATATAAAACTATCTAGTTAATCCAGCAGGTAGAGATTCTCCTACTAAAGTACAACTGGGAACAAAAAAAACATTGAAATATTTCCGGTTTACTATCCAGGGTTATTCAAGAAAATTTCCTACTCTGGAAGATCTTTGAACAAATCAGGAATCGAACCCGATATCTTTGTCAGTATCAGACAGTAATTCACCTGGCCCCTCCCGCCGGACCAGTTCATAGCTACAAACATCAGCTACGATGGAGTAAAGAGACTGCAGATGAGCAGACCCAAGCATAATTCCATCAACAACTTTCAATCCCGATTAGTTTCCGAAATATAATCAATAAATCATTACTCGTCCCTGTCCACCATCTTCATTGGAACTAACAAGATCTTTTTTTTGACACTAACTTTTTCGTTCCCCCTTCCCTGTCTCTTCACCATCTCGATGGCAACTAATCAGAACTTTGTCGTTTCAGACATTTTGTTCCACATCCCCTTTTTACCACGTTTTCCACAATTTTTACTTCTCTTTTATTCTCTTCGGCAATATCATCATCACTGCCCACGGAAGACCCCTCCAGTCTATGACCACCATGCGGGCCACCCGTCGGGCCTTCGTAGCCTGGGGGTGTTTCCCGGGACCCACACGGACCGAAGGATGCGGCATTATGGATATTCACCAACGCCATATAGAAGACCCTCATGCAATATTCAATTCACCGGCCACTGCCGATCACCAGCTGAAAGCTGAATTCTCGAGAATCCGCTACCCCGATACTACATTACATAATGATACTATTCTAGTCATAATTGATAGCAAGTTGTCCTGAATCACAGTTATAGTTGTTGTAGAAGCGTCAAAAACTACTCGCACTACTCGCACAGTACATGAGTACATTACGCTCATTTATGAGTACATTACGCTGTAATTTTTCCAGATTTTTTAAAAATGTGGACGGGTATAATATCAGACTTTAAAATAATAAATCATTCGTAAAACCATGCGTCTCCATCAAATTGTCATCATTCGATGGAGACGCATGATATTTAGTTCTAAAATCATACATCACATGTCATTAGAACCACATTCCATGCGTTTTCATCTACAATGCATGCATTAGTGAACATGTGTACCATGCGTTAGTGAACATGTGTGCCAGTGGACGGTTGTAATTCGTTTCTAACTTCAACATCTTGCGGGGTAGTCTGAAGGTTTCGAGATTAGCTATTAGCAGTGCTATGCAATACCATAAACCAGATAGAAATCAAGTCGAGTGGGAAGGTGTTATATTTTAAAGCCTTTATCTCTCATACATTTTGTTTCGACGGATTTACTGTCAGTCCGATCCCAATATGATTAATTCGTCTTTATGAGATTAAGCCGTTTGACTTTAGCTGTTTGGCTATTCATACCATGGGATACAATACGTCGGCGAACATTTTACCTTAAAACTGATAGTTCTTTAGGTTTCGCTTGTTTTCGAATTTTTCTTGATTTTGCGCTTGGTATCTAGGAATATTTTTTTCTGCGAAAGAACTATATTTGTCCTTTAGAATTCAGAGACTTATCAGTTCATAAATAAAAACTTTAAACGTTATATTAAAACCTAAATATTTGTCAATTCATTAGTTCTGATTCATGTTTCTCTCTCCGGTCCTTCCTTATGAAAATTCTTTCTTAAACCCTAAACTTGTAGATGGAAACACATGGTATTCAGTTCTAAGAGCTAAATCATCCGATGGAGGGATGATGACAATTTTATTGGGACCCATGGCTTTAACAATGATTTATTTTTTTAAAGTCTGATATTATACCCGTCCACATTTTTAAAAAAATCTGAAAAAATACAGCGCTAATTACTCATAAATGTTTTATTTTTGATGAAAAGTCTAGAGTGATAAAAAATTGTAAGTGCGATAAAAAAAGACCGAACTTTTTTTCACATAAAATACATTTCCTAAAATATTCCTGATTTTTTTTTCAATTTTTTTTCTAAAGAGGTTTTTGAAAAATTAAAAAGAAAGAAAATCAGAAGAACCACCCTAACTCCACCAATATGGCAGTTAAGGTGAAATGTAGCGTCATAAAATGCGCGCAAAATTTTATCCGCTTCAGTTGAACGAACCGTCGCACAAAGCGTACCAAGAAAAACGGCCACATAGAAACAAGAACTTTTTTCAATGATTGAGCGCAGTGGGTTTACCTCTCGTTATATTGGCTTGTAAAAAAGACGGGACCTAATGGATTTTAGAATTCTTCACACTTTGAATATATGCTGATTCAATCATCATTGTTAGTGATTACTCTTACACTAGAGCTATATATCATGAGTAATTATGAATGATTAACATGAGGTTATATGTATATGTATTGACTAACTTGCTAACCATGTATATGCCTGATTTTAGTAGCAAGCATCGATTCTCCTTCAAAAGAACGGTTGAAGACAAGAGAACATTCAAGTATTTTCGATATCTTTGCCAGTCGTTCACCAGGCCCTTCCCGCCGATGAGATAGAATTTACGTAAAAGTATTCACCATTAACTTTTTTTCGGAAGCGACTTTCGGAATTGTATAGCATGATGAGTCTAGAAATGTCTGTTTCAACGATAACGAACCGAAGACCAAACAGCCTCTGGCCTCCGGTGCCAGAAATCATCAATAGCTTAATAATTTCTTAGATTACATTATTGGAATACATTCCAATTATAACTAATAGTTCATCATACCATGCAGTTAAAATTATTTAGTGAATCTTTTCTCAAGCACATATTTGGGGCACGAAATTGAATATAAAGTTATTTCGTAGTTCCTTATTATTCAATCGATTTTGAAAGTAAAATCAAGCGTTGATTCATTGTATTCATAATAATTGAAAAACAAATGAATTCCAATAAGTTTTCCATGCTGACTGGCTCGAAGATGGCCCTCAATGTTTATCACATTGTTTGTATAAATGACAGCTACTTAGAAAATAAACGATTTCTTACAATACTCATTTTATTGTATTCAAGTCGTTTTTATTTCAACACAAAACCCAATGCTGCATAAATTTGCGTCATTATTTTATATCTATTTTTTGCTCACGATATAATGCCACCGTGCCCACCGTGCATTTCTCACACCACCTCAATACGAAACAGCAGCGCGGAAGCAATAAAAAAATGCTGAAAGGTTTATGTAAACTTTTTCAATTTTCGATTGTTTTCGCTAAAATTTTATAATTTTGAGTTGCATTTTCAGATTCTTTGTGAAATTCTACTACAAATACTACTTTTCAGTTCAAAAATCATCCCCGTGGGAGGGAACAGTGACCGTTTATACATTTCAAAAACCAATTACGGCTCGGCAGAGCAAAATTTCAAAATTCTAAGAATACTTAGTTATGATAAATTTGATTTCGAAAACTTAAGTGTTTTTGGTTTTTCGAAAATCGGTCTAGTTTTTGAATAATTGATCAAAAACGCGATTTTCGCATTCCGCTACATTTCACCTTAAAGGGTTAAAATTTTAGGAAAATCATCTCCAAATTAAACCCTTTCAAACATATATATATTATATGCATTTTTATATGCAAACGCAGCTACACCCTTTATGATACCCCTTCTTCAGCGAAGGATTTTGCTTAAGCATTTTCTCTAGCAACTTGAATCTTCGAAGCGCTGCTGATTTTGACTCCCCAATCATGGCATCGAAATCCGGATGGCGTGGAAAGCTCACTGTTTATCTGCCCGAGCTGCCCCTTGTGATGGTAGATGCATAATGATTCTCACATCGTCTGGCTAAGAAAAGGTCAGTAGGAATGTTCCAATCATTAATGCAAATGTCGTGTTCTGGCACATCAGCGGTTATTTGGGGCAGTAACAGAAACTCATTGAGACAACTTTTCTTTCTAAATCGAATCTGTGCAAATACAGTATTAGTCAACCTATCACTGCTGAGATTGGGCTGCGAAGCACAATACAGTAGCATACGTGACCGAGTGCTCTTGTCCATATTCGTCTTCAATAACAAGAACGACAGTAAGCTTGCTTGCTCATCACTGGACATCGTAACGATTGTTTAAGCGAAAAATCCCTGATGCATGTCAGGGCTTATTGAACCTTGCTCATGTTTGATACTCCATTCATTGACATATCCCGGATGCAGGAGAGTGTGATGTTTTCTTTGACAGTGACAACTGCTTCGACATGGACATTTGCTAACAAGTGATCCTCATATAAACAATAGTCGTTTAGAGTTGACCACTTTCAACCTTTCTCACAGAGATACTATTTTGAACTGAATCATTGCGATTGCCGGAAGATTGGTGAAACTATTAGGCTATTCCATCACCGCATGCGTAGACAATCTCAACTCACTCGTATGTTTATACTGTTGATGGCTTTCCACTAATCCTATTTCAGTCAGTATCTCCGAAGTTTTGTTACTATAACTAGAGCTTTGATATAAATTTACTGACATAGATTCAATCACACGTATACGCCTCTATAAAAATTTCACCAACTTCAAGTAGGAAGGCTCCTTTAAGTTAGATACCTGTTTTTCCGCATTTTCAATGTACAGTCTCACACAGAGTAAATGCTTCAAAATTGTACTTCAAGTCTCAGAAGGCTCTCCAAGTTTATTCAAAACTTTGGTGTGTCTTTAGAACTCGTCGACCAATCTGTGTAATGTAGTTGAAGCATCTTCTGTCATTCTTGGCGTTTCGGCAGCACTTGAAGGATGCCGTTGTTCATCAAGTACTTGTTCGAATAATGGGTCCCACACTAGAGTACTGCAATTATCGCTAGAGGGCTGCACTTATCGAAATGGACCTGGGCGGCCACGCCCTTTTCTGCTACACGTAGGTAATGGAACTTCTCAATAGCAGCTACCTCCGGATTAGAACAAACAAACGCACAAAAAGTATCATGAAATCCCAGCCACTTTTGATAGCAGCCAGTAAATTCAGGCAATAAAATAGTTGGTAATTTCAGACCAGCAAGACCAGAATGAGGAGGGAGAGAGAATTTGGTATCAGGCTCACTAGATGTATTAAGTGCCGGAGGCAATTCAGTAATAAGACCAGTTTTTATTGAACATAATTTGAGCTCGAAAAGAGTACGATATTATAGATTGTTCTCGATTGCTTCATATCTTCGGTTTCGAGATCTTCGAGTGCAGCGTGTGTCTCTTCTAGACCTTGCCAGAGTGATTCTGGATTTTCCAAGCAAATATACATTTGAAACCCGTTCCGGGTGGCTACGTACCCAATGAGGATTTGTTCTGCGCGATCAAGCGATGCAATTAAGGCCGTGTGCCTCGTAGCAAGTTATTGTTTGCTTCTGTTTTCAATCATTATAGTACCGCAACTTTCGCCGTTATTCAAACTTACAGCATCCTTACACGATTGTTTGAAAAATAAGACCAGGTAGCTCTGGCAATACTGAGTGATAGTTTTGGAAGAGTACTAACCTGGCCCAAGGCAGAACTTTAACTTGAATAGATTTAATTTGAACCACCTTTAAACCCTTGAAGAGAGTCTACATGTAGACGAGAGTCCACACTGCATGGTGACGTGCTTGAGCCAACGGCAATCAGAGCCGCCACAAGGAGGATTCCTAGAAATGAAAGGTTAAATCTGCTATCTAATATAATTAGGGGTAGAACTTATTTAGCAATAATACGAGTTATTCTCTTGAGGAATATTCTTCTATGGCGTCTAACAATGAGTTCCTTTGTGTTGAGACGGCTTCCAATAATGGCGTCTTTCCGCTCTGTTTACCAGCGTCGGTAGGAACAACGTCTCAATTTATAAACCTATTTGATAAATTATATTTGATACATATACCATATGTAAGTCATAAATTAAAAATGAGAGAATTAAATAAAACAGAACTTCGTAGATTCTACTCGGTTCTGCTCGGTTTTGGATACTTGAAATTCAGAAGAACATGAAAAACAAAGCATATTATCAGATTCATAATAACTGATCGGATTCGTTAAATCATAAAGTTGTTGGGTATTGTTATGAACAGCAAAATTTTAAAATTCAAATTAAATTTTAAATTTGCTTGGAAACTTGATAATGAATATCGAAAAACCCATCTGACAATGTCGTTAAAACTTAGTTGAGAATTTTATGTGAAATTTTCAGAATGATTCATTCAATTTTCTTCTCGTGTTAAATGCTTTTCTGAATGAAGAACTTTGCTGTCTTAAGTACAGCAAGAGATATTCACGATTAAGTTTTATCCATTCTTAAACTGGGTAAATTTAAAAAAAGGCGTCCCATAGTAAAGAAAGTCGTATTCACGAAATTCAGCTTGAATACCATACGCAGAAGTAACTGGAGGATAATCCATCCACGGCTAGGCAAAATGGCCGAATCGAACACGAATTCCCTTTTGTGTCTGGCCTTCTTGGGCTCTTTCAGGCTCAGTAGAAAAACGTCCCCGTGGTAGCAATACGGTCAACCATCGATGAATGACAAAAGATTTTTATTACTAAGACCAGCAACTGTTGTTGTTCATTTTCTGGCAGATTGGTTTAATTTCTAGTAACCTGTGCTGTTACGAATAGTTGTATTGCTGTAAACTACTGAGCACTTGTTCAGTAGGAATATAGCATCATTGATCAGAAGTAAATGAAACACAAAGAAATGGGAAGACCTTTGATTTCAATATCTTAAATGGCTTCTAGGTCGAACGGATTGTGCCTAAGGGTTTAGTAACAAAAATTATACGGTCCAATTTGAATTCGTGGCATTATTGTAAGAAAATGCAAGAGCAACAATTTAGCTTTTAGTTTTTCTTTCTACACTATAATGGCAGATGATATCTTGGCACAGTATTGGTGGAATCATTTGAGATCGAACTGAACTAGATATGATTGTGAGAGATTATTTTGGATAACATTCTATGTATTAGTCAGATTTAATACAGAATCTAGAGTCATTTTCTTCTAGCGGTATAGTGTTTTGTGACTTTGGCTGCTTATCTTTTGAGTAAGAAAAAAGAGTAGTTTCGGGAAGGTAAGAAAAAGATCAATGATTTTTCTTACTGTGGTTTTTAGAGATTTTGTGTTATGTAATTTTCAAAGACAGAATATAAAGATTGGAGATATGGGCTTATAAATTCTTCTTTGGGTACAGTCTTCTAAGTAATTGTTTTTAAATTTCACTCTTTCTTATTTTTTTAGATGAACGACAAGATATACAGAAAAAGACATTCACCAAATGGATCAATAGTCATCTTTCAAAATCAAACACATGTGTTATTAGCAATCTATTCGAAGATTTGCGCGATGGAAATGCATTGCTTTCTTTATTGGAAGTTCTAACCAATCAAGCATACGTAAGTAAAATTTTATCCACTCAAAAACTGAATTCAAAAAGTACGGGTGTGTAATGTCAGAGACATAACTGGATGTCGTGAATACGAATAAAACTGACACTCTTTCTTTATCCTTTCAAATTTCAATTAGTTGAACGATTGTGTGAATTGTGCTAGCTTTCCTCTTTTTCACTACTAGAATTTGAAACGATACTCCTAAACTAAAGTACAGATTAGTTACATTAAAAATTCTAACACACGATTAAATATTACGAAATAACCAGTATAGTTCTGAAAGGAACCTTTCAATAATGGCTTCTAAGTCGACGTATGCATTTTATATAGCAAATTAGCAGAAAGTTCTACTACAAACTACAAGTGATAAAAAAAGGGTCGTATATAGTATAGTAAAGAAAATTTCGCATAATTCTTTGGGTATATAGTTATTGTTCTAAATAGAAATATAAAGAATTGTGTCAATTATTTTGTTTCGGATTTAAATATTTCAGTGAAAAAAGTTATCAAAATGCCGTACGACATAAATTTCTGACATTCAGAAGTGCCAAATTGTGTAATTCTCTAAAATATTAAACACTGTTGCGAATTTTGCACTGCGAAAATTGCACAAAGCTAATCAAATTATCCTGAAAACTGGCTCTGTGACTTGAGCGTTTGAGGCTTTACACCACGCAAAAGGTCGACTTTCATTACCGACTGCTCATCCTGACGACCGAAGTCCTAATGAGAGGACGGCCTGACTGATGTTGGTGGGAGAACCTCACCTCGACATCCAGTTTCGTAGGTAGCAATAAGAGAAATGAACAGTTTTTATTCAAAGATTCCTAACCATATTATCGATAGAGCTTGTGAAAAAAAATATGTTGTTGGGTTAAGTACATCAAAAAAAATTCGTGGTAAAGTTCTACCCATTCTTGTACAGGGTAAATTTTGAAAAGGTGCCCCATAGTAAAGTAAGTCGTATTCAGGACAAAAGAACCAATTTGAAGAATTCTGGAGTTAGGAACTGGACCTGGGCTCAAGAACTATATTTAGAACTTAGAACAGACTCAGAATTCAGTTGGATTTTAGTAGACTACAATTTCGAAACTGAAATCAGTTCCGGAATCTTTTTCCAGAATCCACTTCAGCACGCAGGCTCTGAATTCTACACCCATATTCCGGAACTAAGCTCTGAAGCTACTACTACCAAAATGGGTTGTAAAATGTCGCATAATTCTTTGGGAGTATTATGATTCTAAAAAGAATCGAACAGAAGAATTTTGGAATAAGGAACTGGACCTGAGTTTAATTTAGAACTAAGAGCAGACTCAGAGTTCAGTTGCAATTTTAGAACTACAATTTAGAAACTGAAATCAGTTCCAGAATGTAGTTCCAGAATCCAGTTTCAGAATTCGAATGAGAGTTGCTACCTGAGCGTTTGAGGTGTTAACTACGCAGAAGGTGCACTCTCCGTCGCTGTTGGTTCATGATATTGCCCCTCGACGACCGGAAAGCAAATGATGAATCATTTTCACGACGTCTGCTACCATCCAACATACAAGAAGAAATGATCGATTTTCGACCACGTATCCCTTTTTATACGCATTCAGATGAAGATATGTGCCTGACTACCTCAAAATCGTCGTCCTTGCGCGAAAAAGCCAAGCAAAAGTAAAGAGTTTTCCGCATTGTTTTCAAAGTTGTAGAAAACTTCATTTTTGAGTTGTTTGTGGTTATCTCACACTGTTCAAAATATTATTCTAAATTCCTGATCATATTTTCAATGAAATGGCGAAATAATTATGTTACTGCCCTTAATACAAGTCGAGATATTCACGATTAAGTTCTGCCCATTCTTCCATATGGCTAATTTTGAAAAGGCACCCCATAGTAAAGTAAGTCGTATTCACGACAAAAATAGATTTTATTTGCTTTAATAAATAGGTAAATGATCTGAGAACATAAAAGCAAAGATTATAAGCGGAGCTTGAAAAACATCTGTAGCAACAACCCAAGAGGTTGTTCGAGATATTGTGGAACAATTTCGAAAGATCAATGTCTTTTAGTAAAAAGTTTAATCAGTTGTCATAACACTTAATTGTTATTGTACAATTGTACGAACTTCATATTTGATCTATCATAATTTGAAATGCAATGCTGGAATTCACTGCTAACTCTTTAATGCGAATTGTTCATTTCTGTCATTTTACGTAAAGGTGTTCTAAATTACCCATACTGGGCATTCCTGGGTTAACTAACCTCCACATATACTCAATATATATGTTTTCATTGCTATGGATATTTACGATTACCGCTCGATCGTTTCACTTGGGTATATTATGAATTAACTTGTCTATACTTGTCTATATGCGAATTGTTCATTTCTGTCATTTTACGTAAAGGTGTTCTAAATTACCCATACTGGGCATTCCTGGGTTAACTAACCTCCACATATACTCAATATATATGTTTTCATTGCTATGGATATTTACGATTACCGCTCGACCGTTTCACTTGGGTATATCATGAATTAACTTGTCTATACATGTTTTCCTCGCTTCGTGGTACTGTTTTTACTGACTGATGTCATATGTTGAAATAGGCTTCCTTGAGCAATGTAAAAACTTTACTAATATACTATCTGTACTAGCTAAGGTATAGTGAATTATGTTTTTTTGAAAGATCTTTTGATATGATTTCGGCCTGATCTTGATCTGTGATAAAATTAGGGCTGTTGCATGCCTCCTTACTGACTGAGCTTGATGATACCATCAAGTTGATCGCACGGGTAGTAAACCAAAAGGTTGTATTGTCGAAATGTGAAACTTCAGCTCTAAGATTGCCGTTACAAAGGATTAACATTTTTTTTTGTAATAGCTTTTTTCGTTCTGCTCGTTATAATTTTATGGGCTCAGTTTGCCTAACCTTACGATGCTCTAGCGTGTCCCAGTTCCGCCTGGTAGTAGCTATTGTCTGTACCTTATCCTTGGGGTGATCGAACGGTTGCTAGTCTCGGACTCTGGATTTCATGTCGTTTCCTTTCATAATAGGTCGTTCTTTTCTCCTGGTTCTTTATAATAAAACATCTTGGTAAATATCCTCCGATTTTAAGAATTAATCGCTGTCTCTTTTAATTTTTTTATTCCGAACAATGTGTTGAGGCTTCTAACGTGTTGGATGTAGCAAAGAACATTAGATTTTATATGCTTGTTCATGGCATTCAGTTAATCTTTGACGATACCCACTGAGCAAAACACAGCATTTTGTATTGTTGTAGTACACCCGCGCAGATCATTTTTTAACGGTGTCGACTGCATTTACTTCCTTCTTGTCTTATTGCGTGTAAAACGTGAGATAGCACTTTGGACTGTTGTGGCACACCCGCGCAAGTAATCTTTAACGGTGTCGCCGGCGTTTACTTCAATTCGTTATCATGGTCTCAGATACCGGATACACATTATTTCTCTTAATTTTTCTGTCCCGATTTCCCAGCTCTTGTGTTAATTCTTCCAACCTCTTGATAGTTCCACGGATCCCTTTGTCTTCAACTTGCCACTGCCATCGACCACACCCTCTCGTTCTCTTAGATAGCTTTGCTATGCTACCGACATCCTTCCTTCTTGCACGACCGCGATGAATACGTTGGATGCACACGTTGTCCAGGACTCCTATTTTGTTTACAAATAATCTCCTATTAAATTTGCATACGCATAGCTGTAACTTATATTCCAGCGCGTGTATATACAAATAAATTTTCGTAACCAATTGTAGGATCGTGTTTGTTTCATTACTTTTTATTTTTATATACTCTTTCTATCTATCTAATCTATCTTTGGCAATCAACATACTATTAGCTTTCCTTTATCTTTTAAAAGTAGAATGTTTCGTTAGAGTTGTGGCATGGGAAGATTGTTGCAGGTTTCTTTTTGTCGTGAATACGACTTACTTTACTGAATATCTCGACTTGTATTAATGGCAGCAACATAATTCTTTCATCATTTCATCAAAAAATATGATCAGGAATTTAGGATAATATTTTGAACAGTGTGCGATAACCACAAATAACTCAAATATTAGGTTTTCTCAAACTTTGAATACAACGCGAAAAACTCTTTATTTTGCTTGGCTTTTTCGTGCAAGAACGACGATTTTGAGGTAGTCAGGCACATATCTTCAACTGACTGCGTATAAAAGGGAAACCGTGGTCGAAATTCGATCATTTCTTCTTGTGCGTTGGATGCAAGCAGACGTCGTGGAACCAGCAGCTTCGGAGAGTGCACCTAATGCGTGGTTAAAAACCTCAAACGCTCAGGTCGTAGTTCTCATTCGCCTTCCGGTCGTCAAGGCGAGAAGACGCATTAGACCAGTTTCGGATCATTTGGTACTGCGTGCGGATGTGTTGGTTTGTACGCAAAACTAGTTTCAATTCAAGCAAGAACGATTGCATCAGCTGTTGGTGCTTTGCATTGGAGAGAAAGAAAACAAGAAACGAAAAGTGGACAACATTATATAAAATCAGCCGTTCTAGTGGCTCTAAATGTTATCTAAAGAACTATTAAAATTACTTCTTTGGAATTCGAAGGTAGAAATCTTAAGTTTAGTGAAAATCCAAGATAACTTGATTTGGTTCGTGCACCTTTCTCTGTGCGAAAATCGTTCGAGATAAATGTTCCGAACTGTGCTAAATATCGTAGAGAATTCCACAATTTGGTCCTTCTGAAAGTCAGAAATGAATCCTGTACAGCATATTGATAGTTTCTTTCAATGAAATATGCAAATCCGAAATGAGATAGTCGACGTCAAAAATCGTTGAAAATTTTAGTAGTGAAAAGGGGGAAAGTTTCGCAATTCACACAATCGATCAACTATCAATTCGAATTCGAAAGTGTAAAAAAATCGTGTCAGTTTTGATTCGTATTCACGACATCCAGTTATGTCTCTGACATTACACACCCATACTTTTTCTGTAAATTTTTTATTACTACTCAAATTATTATACTTGTTTATATTTTTCATTGGCCCTGCAACTTGCCTCCATGCGATATTTTAGCTCATCTTACCATGAATGCTGCATACATAATGCTTATCTCTATCCATCGACTTGTTTTTCCTTCATTCGTTTCTGGTAAATGCTTTCTCCCTTCTATCTGTTTGGTTATTGCTCTTCATCCAGGTCGAGTGGTCAGTTCAATGCCGCAACTACTGCCCCTTACTTACTGAGATGTGTTTTCGGTGTGCTATATTGATCTATAAAAGACTTAAATTTGTCTTTCAGATTAATTTGAACATACTTACCTTACCTAACAGCTATAGGCCTGGGGTGTCCTTTGCTGTATCAAGCATACGTCTCCACATAACTTGGTCCGTGGCTGCTCGTCGCCAGCCACTCAAGGCACAGATGCTAGTGAGATCACCCTCCACTTGATCGATCCATCTCGCTCGCTGCGCTCCTCTTCTTCCACCAGTCTTGGTACCAGTCGGATTAGATTCAAGAACTATTTTCACTGGGATGTCGTCCGACATCCTTATGACATACCCTGCCCATCGTAGACGTCCGATTTCAGCTGTCCGTACAATGGGTGGTTCTCCTAGCAGCTGTTGCAATTCGTGATTCATACGCCGTCTCCACGTTCCGTCTTCCATCTGCACTCCGCGATAGATGGTCCTCAGTATCAATATCGTCAGCGAAGCCAAAAAGTTGTACGGACTTTCGGAAGATCGTGCCACTCGTGTCGATCCTCGCTCTTCGAATCACACCTTCCAGGGCAATATTGAACAAGATACAAGAAAGTCCATCACCTCGACGTAGCTCTCTCCGAGATTCGAAGGGACTCGAGAGCGTCCCAGACACTCGGACGTAGCACATCACTCTATCCATCGTTGCTTTTACCAATCGCGTCAGTTTATCTGGGAAACCGTATTCGTGCATGATCTGCCATAGCTGTTCTCGATCGATTCTGTCGTATGCCGCTTTGAAGTCAATGAATAGGTGATGCGTGGGAACGTTGTATTCACGACACTTCTGGAGTACTTGTCTTATCGCGAATATGTGATCCGTAGTGGCGCGGGCTCCAGTAAATCCCGCTTGGTACGGCCCTACGAATTCCTTAGCTATTGGTGATAGACGACGGCAAAGGATTTGGGAGAGTACCTTGTAGGCGGCGTTCAGCAAAGTGATTGCGCGGTAATTGCAACAGTCTAGCTTATCGCCCTTTTGTAGACGGGACATACCACCCCATCCATCCATTCCTGTGGTAGAATCTCCTCCTCCCAAATCCTAGAAATCATCCAGTGCAGCGCTATAGCCAGTGCCTCTCCTCCATTTTTGAGCAGCTCGCCTGGCAACTGGTCATTGCCCGCGGTTTTGTTGTTCCTCAGCCGTTCTCTGTATCTTGTGCTTCGCCATTCAGATGCTCGTCATAGTACTGCTTCCACCTGTCGATCACCTCACTTTCGTTCGTGAGAAGGTTACCACTGGTATCTCTGCACATTTCGGCCTGTCGCGTGTAGCCTCTACGTGAGCGGTCCACCTTCTCATAGAACTTCCGTGTGTCATTTGCGCGGTACAGCTGTTCCATCGCTTCGCGATCTTGGTCTTCCTGGTGGCGCTTTTTGTTCCGGAAAACCGTGTTCTGTCTGTTCCACGCCTGTCTGTATCGTTCCTTGTTCGCTCTAGTGCGGTGTTGCAGCATTCTTGCCCTTGCTGCATTCTTCTCTTCGACCAACTGCTGACATTCGCCGTCAAACCAGTCATTTCCTCGATTCGATAACCTCGTACCTAGAACGGTTGCAGTAGTGCTACTCACGGCGGACCTTATGTTCCTCCAGCCGTCGTCAAGAGTTGCCGCGCCAAGTTGCTCTTCCGTTGGTAGCACTAGTTCCAGTTGTTGCGCGTATTACTCTGCAGTACGAATGCTACCTAGCTGCTCGAGATTGAGTCCAGGCGTTCCTGTGCGACGAGTATTGTGCACCGTCGATAGTTTTGAACGCATACAAACCGCGACAAGGTATGGTCAGAATCAATATTGGCAATGCGGTAAGTGCGGACTTTGATGACGTCGGAGAAGAATCAGCCGTCGATGAGAACGTAGTCGATTTGATTTTCCGTATGTTGATCAGGTGATCTCCAGGTGGCTTTGTGGATATCTTTGCGGTGGAAGAAGGTGCTTCGAACTACCATTCCTCGGGAGGCTGCAAAGTTTACGCATTGTTGACCGTTGTCGTTTGTTACCGCGTGCAGGCTCTCTAGCCCGATCACGGGCCTGTACATTGCCTCTCGGCCTACCTGAGCATTCATGTCTCCGATGACGAGTTTTACATCCCGCGGTGGGCAGCTGTCGTAGGTTTGTTTCAGCTGCGCGTAGAATGCTTCCTTCTCGTCATCGGGTCTCGTCTCATGTGGGCAGTGCACGTTGATGATGCTGTAATTGAAGAAACGGCCCTTGATATTCAATACGCACATTCTATCACTGATTGGCACATTCTATCACGCGCTGGCGCATCTTGCCCAACACTACAAATCCCGTTCCTAGAACGTTGGTTGTGCCGCAGCTCTGTTAGAAGGTAGCCGCTTGATGCCCACTTTTCCACACCTTCGCTACGACATCGAAGCCGCGGATTTGAAGCTCATCATGCAGCATTCGGTCGTATCCTGTGAAGCCAAGCGATTTGCAGTTCCATGTGCCAAGCTTCCAATCGTAGTCCTTATTTCGTCGCGTTGGTCTTTGCCAATTATTCCGAATCGTATTTATATCCTGATTATTCGTAACAAGTGTTTGCCGGACGGCTTGTTAGGCCTGCACCAACCTCCTGTCTCGCCGTAAGGCCATCGTGTCAGCACTGTTTACAGTCCCACATTGACACAAGGACGGTAATCAGTCGCTCCTAACATGGAGAACAGACGCTGTTTCGAGCCGCCCCAACATGGGGAACAGACGCTCGGGTAAGTTCGCTCTCTGTAAAGAGAAGGCAAGCCCCCCCTTCTCTGTTACGATTGTCTCGATGTCTTGTTTGAGTAACGAGAATTATCACAAAATTTGTTTTTGTCATCATCCAGATGATTTGTTTAATAATACAAATTGCCATTCCGTTCAAATAGCGCGCACTTTCTTTTCATTCTGGAGTCCGGCTCCCCTTGTCCACACACACTTGTTTCCACACTCATACTGAAGAAATTGCAAAAATACATTTATAGCATAGGAATTATTTGCTGGCCACCGTCGTTGTGTCGTATTTTCTAACGTTGTGTATCCTAATTCCATCACTTCGTTGTTGAATTTTTTTAGCTTTTTCATTATATTAGTTTAATGTCTAACTATGAATCAATATGTTTGTGCTTCCCATTGAGCTTTCCCATTCTTTTTAAATATCTGTATATTTTTCAACGTATCCTAGTTTTTCAAAACGGATTATTTTTCCTTTGATACTTTTAACCCCGATTAATTCTTTAATATTTTGTTTGCATTGATATCTAGTCGTACACCTTTAATTAATTTGTTAACTTGAATTTTATTTTGGTTTTGTGTTCCAACATCTCATACTTGGTTTAAAAGTCTTTCTTTTGTTACACTTTTTCATGACTACTAAACTTCAATTCGATCTTTATCCTACTATTTCGTGCTTCTATTTTGTATATTGTCGTATAATATCCTAATTTTTATTGTTTATTTGTTTTTTGTTTGTTTACAGTAATAACTATTCTCATATAATTATACTGGATTAAAGGTTATATTTTCGGTTAAAATTATAATTAATTTACTGTAGCAAAATATTTATTTTTCGAGTGATTACGAGCCTTGTTTTTTTTTAATTCATCGATCATTCGGTATATTTTTCAATCGATTATTATGGATTTTCTCAAGCCTGTTTTCGTTTTTAATTGTAGTTGTTTGTTCACTAGGTAGAGTGACTACCTCATATGGTCCTCTCCAAAGTGATTGTAGTTTTTGTCCTGTGCCTGAGGTGTTGGCTTTGACTAGCACTAAGTCACTGAACATGCAGTCATTTGAATGTTGATCGCATGTCGTGGACATAATCATCGTAATACAGACCGTCGCTGTTATATTTATAGATTGTATTTGGTATGTTAGCTCGCTTTCCGTATAATAATTCAAACGGCGAGTAACCCGTAGAAGAATTCACGGTTGTATTATACTTAAAGCTGAAAAAATGGGAGTAATTGGCCCCATGTTTTCGGCTCGTTACCAATGTTTTGTCGTAGGTAAGTTTTGATCTTTCTGTTGGATCTTTCGACAAGGTTTTATGTGGTATGTTCGGCTAATTCTTTATACGCTGATATACTGTTTACTACTACGAAAGTACCATCAAAATTGCTTTCGTTAGTTTTATGTTTTGAAAATTCAGCAGATCAAATTTGATATCATTATTATTTATGCTTATTTCATATTCGTCCAAATAAGAAACGGTTCCTAAATCTTCTTTTTCGTCCCTTCCAGAATCTATGTTTTCTGCGGATTTCACTCTGTTTTCTGTTTATTTTTGAATGACGTAAACCGGCCTGATTTATCTATAATTTGGGAATTGTTTTATTTTCCGCGACTTTCCGCTTGGCAAGTTCATTGTTCTCCGCATGCTGCTGTTGACGCTTTTGTTGTCTAGTGACCACTACAACAGTGCCTTTAATCCCATACTTTTCAAAGTCAGGATGAAGTCTTGATAAAAAAAATCTGCTACAACATTGTCTTTACCCTGTTTGTAGCGAATGTCCATTTCTAGCCCTTGTAATTTCAGACGCAGACGCGTTAGTGTTGGTGAAGTTTCTGTTAAATTCCAAATTGAAATTAAAGGCCTGTGATCAGTATAGACGATAAATTTCTGATTATAAAAAAAATGTTTAAAACGATTCACGGCCCATACTATCGCTAATAACTCCTTTTCTATCGTATGGTATTTTCTTTCGGCACCTGCTAAGCCTCTGTTTGCATAAACTATAGGCTTATCAATGGATTTCTCATTGGAGAGTACCGCTCCAATAGCGTACTCGCTGGCATATGTTGTAATAACAAAAATATCTTTATTATTTATTCGGTCTAACCAACAGAGTGTTCGATGTTAAAAAATTTCTAAATTCTTCAAAAGCTTTTTGACATTCTTCTGTCCAAACAAACTGTACATTCTTTCGCAAGAGATCGTTCAGTGGTTTATGTTTCTCTGCTATATGTGGTATAAATTTTCCATAAAAATTTACTGTTCCTAAAATTGAGCGGGCTCCTTTAACCGTCCTGGGCGCTGTCTTTTTTTAATAGTCCTAATGTTTTCCTCCGTAGGCCGGATGCCTTCTTTGTCGATTACATGACCTAAGTATTTTATTTGCGTTTTCGAAAATTGGCATTTTTCTAGCTCGACTATGTATGCAGGCATGCAGGTTTTTAAATTGCCAGCGCAATGCCCTTAAAACTTTGCACATGTTGTTGTTATGTTCTACAATTGTTGAACCAAGAACAATTATGTCGTCCAAGTAGACTATAGCTTTCACGTCTTTTTTTTCATACAGTACCGTATTCATCAATCGCTGAAAAGTGGATGGACTATTTCATGAACCCATAGGCATTCTTGTGAACTCAAAGTGGCCTTTTGGAGTTGAAAACGCTGTCTTGGCTGCATCTTTTGTATTAATGGGTACTAGATGAAACCCCGATTTTAATTCCAAAGTTAAAGGAAAAATATTTACTATTCCCGAGATTATCTAGAATCTCGTCGATTAGTTGAATTGGGTATAGAAAAGGATTTGTTACTAAATTTAGAGCCCTAAAGTCAACCACAATTCTGTATTTCTTGTTACCATATTCATCGCCCTTCTTAGGAACACCTAAGACTGGTGCATTCCATGGACGCTTGCTAGGCCTTTGATACCTTGTCTAGGCGTTTCTTCAATTTCTTCATTTTTGTGTCTCTTCGTGGCTTCTGGAAATATGTATTGCCGTTTATTGATAGGCACGTTTGAAGTACTTTCAATTTTATGTACCGCTACATCGATGATAGTTAATTTATCCCCTTTCAAATAGAAGACATCGCTATACGTTGCCATAATTCTCTCTTTGCCTACAAAGTTTCCTCTTTCCAAGTGGTCTGTATTCAGTGCTTCCAGTACTTTATCCCTCCTGTCCTGACCACTTGTTTGACTGTATCTTTTATTTTCCGTTAAACTCAGGTCCTGATTTGCATCTAAATCAAGTAAGCATATGCCTTCCTCGTCGCAATCTCTATTTAAAAAATCTTGTTCTCTTTCGTTGGTAATGTTAGTTCCACAAAAGCTAAGCATACTATCTAAACAATCGTCGTTGTTGTATATTTCATTGTTGTTCTGAGGCACAGCATTAATGTTTTCATTTTTATTCACTTTTTGGTTTGTTTTATACTTATGATGCTTTGATATACCGCGCTCGAAGACTTCAGCATTTACAATGATTAATTCATTCTTGTCATTCTCCACGTAATTTTTAATATTTTTCTTGATTGTACTCTCTCTATTTGTTGATTTATTTATGCTACAATTGTTGTCGGATTTAGCTGCGCTTTTTGACAACTTCTTTGGCTTCTATTTATTATCATAAACTTTGTTTGATATATGTTGACCTTATCTATATTTGCAGCACGCGTTCCATTATTCTCAGCTCTGTTCAAATTTCCTTTTTCTCGGAGTTCACCAGGTAGAGCGACTACCTCATATGGTCCTCTCCAAAGTGATTGTAGTTTTTGTCCTGCGCCTGAAGTGTTGGCTTTGACTAGCACTAAGTCACTGAACATGCAGTCATTTGAATGTTGATCGCATGTCGTGGACATAATCATCGTAATACAGACCGTCGCTGTTATATTTATAGATTGAATTTGGTATGTTAGCTCGCCTTCCGTATAATAATTCAAACGGCGAGTAACCCGTAGAAGAATTCACGGTTGTATTATACTTAAAGCTGAAAAATGGGAGTAATTGGCCCCATGTTTTCGGCTCGTTACCAATGTTTTGTCGTAGGTAAGTTTTGATCTTTCTGTTGGATCTTTCGACAAGGTTTTATGTGGTATGTCTACAAGTTCGGCTAATTCTTTATACGCTGATATACTGTTTACTACTACTAGTACTTACTGGTACTTTACCATCAAAATTGCTTTCGTTAGTTTTATGTTTTGAAAATTTCAGCAGATCAAATTTGATATCATTATTATTTATGCTTATTTCATATTCGTCCAAATAAGAAACGGTTCCTAAATCTTCTTTTTCATCCCTTCCAGAATCTATGTTTCTGCGGATTTCACTCTGTTTTCTGTTTATTTTTGAATGACGTAAACCGGCCTGATTTATCTATAATTTGGGAATTGTTTTATTTTCCGCGACTTTCCGCTTGTCAAGTTCATTGTTCTCCGCATGCTGCTGTTGACGCTTTTGTTGTCTAGTGACCACTACAACAGTGCCTTTAATCCCATACTTTTCAAAGTCAGGATGAAGTCTTGATAAAAAAATCTGCTACAACATTGTCTTTACCCTGTTTGTAGCGAATGTCCATTTCTAGCCCTTGTAATTTCAGACGCATACGCGTTAGTGTTGGTGACGTTTCTGTTAAATTCCAAATTGAAATTAAAGGCCTGTGATCAGTATAGACGATAAATTTCTGATTATAAACAAAATGTTTAAAACGATTCACGGCCCATACTATCACTAATAACTCCTTTTCTATCGTATGGTATTTTCTTTCGGCACCTGCTAAGCCTCTGTTTGCATAAACTATAGGCTTATCAATGGATTTCTCATTGGAGAGTACCGCTCCAATAGCGTACTCGCTGGCATATGTTGTAATAACAAAAATATCTTTATTATTTATTCGGTCTAACCAACAGAGTGTTCGATGTTAAAAAATTTCTAAATTCTTCAAAAGCTTTTTGACATTCTTCTGTCCAAACAAACTGTACATTCTTTCGCAAGAGATCGTTCAGTGGTTTATGTTTCTCTGCTATATGTGGTATAAATTTTCCATAAAAATTTACTGTTCCTAAAATTGAGCGGGCCCCTTTAACCGTCCTGGGCGCTGTCTTTTTTTAATAGTCCTAATGTTTTCCTCCGTAGGCCGGATGCCTTCTTTGTCGATTACATGACCTAAGTATTTTATTTGCGTTTTCGAAAATTGGCATTTTCCTAGCTCGACTATGTATGTAGGCATGCAGGTTTTTAAATTGCCAGCGCAATGCCCTTAAAACTTTGCACATGTTAATGTTATGTTCTACAATTGTTGAACCAAGAACAATTATGTCGCCCAAGTAGACTATAGCTTTCACGTCTTTTATTTCATACAGTACCGTATTCATCAATCGCTGAAAAGTGGATGGACTATTTCATGAACCCATAGGCATTCTTGTGAACTCAAAGTGGCCTTTTGGAGTTGAAAACGCTGTCTTGGCTGCATCTTTTGTATTAATGGATACTAGATGAAACCCCGATTTTAATTCCAAAGTTAAAGGAAAAATATTTACTATTCCCGAGATTATCTAGAATCTCGTCGATTAGTTGAATTGGGTATAGAAAAGGATTTGTTACTAAATTTAGAGCCCTAGAGTCAACCACAATTCTGTATTTCTTGTTACCATATTCATCGCCCTTCTTAGGAACACCTAAGACTGGTGCATTCCATGGACGCTTGCTAGGCCTTTGATACCTTGTCTAGGCGTTTCTTCAATTTCTTCATTTTTGTGTCTCTTCGTGGCTTCTGGAAATATGTATTGCCGTTTATTGATAGGCACGTTTGAAGTACTTTCAATTTTATGTACCGCTAAATCGGTGATAGTTAATTTATCCCCTTTCAAATAGAAGACATCGCTATACGTTGCCATAATTCTCTCTATGCCTACAAAGTTTTCTCTTTCCAAGTGGTCTGTATTCAGTGCTTCCAGTACTTTATCCCTCCTGTCCTGACCACTTGTTTGACTGTATCTTTTATTTTCCGTTAAACTCAGGTCCTGATTTGCATCTAAATCAAGTAAGCATATGCCTTCCTCGTCGCAATCTCTATTTAAAAAATCTTGTTCTCTTTCGTTGGTAATGTTAGTTCCACAAAAGCTAAGCATACTATCTAAACAATCGTCGTTGTTGTATATTTCATTGTTGTTCTGAGGCACAGCATTAATGTTTTCATTTTTATTCACTTTTTGGTTTGTTTTATACTTATGATGCTTTGATATACCGCGCTCGAAGACTTCAGCATTTACAATGATTAATTCATTCTTGTCATTCTCCACGTAATTTTTAATATATTTCTTGATTGTACTCTCTCTATTTGTTGATTTATTTATGCTACAATTGTTGTCGGATTTAGCTGCGCTTTTTGACAACTTCTTTGGCTTCTGTTTATTATCACAAACTTTGTTCGATATATGTTGACCTTATCTATATTTGCAGCACGCGTTCCATAATTCTCAGCTCTGTTCGAATGTCCTTTTTCTGGTATTAGAATAGATTCTGTTTTAATGTACACGTTTGGTATGTAGGCATGCAGGTTTTTTTTTACAAGGTGAAATGCAATTTACGCACGGAGTGTGGGACTCTCCACAGGACTACCCAACTGTTAATTGGAACTACCCACTAAAACACCTTGGATCTCCAACCCTACCTCTCCGGCACCACCGCTAGATATTACTTTGGGGTGGAAGGCTATTGGTGCTCACAGCACCCTCCCCATATTTATGCAGAATGGGGATCAGCATCCTGGGGTGGAATCACGTAAGGTGATTATCACCAAGTGATTATCACTTTTGAAAATTTGGAATCATGTAAGGTGATAATCACCAAGTTCTGTCACCATTGCTGAAAGTCTAACATCACTATGAAATGTTGGCATTACGTAAGGTGATAGTCACCACGATTTAATCACCTTCTTGTCAAAATGGAGGTGATAGCAATTTAGTTATCACTTTTAATAGTGATTTGATTTTTTGAGAAGTGGCTTTATCAATTTTTGTCCGTTAGGTGAATTTTAAGTCACCGATATAAACATAACCTACCAAAATTCGTCGGAGAGGAAATTTTTCTAATAAAATTCATAATGATATTGTGTAAAAATTAAATATCAAAATGAAAAACAACTTAGTTTATGTAGTTTGAAGAGTTCATAGAATGAATGTTAGTTATTTATTTGAAGAAATATCATTGCGGTATTCGTAGAGTCAAAGATAAATTGCTTTCTAGAAAAGTGATAAGTTTATAAATGTAAACATCTCCTGTTGCATATACGTAACCACATAAAAAATCTATGCTAACATTTTCAGTAGAATTATATGGTCGTGACTTAGTGAGCGACATATCAGTCTTGTTCAACTTAAGATTAAACTGCGTTCTATATTTTCTTCTGGTGAGTTTAACTAAATATGGCAATATGTTTAGACCATTACTTGCTAATCATAGTGGGTATTCGTAGTCCCGGTGGGTAAAATTTCCAAAACGGAACTAGCATTCGAAAGCTCTGTGATCATGGTACTACAAGAAACGCCATAATCGCAAAGTGAATGAAGAATATACACAAAATTATTTAGCAGATCCTTCTCATTCGAGAGGTATGTCATCCGTTGTGAAACATCAAGAAGATCTAAACATTCGTTTCATTTCAAAACTAGCAAATTTATCCCGAAGAACTGACTGCGATATTGTTTTCCATTGAAAAATAAAAATCGGCACTAAATTAAACAAACAAGTGCATTTTTTTTATTTGTTTGTGCGCAGTATACCATACTCGCAAGCCAATTTTTTTCAACGTTGCTCTTTGATCCATGCGAATCATCATTGATAAATATCTAGCAGTATTAATTAGTCGGTTCTTCTGAAAGCTTGTAGATTTACCTCAAAGAATTATTTACGATATTTTCGGTCATCTCAATAAATAAAAATGATTGGATAAAGACTGCGCTGCATTCTATATTATTGCTTACATTAGTATTGAGCGGAATTGCACTGCCTACAGTTCGCAGGTATCAAGTTAATATCGTTAAGGCCTAGATAAAATGATCCTTTCAGAAATCCCATTATTTCACAACCATCTGAACTGATTTTTACAAACTTAGATTGACATGAAAGGTCTTGCTTTCCCATTGTTAGTGTGATTTTACATATTCAATTCTGCTACATTAACTTTTTACACTAAACATGTTATTCTGGAACCAAAGGTTTGAATCACATTAAAAAACCATCGATTTTTTAAATGTTTGTAAAGTTCGTTCGTCTCCAAGTAACCGATGTGAAATTTTCGATCATTACACTCGGAGCTTCTTCGGTATAAAATTCAAAAATAAGGGTCATAAGACCTCTCATGCATCATTGCGAAAAAAATAAATAATTAAATGTCACTGATTAAAATAATGAATCTCATACAATCAAATAATGAATCAATGACCACTCGAAGGAAAATTTCATCTATTTCAATATCACAATTATAGTGATGTTTCATAAACTCACAAACGATGATGAAATAATCATTCAAAATGGAAACATTTAATGAAAATTAAAAGAAAAAATATTTTGAATACTCAATAAGACAAAAACATTCTGACTTTAGAATCCTATTAAGACACGTTTAGCATGAATTTTGTTTATAGAAGTAACAGGAGCAAAGGATTTTTCTTATCTCGGGCGCCAAGCAATTCTTTTATGTTCGCTGCTTTTTTTGCGTCACCAGACATAACAGCCACATTGAACAATTTTCGAGCTACTTTTTCTGCGGTATTGTTTCTTAGAGTCGAAATAAGATATTGTATTTGATTTTATCTTTTTACTTTTTTATTTATGACACACAGAATGTGACAACTTCTCGTAGCTTTACTTTTGCCGGTTCGGATAGTAAATGGCAAACGACCTTTGTCTTTACTTTCTGACATATCAGAGACACGGATGATTTGTAACGCTAAGATGCCTAAGTTCGACTCCTCTGGTAGAAGGTAAAAGAGAAGCCTTCTGCTTATTTAAATGACCCTTGTCACGTTTGATTTTATTACAATTCGTTAATTGACAGTCGAGTGATTTGTAAAATAACATGTTGAGTCTTCTAATGAGATGAGTATTGGTACAATAGCCCTAGCATATTAGGATTAGGTTGAAATTGATTTTCAATACTTCACTCGTTTCATTATAAGGAGTGTATCGATAAGTAGTTAGCAACATTCAAACAGTTATTACTCTGAAATGGCTTAACTTTTTGCGTAGTGTTTTGCGGTGACATGTTTGTTTACATGTCAATAACAGCTGCGCAATCGATTGGTTTCGGTACGGTTTATCGTTTCAATGATGAGTCGAATTGATCCGAAAACACGAAAGAAAATTCGGCACACTTGGTGCTCAGAAAGTCACGTACAACGAAATTGCAAAACGGGTGAAAGTGCACCACACCAGTGTTAAAAATATTATCGAGAAGTTCGGTAAGACCCTTTCCATGAAGGATTTGCCCCGATCCGGTAGGAAAACGGGTCCCACCCAGCCCGGCCGGGACATAAAAGTGGTTGAGTACATCAGGAAAAACCCATCCTCGTCGACGCGGGATTTGGCCAAGCAGTTTAACACCAGCATCGGGATGATTCAACGGATCAATGTTCGAAACTCCCTGAAAACGTACAAGAAACAGAAGGTGCCGAAAAAGTCCCTGGTACAGCAAGTTCAGGCCAAAACAAGAGCGCGAAAACTGTATAACCGTATTCTACAGAATAAAGACGGATGCATCCTGATCGACGACGAAACCTACGCCAAGGAAGACTCTCGAGCGCTACCCGGACCGCAATATTATACGAAATCGGTGTACTAGGACCTGGACGACGCTGACACCACGGTGGCGATGGAAAAGTTTGGACAGAAGGTGTTGGTCTGGCAAGAAATTTGTACCTGTGGTTTGCGGCCGTCGATTTTCGAAGGGCCACCAACGCCAAGATGTACGAGGAAGAATGTTTGAAGAAGAGAATGCTGCCACTGTACAAAAAGCATAAGGCTCCTCCTCTCTTCTGGTCGGATTTGGCTTCAGCCCACTACGCCAACTCCGTTCTACAGTGGTTGTCAAAAAATAATGTACAATTCGTGGAAAAGGACATCAACCCACCGAACTGACCGGATCTTCGGCCACTTCCGGAAGGAAGGTACAGTGTCCCAAAACATGCAGGAGTTAAAAAAAAACTGGACAGCTGCCACCAGGAAAGTCACAAAAGTAACTGTGCAGAATTTAATGAAGAATGTCAATTCCAAAGTGCGAGCGTTTCACAGAAATTAGGATTTTCTTCAATATAATCAGTGAAATGCATAAAAAAGTTATTTTTCTACAATATATCGAAAACTGATGTCAAAATATGTTTTTTTCGCTTTTTTATTCAATAATCAATGTTGCTAACTACTTTTCGATACACTCCTTATATGCTCTAGTGAAAATTGCTGCACGGCCGGTAATCGTGAAAATGATCATAATCATTTGTGAGTGTGAGTGTGAGACTATAGTTATATTGAACGGAATGGAAAATGTAAAAAATGCTATTTTCTTTTGTTTCGAGAAATCTTTTTTGATTTTGTAAGATGAAATGTTTACCAATATTAATATTGTTTACCAATTATTAATATTATTTTGAACGCTAGAGGAAAAAATCAAAGGATGGTAAAAAGCTATTTTTTTATAAAAGTAACGCATATTCGATTAGGTTAGCTCATCTGGACAATATTTTGAGTGGAATTTCATAATGAACGCGACAAATAAAACCATTAAAAAAATAATAGCGCATGTTGGAATCAGAACTACAGATTTTCATTGTTTAAATCAGAATTTTGGGTGGAAGAAGAAGGAAAATGATTTTTCTCACTCGAAAATAATCTTTTCACATGAATAAATGATGTTGGTAATAATTTATAAATGATTTAACAAGTGGAGCATGTTTTCCCCCGCATTTTGATAGATAAACTTGCAATCGCAGGAACTCGTACACCTCTAGTTGTGAAACACAACGTTAGATCGTCCATCACATTCATTTTCTAATTTCGATGACTATCGGATTATATATACACTTCTAATCTTAATTAAAAGACGGCTCTTCCAGAGATTGCATAACCGTTTGAATTGAAAAAAATAGAAATTTCTCATACAAAGATAGGATTTTGGATTTTATCAATTCATTGATTGAAAAACGAGTAATTTGTGAAATAACGTTATGACTCTTTTAATGATATGATTATCACCACAATGCCCCAATATGATGAATAGATTATCGATATTTTGGTGGCCTCATAGGAGAACTGTAAATATTTACATTATTTTCTGACCCAGATTTTGATAATTCTCCATCTTAAAAACATTCAAGAGTAATTATTTAGTTAAAGGATTCTATTATTCGTACATCGGACATATTGTTTCCGGTCGTTTTTATCAGCACTCAAAATTGTTATCTTGACTAGGATTGACAGAAATGATTGGTTTGTCCAAATGTAATATAACATTGGATGAACAAAAACAGTTGCTGGAATTACTACATCGTGTCACATACGAAATCGGTAAGAAATTTACTTTCAATTAAAAAAGTTAGAGAGATTATTTTAGTAGGCTGTGTAAGTCAAAACATGTTTTTTTTTAAATTAATTCTTTAGCATGTTTAAAATGCTATCACTAGGAAGAATTGTAGCGGAAATAAGTTCAGATATAAAAACAATTTTAATATAACATTATGCGCGTCATTAAAAAAATACTTGTATTACAACATGAATCGAAATAATGAAAAGGATTGAAAACTATAGGAATAAAATTTCAGATTTTAAATATTATATGGGTATACACCACTTTCATTTGTTACTCCTCCTAATACCAACGGTATACGCCACTTTCATATTTTACTCCTGAAAGATTGACGTTTCTTGACAGGTGATAAATGGAGTGAAGTTGGCTCAATCACCGGTGATGGTGATAGTAAAGGTGATCACCTCCGGTGATTCCAAATATTCTGGTGATCACCTCTTTATCACCAGGAGGTGATAGTCACTTATCACCTTACATGATTCCACCCCTGCTCTCGAGGGATCGACCAGTTGGATGGCGAGGTCGGTCCAGTGATGCCGGTTGGAGGGTAACTTTCGGTTCAATGGCGCCTCGACGATCCAAAACTGATGCTACGTCGCGGAACTACTCGATCCTAGCAGTATTACGCCACGATCCCACAAGTACCCCGGCGAAGGAAGTTCTCCCGACGTCGAGTCATCTGTTACACCACACGGGACACCCGAAGGAGTGCCGAGTTCGGTCTGGCGATTCCGGTTGGAGCATGGCTTTCGGTTCGCAGGCGCCTCGACGACTCGAATCGGCGTTTTGGCGACTACTCGACTAGCCCCGCCGAAGGATCTAGCCTACACCGACGGAGAGTTCCCCGACGAAGGAGGCTCTCCCGAAACCGACGCTTTCAATACCCGTCAACGCCCGACCGAGAGGATGCCTGGGTCGATCCAGTGATTCCGGTTGGAGGATAGCTTCCGGTTTACTGGCGCCTTGACGATCCTAACGGATTTACCTACTACTTCTCTAGTTCGAAGGATCTAGATTACTCCAACGAAGAGCTCCCAGGCGAAGGAGGTTCTCCCGGACTGACGCTTGAGCCTACTACGGTTGCACGCGACCAGCCTGTTGTTGCTCTTCACTCCATTTCCGCTGCAATATGCCCGCAATTTGGGATACCGCGGTCGACACTGCGTTCCAGTTCTCTACGCAGTGGCACATTCTTTGGATCAGGTTCTCCGGTGTGGTGTCAATGCCATATGCCTACAGTAGCTCACTCCTTTGAGCCGCGAAACGGGAACATGCGAACAAGACGTGTTCTGCCGTCTTGAACTCGTTTGGGCAGCCAGGACATGGCTTGTGAGGAATTTCGTCAGGCCGAAGTTCACTCCTCGGTCTCGTAGAGCAATACTCGGTTCTGGAAGTAGCTTTCCAGAATCTTGTACAGCCCTTCCGGTACTTCCAGTCGAAGTAGGGAATCAGCAATGTCTGCCTAACAAGCACTATTGAACACGTTCTTAACGTCTAGCGTTACTACAGCACAGTAGCGGATTCCTCGTCGTTTGCGCTGGATAGCTACCTCCGCCGTGGTTACACCGATGTTATGGCGTCCGCCGTCGACCTGCCTCTGCGAAACCCGTACTGCTGGCTGGACAGTCCTCCTGCCTCCTCCATGAAGGAGGATAGCCTGGAGCTTTCCCACAGTGTCGATCAGACAGATTGGTCTATACGCCGATGGGCTCCCTGAACATGTCCGGTTTTGTCGTTATAGCCGCCTTTAGAGCCACGTTCGGGATACCTTCTGGCCCCGGGGCTTTCTTTGTATCGAGCGATCTCGCCGCAGCGAGCAACTCCTCGTTCGTCACATTTTCAAGTTCGTTCACTGGTAGCGGGGCTGGCCCTGGCGTGATGGGGAAAGAGAACCATTATGATTTCCTTCAACCTCGCCGAACTACATTCAGGGGGTACTAGCGCCCTTCTAGTTATGGTCATTACCATCCTGCAGGCATCGCTCCAGGGGTTGGAGTTGGCTCCCTCACATAGCTGGTCGAAACAGGCTCTTTTGCTTGCGCAGATGGCTTTGTTTAGTGCTAACTTCGCCGTTTTGAACGCCGTGTTCTTCTCCATCCTCATCTTCGCTGATCGAGCTTTTTGCATCCCTCTTCTAGCCCTGAGGCAGGATGCGCGAAGGCGTGCAACTTGTTCGTTCCACCAGTAGACCTCTGGTGGTCTGTTTTTCCTCGGTTGAGCCTTTCTAGGCATGGTCGCGTTACACGCCCGTGACAAGATAGCGACCAACTTGTCCCCTCTCAGGTTCGCGTTGTGCTCCTCCAATTCAAGGGCAGCGCAAACCGTTTCGCGGTCGAAGTTAGCAACCTTCCACGCTAGAGTTTTAGGAGTATTACTCCTCCTTGTGCTCCTCGCCAAGTGACCGATCGTGTAGCGAATGGCTAGATGGTCGCTGTAGCCAATTAGGATCTCCGGCTAGACCGGGACTACAGAAAGTCAGGTCGATAAACGCAACGTTTGCAGAGATTGCTCTGGTCTGGACATTTACAGTCCCACGACTTGTGGTCAGGCTCGAAATACCTGAAGCACCTGTCCACCACCGGCGGTTGGTAAGCGGTTACTGGGCTTAGCGACCATCCGACCTTTAGCCTGCCCACTTTGTGGACCTTATTAGCTATTGAATGTAGCTATCTGGGTGCCCTGTGGTCCTTTCCTAATGCGGATGGATTCCCGTGGGACATCCACACCTCCTTGCTCCTTGATGGCCATGGCAAGTTCTTCTGCGCTGGTGATTTCATCCAACCGTTTGCACTGGAATGCAACTTCACCACGCAGGGCTCTAACTTCGTCGCTCAAGATTTGTTAAGCCAGCGCAACAAGCTTCGTTCTGCCCATCTGTGCTCCCTTTTTTAGCTCGAGCAGCATCTCCCCCTTGAGCACATCGGCGTACTTTTCTTTGTCGGCCTTAACCAACAAATCCTCCCCTATGTCCCTAACCATTCTCTCGGGAATGGGCCCAGCATCTTTTTGGACCCTTTTCTTCTTGGCGTTGCTCAGGCTGATTCTCGACGGGTTCGCTTTCATGGCTCGGATCCGGGGGTCGAGTGCCGAGGTTTGGGTTGAGCCCCTCGCCACGTTCCTTCGCCCCATCATTTCCGCCATGGTCATTACTCCTTTTGGCCTTGGGAGTCAGGCGTTTACTACCTGGAGAATCTCTGGCGCGTTTCTGGCGCTTTTTATTCCTCTCAATCGTGAGCCAGAGCGCATAGTCGACCGCATCCTGGTTTTTATCGCTATCGATGGTGAAGGGATCTGTTTTAGAACACTCCTTCGACTTTCCGCCACCCTCTAGCCGCACTATCAACGCCTCTTGGTCCCTTTTAGCTACGTTCACGGCCTTACGTAACTTCAGCAAGTTCACCTTCAGCTCCATGCTGAGGTTGGTTTTCTTCTGTGTAAATTCGATAATCGCGTCGAGTTGTTCTATGACCGCTGTCATACTCGGCTGGACTGATTTGACGGGGGCATTGCTGTCGCTCGTCCCCTCAGCTACCACTTCGCTCTCCTCTCTCGCACCCGTTGTGGATGGAGACCTCCTCAAACCCCTTCTTGCGAAAGAGTTAACCTCCTTACTCGACGCCGATGCTTATGGTGTAGAACACATTTTATATGCGTCCCCCTTATGGCTACCGTCAAACCCAGCCGAAAGTAGTCGCTATCAGAGCTGGATCAGCGCAAATCAGGAAAAGGTCATCCCAACCAGGTGGCTGAAGGTTAAACGGCGTGCCATAAGGCCTGTCACGGTTTTTTGGGACGGAATGCAGCTGCGGCATTAGCCTACTTGCCATTTCAATCAAGTTCCACCCTGCTTTACTGAAGGAGTAGAATACCGCAACTGTCAGCCCTAGCTTCTCTATATATTCCGATCTACCGTATCGTATCAGTGGATGGTATGGTAGCCAGTATGCCATAGTTAGGACCTCACTGGCGTCAGTCCTAACGTGCCGAGTGGGCACTCCTGCTGGGCTTGTGCACTTTGAGCTGCACACGATCGCTTTAATAGGACTTGCTTGCGGATACATGCAGCTTTTTAAAGAAGATTAGCAGAGCCCACTGCCAAACCCACCACATCTTAGGCAAGCCCTACAACTCGCAGTTGACGGGGGAGGCCCTTAGACATAGACTCTGCTGCCCCAGATGTATGTAGGTATGTAGGTAGGCATATGCACTCAAAATTCTGAATGACATAAATTGTATATATCTTTAAAAACTCTGCTCCAATGATTCCAGGAACACATAAATATTTTACTATGTAAAACCTAACTCAGTATTGAGTTATTCCAATAATCAACGTGTTTATCACTGACCCAATAGTCTGTGATTGAGTTCCATCAAAGCCTGCAATGTATAGATTATCTTTATAGTTTATTTCCTCTGCTCCCATTTTCGCGACAGTATCCCATCTCATCACGTTATAAAAGGCTCCAGTATCGAGCATATATTTATTTTTTTCGTTCGGTCTATTAACTGAAGCAATTTTCACTAACAATTGATTGTTTTTAGTACAATTTATTTTCAACAATTCATGTGGTTACATACTTTCTTGCAATTGCCCCGTGTAATCTTTTGTCGTTACTGTACACTAGGGAGACAGTGGACTAAGCTTGGTTTGATCTTCCACTAGATATTTTTCCTCTATCTTGACATTATTACCTGCCTCGTATTTCGCGACTCTGTTCTCCTGTTTCTGATGCGTTTCATACGATTCCGTTTTTGTTTCGAATGTGAGAGGTATTTTCCGTAGGCATATCCACCCTCGGTCATTGTGCATACTAAGAACATACTTATTGACAAATCTCATTACCAAAATACCACTTGGAGTCAAATTTTTCACTACGTCGAACTTCGTTTGAAAAATTCTTCCTGCGATGATGAAATTTAGTTCTACGGTGCCTAATGTTTTTCTAACAGTACCTGAAGATTCTATGACTTCGTTTCCATTAATTGTATATGCTCCCATGTACTCTTCGTTTCGTTCACTTATCATGTTGCCACTTGCTCCTATGTCTACTAGGAAACTCATTTCGTTATCTGGTCTGGTTGCCGATCTCAATAACATCATAAATTCGTAGTAAACTACATAAGACCCATATCCCTTCTGGACGTTTTTCTTTGAAATTATTTGCGTTCGAATATCTAGATGCTCCGTATCTCCTTTGATCAGGCACATTTCTGGTCCTGATATTATGATCATATCTTCGCAATATGTTTTTATTACTGTATGTCATGCAGTTTACCCACAGTTGTTTCTTAAGTGTTGACTATCAAAATTGCTATCTTCAATTAAGCACCTGTCGTTGCAATAAAATTCGTTGTATATATCGGTTGCATTTATGGGAATTTTCAATTTGTCGCTCTGGATAACATTTATATTTGTTTTTTTTTGGACATAGCTTTGGTTTATCAGTTGCATGGTAGGATAGCAGTCGATTTTCAATATTTGACAATATATAGCTAATTTTCACCTCCTCTTTTAGGAATCTTATTAATTCTCTAAACTCAAGCTGTCTGTGATTTTTTGATATTTGCTTTAAGTTTTTATTCGACAATCCTGCTAGAAAAAGAATCGTTAATGCTCTTTCTGCGAAGGATTTCTGTACTTCCTCCGTGCCTTGATTCTCTTGCTGAGTGTCAATAAATTCCATTATTCGAAGCGCTCTTTCAGCGTACTCTTCAAAAGGTTCTCCATATTTTGTTCGAGAGTTTCGATCCTGATAAGAATCTCTTCTACTGTAACTTTTACTGCAAATTGATCTCTTAAATTTTGGAACACATCATTTATTGTGTTGGCTCTTATTATTAAAGTTTACGTAAACGGAGGTTTGAGTGTATTATTATTATTCACACTGTATGTATCATCGTTCCGCTGCTATACGCATGGCTGAAAATGCATTGTTTGCGCTTTTTGTCACTGTTTCGGATATGTGCATATGTTGTTACTTTGAATCGTGGATGACATCTCGTGATCGTGAATGGGTTTCAATATATTTAATTAGTACCAGAAAACGTTCTCCCGTTTCATTTGAGATTTATTTGTTCCATTTACGATAATTTGAATTTAGAATTCAAATTAATTGTTCCGATATTTCTCCTATGTTATAGTTGGTTACAAAATATTAACCAGTTATCATTGCCGAAGCATAAGAGGTTGTCGAACATTCGAGGCACATATATGTCTGTTTTTATTTCATTTCGTTCGCGCGCGCGTTAAGTGCAATAGCTACCAAATGATATTATTGTCGATATGTACGTGGTTGCATCTGCTACCAGTGCTGGAAACTGCTGACATTTTTTTTGAATGTCGTATGCTGTTGCCTACTATCTGGGCAGTCACACATGAATGTCGCGCGAACCATACAGATGAAAGTCGCATGTGACAGTCATGAGCGAGCGCTTCATGAATGTAGTGGCGACAGTCTTACTCGTGTTGGACGATGAATGTAACGAAAGAATGATAGTCATCAATAGAATCGGCTGCATTTTGTTTTCGGTGCGAATTTCATTTCTGGCAATAAACTTTCATGAAGAAATTCAAAACGACGTCATTAGAAACGGTTTTCATATCCATACCGTTCCATGAAATGGTTGAATTTTAAATTGCTGCTGTGAAGGGAATCAAATATCGTAGCTTTAAACTTTGTCAAGATGCGTAAGGTTGTCAACGAATGCAAAAAGGAAATTTTTGAAAAATTATTGATTGAATAATAAAATGAAAGGTTTGATGAATTGATGTCAGAAAACAATGTTTGAAAACGTTTTAAAATCCAAAATAGCGACTTCCGGTTCATCGATATTCGTTACAAACCATCAAAATATGAGTATTTTTCGAACGGATTGGATGAGTGGATGTCAGAAAACGATGTAGGAAGCCGTTTCTATATCCAATATGGCGACTTGCGGCATATCGATGTTCGTTACAAACCATCACAATATGAGTATTTTTCGAACGAATTTGATGAGTGGATGTTAGAAAACGATGTAAGAAGCCGTTTCTAAATCCAATATGGCGATTTCAGGCATGTTGATATTCGTTACAAATCATCACAATATGAGTATTTTTCGAACGGATTTGATGAGTAGATGTCAGAAAACGATGTTGGAAGCCGTTTCTAAATCCAACATAGCGAATTCCGGCATATTGATATTCGTTACAAACCATCACAATATGAGTATTTTTCGAACGGATTTGATGAGAAGATGTCAGAAAACGATGTTGGAAACCGTTTCTAAATCAAAGATGGCGAATTCCGGCATGTTGATATTCGTTACAAACCATCACAATATTAGTATTTTTTTAACGGATCTGATGAGTGGATGTGACGGTTTGTAACGAATATCGATATGCCGGAAGCCGCCATCTTGTATTTAGAAACGGCTTCTAACGTCGTTTTCTAACATTCACTCATCAAATCCTTTCGAAAAATACTAATATTGTTATGGCTTGTAACGAATATCGATATGGCGGAATTCGCCATCTTTGATTTAGAAACGGTTTCTAACGTCGCTTTCTGTTGGTAAACCCCATGCACTTTAAAAAGGGCATGATCCTAACAATTTTATAACTCTATTGATTCGCCTTTTCATTCAACTAATGCATTAACTTTTTTCAAAATTTTTAATTTTTTTTAAATAAATTTCTTTAATGATTGATTTTACTTTTTATTGAAATAAAACTAGAAACTGTTCAAAAGTAGTAAATTTTTGCAGGTTGATAACTCTATGCACTTTTAGAGTACATGAATATAGAAAATTTTGTACTCTAAAGACTCGCTTTTTTATTCAATTACTATTTTACATTTTTTTCAAAAATTGAAAATTTGAGCTGGTTGGCCACCCTCTAGTTCTCCTTTAGCAATAATGGTATGAAATTTTACCATTTCATGCAACAGTATCGAGATGAAAACTATCACTAATGATGCCGTTTTGAATTTCTTCATAAAAGTTTATTGCCAGAAATGAAATTCGCACCGAAAACAAAATGCAGCCGATTCTATTGAGGACTATCATTCTTTCGTTACATTCATCGTCCAACACGAGTAAGACTGTCGCCACTACATTCATGAAGCGCTCGCTCATGACTGTCACATGCGACTTTCATCTGTATGGTTCGCGCGCAATTCATTTGTGACAGCCCAGATAGTAGGCAACATGAAAGTTTCCAGTACACGACATTCAAAGCAAACATCTACAGTTTCAGGTACCAACATAGGAATTTCACTTAAAACTGTCACGTGAAGGGACCGTTTCCAGCACTGTCTGCTACGTTTACGCATTTTGTCAATTTATCGATTATGTGCTTACATTAGCACTGTAGCTTATGGAATGCGTGAAGGATCAGAATGAATCAGTCAATTTGACTGAGTTGAAATTAATCACTTGCTTCAAATAAGTGCGCAAAGACATTACGGTATACAATTTTATAGTCGAAGTGAATAATGATGCGAACAAAGCCATGTTAAAGTTGGGTCGTGTGAATGTATGTAGAGTGTTTGAATGCTTTGGGATTGTGCGCTGCTTCAAATATTGTGCTTATGGACATAAGAGCAATGAGTGCAACCACTCTCATTCAAGTATGCTCAAAATGTGCTGGTGACCATTCCACGGCTCAGATGAACAGGAACCGAAAATTCAACCTAGACACAAAACACGAAGCGTACAGTTTGGAATGCCCTGTGCATAAAAAGCTTGTTGAGAAGAAACGTCAGCATATTCTTCGTGCTGGATAGCAATTACCTGGATGTAAATCAAAACTTGACTATCAACGTACTGACTATGGACAAAACGAACCCATTAGGGGAATGTGTAATAGTTTTAATAGTGCCTATAAATGTTTTGATTTTTCCATTTCATGTGATGTTTTTAAAGATAGACAAAGAAGATTAATGTAATGTATAAGTGTAGGCCCATAATGTAATATGAAAAAGTATGTATAATTGTATTATTGTCAACCGTCAGAAAAGATAAAGGGATTTCTATGCCCAATTTGACGATTGAATTATCCTCAATTGGGCTTTCCCTTTCCAATGCTTCATGGAGACTATAACAGGTCAGACGAAGGAATAAGAAATTAATAAATAATTGAAAATTTGTTACCGCAATCTACCGTCTGTAACATTAGTGCGAGCAAAACTCCACATGCACTCAGTCAAATATTATAGCTTCAAAATGATGTACCCGAATCCTAAACTTTATTCACTGTATCGTAATAGTCTGTAGTACTGCAGTTTATTCAGCTTAACTTTGTCACCGCGTGATACTACTTTTCTGCTGCTATTTTATTGTCTGCTCGCCGCGTGCGTAGTTCACTGATAAATTCTAACTTTTTCCACTCTAAGTATGAAATATTTAAATGTAGACTCCCCTGAATACGATTTTCGTTGTTTTAACTACACTCGCTGTAAAACACAATGCCTCCTCCGTATTTAAAAAATTAGAGGGTTGTATTCAAGACACGACCGAGCACAATAACATTAAAAATGAAATGTTTCTAGGGTTCCCATAATAAATACGAAAATAAAGATGACAGTGATCAGTCGGTGTTGAACAGTCGTTCGCACCGCACGCGTATAGCTCTTGGCTCCTGGAATTTTTTTCTGGCTACCTAGAGTTTCATTGATTCAAGGCTTCAGTCTTTTTCAAGGCTACCTGAATCACTAACTAAGTGATACAAAGAGTGATATTAGAGTGACTAAGTGATACAAAGAGTGATATTAGAGTGACTAAGAAATTAATCAGCCTTTTTTAAGGCTAGCTAGGAGTCTAATCGAAGACTAATTTAGCCTAGTTAATTTAATTTTAAATTTCATTAATTTCAAAAATGCCTGCGTCCAACCGGAAAGGCAACAAGCCTAAGGCTAAAAATAATTCAATACGGAATAAATCACAATCCGTTATTCAACATTTTTCTAATAACATTCACGATCTTATAGAATCTGAATGTAAAAATAAAAGACAACGGACGGATTTCCCTTCCGTTGATCCTATGCCGTCTAACAATATTTACGAGATTCTTCCTGAATCCGATTGTAGCGACATAGAAGAAAATTCTTCAAAAATTCCCAAAATGGACGCTTGTCGTTCTGGGAAGAAACATCAATCTATGCCACCAGTGACGGTGATGATTTCCGACTTCAAAGCATTCCGTACTGAGCTTTCTACTTTTCTCCCGGAAGTAAAATTCTCATTTCAAATCGGACGAAGAGGAGAATGTCGAGTCTTGGTGGATGGATTGGAAGATTACGAACGTCTTATTCGATATTTGTCCGAAAAACTTCATAAATTTTATTCATATGATATAAAATCAGACAGACCCTTCAAGGCTGTCTTGAAAGGATTATCAAATGATCAAAGTATTGATGAAATTAAAAATGAACTAAAAGAATTGCTTGGTTTTGCCCCTTCCCAAGTAATACTTATGAAAAAAAGAGCGAATGGTACTTCTAAACCACGCTCTGGAATTTCCCATGAACTTTACCTAATACACTTCAATCGAAGTGATGTAAACAATTTGAAAACTTTAGAAAAAGTACGTTTCATTTCCCACATTAAAATTCATTGGGAAAATTATAAACGGCATAATCGTATTGCAAACTTAACGCAATGCCGTCGTTGCCAAGGCTTCGGTCATGGAACCAAAAATTGTCATATGGATATACGGTGTTTGAATTGTGGTAAATCGCATTCGAAAGACGTTTGTCCAATGAATGAAACCACTGATAAATTTTCATGTTCAAATTGCAATGGAAATCATAAATCCAATTATTTGAAATGTCCTGTCAGGGAAAAAATTTTAAACGCTCGTTCGCTTAGACAACAAGTCAAATCAACGACCTTAAATTTACAGAACATACCTGAAAATTCTTCTAAGGCACCTGCCAATTCGTCTTCTAACGAAAACAATTTATTGACAGGTAGATCGACCTCGTCATCATCTTCTTCTAATGTCAGTTATGCTGGTATATTAGGTAGAAATCTATCTCCTATTTCTTCTAATGTAAATAATCAAAACACAGGACCGCCTTGCAGTTCTTCTTCTAACGAAAACAATTTATTAATAGGTAGACCGGCCAAATCATCTTCTTCTAATGGCAGTCTACCTACAAATATTCCTTCAATGCCATTCGCTTCTTTAAATGAAGTCGATTTAGGCGATATAACTGAAAATAAAATGATCTACCTACAAGATCAACTTTTTCAAATGATCATCCAAATGAATTCGACTTCATCACTTTTTGAAGCATTTCAAATCGGATGGAAATTTGCAAATAATATTATAATGAATTTAAAATTTAACAGTGATGTTAAATAATTATTTGAATATTTTAAATTGGAATGCTCGATCTTTGAAATCGAGTGAAGATGAATTTTATAATTTTCTCAAAGTTCACAAAATTCAAATTGCCATTGTGACAGAAACATTTCTTAAATCAAATGTCAAATTGAAAAGCAATCCACATTATGTGGTTCATCGATTTGACAGGTTTACTGGAATTGGTGGTGGAGTTGCCATTTTTGTCCAACGGCAAATTAAACATCGAATTTTACCTTCTTTCAATACTAAAGTTATTGAAAGCTTGGGAATCGAAGTTGAAACCATTCATGGAATTTATTTCATCGCTGGAGCATATTTGCCATTCCAATGCACCGGCGAACAATTAAATTTCTTTAAAGGCGATTTGCAAAAACTTACAAGATATCGATCGAAATTTTTCGTAATAGGGGACTTAAATGCTAAGCATGTCCAGTGAAATTGTAGGCAAAATAACAGTAATGGTAAAATACTTCATAATCAACTCTCAGCTGGTTACTTTACAGTTCTTCATCCCAGTAATCCTACTTGTTTCTCTTCCGTGAAAAACCCGTCTACAATTGATCTGGTTCTAACAGATCAAAGTCACATTTGTAGTGAACCGATTACTCATGCTGATTTTGACTCAGATCATCTTCCTGTAACATTCAGACTTTCCAACGAAGCTATAATTAATCCAATTAGTTCTATTTTCAACTATCATAGAGCTAATTGGTTGGATTACAGATCTCACATTGAAAATCATGTGGATCATGAAACTATTTTAGAAAATTCTGCGGACATCGACACAGCAATTGATAATTTGAATCATTATATTATCGAAGCTAGAAATCTTTCAGTTCCCAAAGCTCAAACTAAATTAAATTCTCCTATCATCGATGACAATCTTCAACTGCTCATTCGGTTGAAGAATGTTCGTCGACGACAATATCAACGTTCTCGTGATACTGCTATGAAAAACATAGTTAAGGATTTACAAAAAGAAATTAAACATAGATTTACTCTTTTGCGAAATGAAAATTTCGCTAAAGAAGTTGAACAAATTAAACCATATTCTAAACCTTTCTGGAAACTTTCTAAGGTTCTTAAGAAACCTCAGAAACCAATTCCTGCTCTCAAGGAAGGAAATCAAATACTTCTTACAAATGGTGAAAAAGCTCAAAAGCTAGCTCAGCAGTTCGAGAGTGTCCATAATTTTAATTTAAACGTTGTGAGTCCTATTGAAAATGAAGTCTCACTGAAGTATGATCATATTTCAACCCAAGTGTTATCACACGATGACATTATTGAGACGAATTTTGATGAAATTAAATCAATTATTAGGAAACTCAAAAACATGAAGGCTCCTGGTAATGATGGAATTTTTAATATTCTTATTAAAAATCTTCCCGATGTTGCCTTGAGACTCCTGGTTAAAATTTTCAACAAGTGTTTTTCATTAGCTTACTTCCCAAAAAGATGGAAAAACGCTAAAGTAATTCCTATCCTAAAACCTGATAAAAACCCAGCAGAAACATCAAGTTATCGCCCAATTAGCTTACTTTCTTCTATCAGTAAACTTTTTGAAAAAATTATCTTGTTAAGAATGATGACTCATATAAATGAGAATTCAATTTTTTTACCAGAGCAGTTTGGATTTCGTCATGAACATTCAACTACTCATCAACTTGTCAGAGTAACGAACATGATAAAATCAAATAAATCTTCTGGGTTATCCACTGGAGTTGCTCTTCTAGACATAGAAAAAGCATTCGACAGTGTTTGGCACAAAGGTTTAATAGCAAAAATGTCTGATTTCCAGTTTCCTATTTGTTTGATCAAAATGATTCAAAATTATTTAACTGATCGTACTCTTCAGGTTAGCTATCAGAATTGTAAATCTGAATTGCTACCCGTACGAGCCGGTGTTCCGCAGGGTTCGAGTGTAGCTCCAATCTTGTATAATATTTTCACTTCTGATCTTCCAAATCTACCCGTTGGTTGTCAGAAATCGCTATTCTGTGACGACACAAGTCTGTTAGCCACAGGTAGAAATCTAAGAGTGATCTGCAGTCGCCTACAAAGAAGTTTAAATATTTTCAGTGATTATCTGTCAAAATGGAAAATTAAACCAAATGCAGCAAAAACGCAATTAATTATCTTTCCTCACAAGCCAAGAGCTTCTTTTCTTAAACTAAACAATAATCACATTCTCAAATTGAATGGCTTGGAATTGACATGGTCTGATCAAGCTAAATACTTAGGTTTAACATATGACAAAAAACTCACTTTCAAGGATCACATTGAAGGAATCCAGGCAAAGTGTAATAAATATATTAAATGTTTATATCCTCTTATAAACAGAAATTCTAAGCTCTGTCTAAAAAACAAATTGTTAATTTATAAACAAATTTTCAGACCAGCCATGCTTTATGCGGTACCAATTTGGTCAAGCTGTTGTTCCATCAGGAAGAAAACGCTTCAAAGGATTCAGAATAAAATTCTGAAAATGATTTTGAAGCGTCCTCCCTGGTTTAGTACAAATGAGTTACACAGACTCACAAATATAGAACCATTAGATGTAATGTCACATAATATTATAAGCAAATTCCGACAAAAATCGATGCAATCTTCAATTGAATCGATTCGCTCTCTGTATTAGTTAGTAAGTTAGTATATAAGTTCCTTTTCCCCATTACACAATACAAGTAGGTTTAGAATTCTCCCTACACAAAAATCTCAGAATTGCGGAAGCAAATGATGTCTTCATGGTAATAACCAAATCATATATATATAACAGGGCTGAAAAGTCACCACTTGTGGCTGAACACCCAATTTAAATCTTAATAATTGAATTTTAACTCATATTCCAATAAATAGTTATTTAAAAAAAAAAAAAAAAAGATGACAGTGATGATGATACACTAAACTAAAAACGTATTCAATTGACTAATTACAAACTTGCTCTAGTTTAAGCGCTTAGATTGTTAGCGAATGATAAAATTGACAATTAGATTCTTTTTTGATAATAGATTCTATTCAATTTTGATCCCTTTCCACAAATTTTTACATTGTTAAGTTTTTGAATAACAACCTAAAGATTTGAACCTGAACAAATAAAACTATTTTATTTTATGATAATAATTTTCGAGAAACGTACAAACTTATTAATTTTATAAACAGTTAATCGATCCAAGAGAAGATTTTATATATTTTAACGAAAAATGTTGTGTTGGAGTTTACACTCAGTAACAGTGTAATTTTATTAATCCTTCTTCAAAATCGTCGATAATCTTCGGAAAGTATCGGTAAATAATATGGCAACAATATGAGAAAGAAAACATGTGAAACAATCCGCATAAAATATTTAGTTACTTTCATTGATTTTCGCTTTAGCATATTAGGAATATACGGAATGGATACGCAACAAAATTCCGAAATTTTGTTCATATTGTAACATGATGTTATACACACGAATGAACATTGTCATAGTTACAACGCGTGTAGTCATCAGACGCTTATTGTTTTGAAGCAAATAATAATTGAACTGAAACTGGCGGTTAACCAAATTCTACGAGGATTCCTATTCAAACGATACATGTAAAATCGCAGGTAAGCTTACCTTGAATTTATCTTTGAAACTATACGATATTGCATCTAATTGTATCGTATATGTGAGTCTGTGGAACTCATTTATACTACTAAACCACTAAGGTCGCTTTTAGATAAGCTTCAGAATTTAATTTTGAATAATTTGAAGCGTTTAATTCCTGGTGGGACAACAACTTGTTCAGTTACATTATCATGTTTTGTTTGTATGGGAATTGAGATTTAAGTATGGAAAGCGCTCCGTTGGCAAATTAAAACATTTTTAAGTTTACAATATTGAAGCTTTGGAATCATTTAAATTAGGACAATCCATTAACAAATCATCGAGAAACAAGCGCTGCAAATTAGATCTGAAAAATCAATCGTTGATAATTCTAAATTGGCCTGATAGTTACCAGATAACCAAAATAAAATATTCAATTCAAACTAATTTTTGAATGGTACGCAATTGAAATATTCAAATGACTTTATCTCATAAGTTTAAGTTAAATGTTTCCGAATCGATTGGTTGTTGAATTATATAAATCCATCAACAAATGACCGAGTTATAAGCGTTCAAAATTATGACAGAAAAATGTTACGCGATTAGTTTTGCATGTTTTAAATTGACACCCAGCCTCAGGAAGCGAAGTGTAAGGCATTTTTAATGGCAAAAGTGACCAAAAATTTGCTAAATACATGTGATATTTCGAAAGAATCTGTAACCACGCTGATTCGGTTCTTCAATAGCTAGATGATATATAAGATACTCAAGCGAACACGGTGTTGCGCAGACAACAGGAAATTTCACCAACGCATAATGCAAAAGCGACAATCCAGCAAGTGAACGCATATACAATTCAGTCATCAGCTCACTGGACGAGCTACTTGTTTCATTCACAGTCAAACATCAACTAGGCAAAGAAATATTGTGCAGCCTATATTTATAGATTTCTCTTCATACTACGCATAACGATACGGTTTTTTTATGCATGACGCTAAGCCTCCTATGCCAAACAAGAAGTTGACGTCATTTTGTACAACAGGGAAAACATGGATGAAAACATAGGTCGATTCCAACCATTTTTTCAATAGTATGCTATTAAAATACTGAAACGACGTCGCCATACATGTTTAAGTTAAAAGTTTCCGAATCGATTGGTTGTTAAATTATAACAATCCATGAACAAATGACCGAGTTATTAACGTTCAAAATTATGACACAAAAAGGTTACGCGACTATTTTTGAAACATTTATTTGACACCCGGCCCCATATAGTGAAGGATAAGGCATTTTTAATGCCAAAATATTCTTTTAACCATATGCAACAACTAACCTGAGCGGAGAGAGGGGTATTTTATACATCGTCAAGAAATGTCATCTATATTGTCTAACGAAAGTCTGTTTTGAACTTATTCGATACATTTATATTCACTTCCTTTTCAATTGATTTACACTATGAGTATATAAATTCTGTGCTTGACCTAACACCTATCTGAGATTATGTTAGATACACTAAACTATGATTTAAGTTTTAATTTCTGTTTTTTCACGAACACTGGTGTCCAAGTTTGATTACGGTGTTACCCGGTTGTCCATAGATCAGCACTCTTAACAGTTAAATTAAGAAGCCCCGATAAATTCAAAAAGGCCCGCTTCCATACACAAAATTTTGCTGCCTAACCAAAAATTTTATATATTTCAGTTTTATATATATCTGGAGTTCACTGCTAACTCTTAAATGCGAAATGTTCATTTTTGTCGTTTTACGTAAAGGTGTTCAAAATTACCCATACTAGGCATTCTTGGGTTAACCAACCTCCACATATACCCAATACACTAAGGTCTCTTTTTACACGGGGGTTACGTACCGTGTTAAAAAAAATCCGTGTAAAAGAAAACCGTGTTAATTGCGGAAATCGTGCAAAAAAAACCGCGTGGAAAATTTTCCGTAATAATTCCAAAATCCGTAGATTTGATTATTTGTTTGTTTTGTTTTGGATAAAATGTAACTTTTGATCATTTGGAGGGGAAAAAAGATTATGTTTAAGGTAGCGCTTCGCCGTGGTCAGGTCGAAGCGAGACAACTCACTGCTTCCTCTTGCTTTGTCGCCAAAATTTCACCCTAAATTGCAAATTTCTACAATACTAAGCCGATTCACGAAAAATCAAAAACATACGATTGTAGGTAAATGATTTTACTATGCATTTGGCGAAAAATATTAGTTAGAAAGCTTTTCTTTCGCGAGATTTCGTGCGAGTTTTGTTAAACATTTTGTTTTCTTTTTTCCTTTCTTCGCTATAAACAACTCGCATATGTAGGGATGTGCTACGTTTTCAACAAAGCGTCAAAGCTAGTAGCGATGAAAATCATTACTGATTTCTGGTTCTACTGAAACATGAATAGACATTATTTTACAAAGTAGTAACACTTACTTACATTTTCTACTCATCTATATTCAACGTTTACGCAGAGAGAACAAACAACGAAAACAAAAGAAATGTTGTTGGCGTCTACCGCATGTGACATTTTGCACACCCCAATGCATGCGTGGACATTGTGTGCGTGCGAAAAAATAAGGAAAAACTCATTTATTTTTATAACTCGCACGAAATCTTTCGATAAAAACGTTTATCAGCCACAATTTATATACGAATCGATAGAAAAATTATTTATCTAGAATCGTATGTTCTTGGAATTTCCGTTTTCTTCCCCGTTTTCTCACAATTTTGGGTAAAGTGCATGAAACCCCGGGATAGGCAGCGAATTCCCGTGACCACGGCGAAGCGCTATCTTAACCCCAAATATAAGCAAGGTGAACGTAACTGTGAGAATGTAACTGTTATTTCACAATAAAAACGGAAATCTAGAACACAGCCTGAGGTTACGAGAAGGGTCTAGTCATACTTAATTAAAAGCATTGGATGACAAATTAAAACACTTAGAAAACGCGTTGTACGATAAGCAAATTATTCTAAATGGCTCATGTCTTCAGTTTTTAAAAGAACGATAATACGTACAATTAGAACCCATAAACACTGAGTGGGAAGATATGGGTATTGGATGAAGATCTATGCACGCAGCGACAGAATCAAAGGGGAAGCATTCATAGAGATGAATATGGATCAAATTAGAAAAGGTATTACTTTGTGTCAAAATCATAATATTAGAGCTATATCATTCAAATGAGTATAAAATACTGTACTGCTCGATATGATGAAGAGTTGAAGAGATTAGTAAATTTGACTAGTTCTTCAACGCTACGAAATTCTCGATGATATCAATGACGATGCTGACATCATACACCACAACTGAGCGGAAGAGACGCTGTCGTGTAATTTTCGACAGTGATTCAAGATCTGAAGACTAATTAATCATTTTATGGAACGACAGTCAACTCCCGTGAATTGTAGAATGAATGATTTTAGTTCACTTTCAAACTTTAAATTAACTCTCATAATCGTTTTCTTACAGACAACCTGGTCCCTTTTTTTAATTTTTCTCAAAAAACAAATGACAGTGCTTTTCAAATGCTCATCAGAAACCGTGTTAATTGAAAAAACCGTGTAAATAAAAACCGTGTTAATTGCGGAAACCGTGCAAAAAAAGCCGTGTATAAAAAAACCGTGCGAAAAAATACCGTGTAAAAAGAGACCTTAGTGTATACATGTTTTCATTGCTATGGATATTTACGATTGCCGCGTGATTGTGTCGCTAAATCATGAATTAGCTTGTCTGGACATGTTTTCCTCGCTTCGTGGTACTGTTTTTACTGACTGATGCAATATGTTGAAATAGAAGGCAATGTAAAAACTTTACTAATTTACTATCTGTACTAGCTAAGGTATTTGTTTATTTGTTTATTTGGAGCAGGGAAAAGCCCGGTGGAGTTAGTTTCTGTCAAACTTGCTCTCCAACAGGCATAAAACCTCTTCATCTTTAGCATTACAATCATCCAAATGATACATTTCACTTAAACGTAGCATTTCTAAACTAACTAAAACTAAAACTAATTAGATAGTAACCCTAGGAACCATTTCTTGATAACGTTTCGTGATAGATTAAAGTCGAATGATTTGGAACAGTGGTTGAATATTCGGCACATGCTGGCAAAAGGCTCGTTATACCCATAATAAGTTCTAGCATAGGGGGTCCTAAGAAAAGAATAGTTTCTAAGATTACGGCGATGAATATCTATTTATAAAAGCTGTAGGAGCTCGGAGCAGTCTATTCTTGATTGGAGGAGATCAGCCACAAAAGTAGCCTTGCTGACGTCGCGACGGACAGATAACAAATCGAGGTCAATCAGTTTGCATCTGGCATGGTAACTTGGGAGGTTCCAAGGGTTTCTCCAAGGAAGCCGACGCAGAGCAATTCGAACAAATTTCCGTTGAATTGCTTCAATGGGTTGGATATCGTTTTGGTAGTACGGTGACCAGACAACCGAGGCGTATTCGAGCGTAGAGCGAACTAAGGCACAATATAATGCTTTCAAGCAATGTACATCATACAAGCCAGTTGTCGTATGTTCGAGCCCCGACCTGGAAGGATTCTTAGTATCAGTAGGATCCGTAGTACTAGCCATGCAATGATTCTGTACACTAAGAATCGGCTGCGAAGTCTGTTTGAAACAGAAAGGCCAAATTTCCCAAAAGGAATGTAATGCCAGGATAAAAAAAAACATCATCGAACTCTTTAGTAACGCGGAAAATGAATCCTAGCAGCTTGGAGGCTTTGGAGATAATAAACTCTATGTGTTCCTTGAAATTTAACTTAGATTCCAGGAGGACACCAAGGTCCTTCACAGACGAAACTGACTATAGACTGTTTCCGACTAAAAGAGATGACGGAGCATTTGGAGGCGTTCAAAACCATTCTGTTGATATTACACCAGTTAGTCAAATTATTCAACTGCTCTTGTAGGAACTCTGCGTCAGCTGTGGATTTGATGACATGAAATAATTTGAAGTCATCGGCAAACGATAGTTTCATGCACTTGATCGAAAAATTTAGATCGTTGAGATAAAGTAAAAATATAAACGGTCCAAGGTGACTCCTTGAGGAACTCCAGAGGTAACGGTGAATGGTAAGGTTGTACATTCTTCTATTTTCACCATCATTTCGCGACCAGTAAGATATGAGTGAAGCCAATTCAGAAATGACCCGTTAAATCCTAGTCTATGACCCGTTAAATCCTAGTCTATTCAGATTGTTATTTGATGATTAATCTTGTCGAACGCAGCGGAGAAATCGGTGTAGATAGAATCTACCTATAGTCGTGATTGTAACGAATGTATGATAAAGGAAGTATATGATACTAAATTTGTAGACGTCGAACGATTCGGCATGAACCCATGTTAAGTCTCAGATATGTAGTTAGAGCAATTATGTGTTATAAAATCCAGAGCTATAATTTCAAACAGCTTAGATACAGCGCACAAAGCTGCTATTCCGCGGTAGTTGGATACTGTACACTTGTTTCCTTTTTTATAATAAGGAGCAGTTGAATATAATGGATAGTGGAACTAATAGGCTGTCAGAGTAGTTTTTTATTACCACAGATGGGATTCTATCGGGTCTAGCACTAGATGACCGTTTCAACCTGGCACATGCTGAGCTCACAGTAGCAGTTGAGATAATAGGATGACATCCAATTGGAGAACGAAGAGGGACATTATTCGCCGCAAGAGATATTCCTTGATCAGTTAGATGTTCTTCAGAGAAAACACTACTGTTGGCGCAGTCCGAGCAAGTTCACCGAACTCAAAATCAGCAGACCACAGTTTGTATTGGTGGTGCACGCTTTTAGCTGTAAATTTATTTCAGTTAGTATAGGTTTCAATAAATTCAATAAAGCTTACAAATTTCGGTTATCTTCCTTGCTCTTCCTTGCAGTATTTAACCTCACTTGTTCCGTACTATCACCTCTGTAACCGTACCAATTAGCATTTAACTTTAAACAATTTAGTTTTACTTACTTCCGTACTATTAGCAGATAAGTAGAGAACAAATTTAGGATAACAATTTACTCATAGAATAACAAATTTTTTAAACTTAGGTTATCAAATTGGGAGAAAATAATAACGATTATTTTTTACGTCTGCTCCGTTCTGCATGTGGTTTAATTTTGACATTTTGCTCTAGCTCCCGATGTAGCATCTCTTTCCAGCACCGACCTGTCATGTACGACCGTGTTGCCAGTTGTCCACAACTACTAAAATGTTTGCGAAACAAATCGAAAATTCCAAACATGGTAGATGCTTCAATGCCGTCGAGTCTCATTGAGGTCGGTAATCCTGATTCTTTCCTCTGTTCGTTCACGTAGTTCCAAAAGTGCTTAGGGTTGAGTTTAAGATTCTTTTGGATGCGATGTTGAAACGCGCAATAAAGCGATTTGTTCAGGCGGTTGTAGCGATTATTGAGATGAACGTAATGTGATCTAAGAAATAATGAAGGTCGCTTAGCGAATTTTTTTAGTGCTGATCGTTTGGCAGTTTTGTAACGTTTTAAAGTGGGATTCGATCGAGGAGGGTGAACAGATTTACGATATATATTTTTAGGTATAAATTGGTCAATAGCATATGACATAATATTCGTCCATAATAGAGCAGCAGAATTACTGTCATTATCAGAACGTAAATAGTTTCAATTCAGGCTCAGGAAAAAAATGATTCATAGCGGCGTAATCATCCTTCTTGAAATCGTAATAAATTTCCTCGGCAACTGCTTCAAAGACAACTGGATCACTCTCACAAATATTGATTATAAGGGGAGGGTGGTGTCGACAAGTTTTTACTAGCGAGACGGGCGCATTAATTAATGAAAACTTGTTGGATAGTTCTTGGCTGGTAAAGATGAGATCGAGCATTCGGTTGTTGCTGTTGTAATGATTATTCAGCTGAATTAGGCCGGCTGTGTTGTAATGATCCAGAAGTTTCCAGGTTGTATGAGAAATAGAAGAACGCAGAGCATCGGGAAACAAATAACCAGATGAACAGTAAGTCCATTGAATCCCGGGAGGATTGAAATCGCCTAATATTACAAATCTATCATTAAATTTTAATTTGTCAGTTATTGTAGCGAGAGTGCTCAGATGCTGATTGATCATATCAAAATCATTCACACGATCAGGTGGAAAGTAAAGTGCACATAGATAGAGTGTGTAATTTGCGAGAGCGAGAGCAATCGAAACTTGCTCAACATTTGCATCACTTGAAAAGGACAAAAGACGGGATTCAAAAATCGATCGACAGGTAATTAAAACGCCACCGCCACTGTGTTTGCGACTATTCAACTCGTTTCGGTCTTGCTTATACACGGTATAATGGTTACCGAAAATCTGTTTCGAAAGAGTATTGCTATTCAGCCACGTTTCGGTGAATACATAAAGGTCATATGCACCGTCAGAACAAGCAAGATGGTAATCAGAGAGAGAGAGAGAGCTGTTCATTCCACCGACATTCTGATAATAGAAGTTTAAACTAAAGTTGTTAGTGTTTGTATCACTGGTGCCGTTGGGTGCGGAGCAGACGGACGGTGGAAGGGTTGTCGGATTCGACGTGAAGCTGTTACAAACGATCGTGGTGATTGAATTTGAAAATTTCTGTTGCGAATGTCTTGAATTCGCAGAAGCCGATTTGAGGTCGGTGTGAGATGTATAGCATGATTTGTAGGCGGTCTTGCTAAGTTCCGATAAGGATTCCGTTCTAAGAAAGGAGCGATCGTAACACCCTGTGGCCAGAAATCAGACATAATGATTTGCTGCTCCAGGAAGGCAGGAACACTCAGTTTGAATGAGATGAAAGAGAGTGGTCGTTCTTGGTTGCGATCTTGGCGAGTGAGTTTAATACACTTGATCGACTCACGGTTGCAATTAGTACGTGTTTGGATGTAACTGATAATATTATCTTCGGATTCACTGGGCAGGAATTTTGTAAGATAGCAGGAATTGATGTTGGTGCTACTGACAAGATTGAACCGATATTATCAGCAGCAGGATGGCAAGATGGTGGCAGGACGGTAGAGGCTTGAGTCATCAATGTAGAACTGGTGTTGTTGGCAATAGTGAAGGTAGTAGATTCACTTGTTGCGGATGTTGGATGTTCATGCAATCTGGTGTTATTTTGTGGTTATGTATCGAAACATCAACTCTCGGAATTTTATCTGGTTGAGAAATAGATTGCCTGCTGACACTGCTGGTACGAGGTCGTTTATTGTTGTTCTCGAGAATTGATTCGAAAAGATTCGTCGAGTCGAGATGAAGGTCGTCTAGCCGTTCAAAAAAACGAATACCATCGTTAATTGAACGCTTGGCTTGATCACGTGAAGTAGACCGGTGAGTGCAGCTGGTTCTGGTACAAGCATTAGCGTACATACGGCAAAAAACTTGCATAGAACTCATTAGGTCGCCAACTAACTTCAGAGTTGATGTGGTGCGTTGGAGGATCAAGTGTAGAATTTCATCCGTTGAGTTGTTAAGACAGGGCGATTGTCGACACTGAAATCACAACCAGCAAGCTCCTGGGCTGTCACGAATCGATTTTACAAGCGAGTTGTTCAAATTGACGCACTTAACATGAACATTTTTCGAGCAGAAACGGCAAACTACTTTGTTGCTACGTGAACTGGAGGATCCAAAACAAACTTCGGCGTCGCATTTGTTTTTCGTCATTGTGATGAAAGCAGTTGAACGTCAGAATGTAAGTGTTTGTGAGTACTACCGGCTTCGATGTGCGTGGCAGAAAAGGTGGCTTGTTGAGTTTGCAACCGGTTTACTTTTTTAGAAAATAAGTGCCCTACGTGGTAAGTGGGACAATTTAGTTGACTTTCACGATAGATGATTTCAGAATATATAACAATTTGCACCATTAAACTTCGATTATTTAAGGAGCAAAAGAATAGATTGTAGATCAACTTGGTATACACTAGGTATAGTGAACTATGTTTTTTTTGAAAGATCATTTCTTCCTGATCTTGATTGATGATTTCTTCCTGATCTATGATAAAATTAGACATCCAAAATGGTAAGATAATCTTGAACATTTAGGGGATTTTGGTTTGTACGTAAAGTACATATTTAGTTTCGATTTCTTCGCGTTTCGCCTTCGGCTCATCAGTGCTTAAAGCAGTTCAAATTAAACCGCCATCTCCGTCTAACAGTTCAATTTGAACCGCTAAGCAGACGCAAAGTCCACACTATTTATGTGACCCTTCAAGGATATGACACTAGGTGCCATATCCTATCTGACGTCTCGGACGAAAACGAGTGACGACTGACTACTGGCCGCCGCAGAATTTGAACATTTAGCGGTTTTTGGTTTGTACGTAAAGTACATATTTAGTTTCGATTTCTTCACGTTTCGCCTTCGGCTTATCAGTGCTTGAAGCAGTTCAAATTAAACCGCCATCTCCGCCTAACAGTTCAATTTGAACCGCTAAGCAGACGCAAAGTCCACACTATTTATGTGACCCTTTAAGGATATGACACAGAATTTCTAAATCCCAGAATTTTTTTTTTTTATTTTTTCAAAAAAATTTTTTTTAGATGACACTAAATTTCGATGTTTTATGCAGTTTTAAGAGTTTTGGCACCAAAAAAAATTTTCGATTTTGGAAATTTCATGTACTCCCCCCCAATGGTGCTTTTTCAAGATCGAAAATTGTCAAACCTTTACCACCGGGCAGCACCCCTCAAGCATGTCCGATTTAGGTCAAATTTTGCATGAAGGCTTTTTTCGAGGTGCTTAAACTTTTAAGCACTAGAACTTAACGAAAATAGAGGTGATCCCAAAATTTTGGCACCCTTATATATATAAGTGCGGTAAAAATCAACGTGTTTTGTCGGTTACGTCACTTATACAATCATATATCTGGAACCAAAAGTCACAACCGTTTGATCTTCGAACTTGATCAATGGCCCGACAGTAGCTTTCAAGCGAGCCCAAATTTGTTAAAATCAGATCAGCCATCTCTGAGAGAATTGAGCGCGTTCAAATACAACGCTTTTTGTCGGTTACGTATTTTATACAATCATATCTCCGGAACCAAAAGTCACAGCCATTTGATCTTCAAACTTGATCAATGGCCCGATAGTACCTTTTAAACGAGCCCAAGTTTGTTAAAATCGGTTCAGCCATCTCTGAGAAAATTGAGCGCGTTCAAATTCAACGCTTTTTGTCGGTTACGTCGCTCATACAATCATATCTCCGGAACTAAAAGTCACAGCCATTTGATCTTCGAATTTGATCAATGACCCGACAGTAGCTTTGAAACGAGCCCAAGTTTGTTAAAATCGGTTCAGTCATCTCTGAGAAAATTGAGCACGTTCAAATATCTTCTAAAAGTGCACACACACACATACACACAAACACACACACACACACACTCACACACACATACACACAGACATTTTCCGATCTCGTCGAACTGAGTCGAATGGTATATAACACTATGGGTCTCCGAGGCTCCGTTCGAAAGTCGGTTTTTCCAGCAATTCTAATACCTTTCTATAGAGAAAGGCAAAACCCTTCTTAGTATTTTCATACATCTTACATGAAATTTCGGAAATCGAAAAAAATTTGTTAATGCCAAAAGTCTTAGAATTGCTTGAAACGTCGAGATTTAGTATCACCTTGAAATTTTTTTTCTCGAAAAATCGACTTTCTGGGACTTAAAAGAAATCTCAGATAACAAAACACTCAGTTTCAGAGCTATTTTTGATAACACTCGGAAAATCTTCCGAATTTTCCAGCTATTGTCACTCTGCAGGTAGATAAAAGTTTTTCAAAGGTCTGTATGTTTTTGGTTTTGGCAAATTTTTCAAATTTTCCATCGAAAATTTCCTCAAACCACCCGCGCGCATGGTACTTGGAACTTTTTCGACGAGTAGGGTCTAACACATTTGAAAAATAATTTTTTTTGTCTTTATATTTTCTCATAGTAAAACATTTCAAGAATATTCTGTGAAATTTTCAAGCCTTGCGTAACAAAACTCAGCAAGTTCGGCACACAGGCTCAAGATTTCTACTTCGATTGACTTAAAAATTTTACAAAACGTTTCTGAAATGTTTCATTATAACAAACTATAAAAGAAAAACGTGCTTAATCCACCTGGCAGTGAGATGATACCTTTTTTTTTATCAATCCGCAAGTTTTTTTTTGCATGAATATTCTTCGGTGTTTCAGTTTTCATGACAGAATTCTAATGTCCGTCGTTTTTAGTGGCAATTTGAGATTTTAAGCACTCATTACTCTGTAATGTCAAAACTGCAAATCGGATCAAATTTGAATCTAAAAGTGTAACAATTGATTAAACATTTCATGATATGTCGAAGTAATTTCCACTTTAGAGTTTACGGTTATTTAAGGTACTTCCAGAGCATAACCCAAACCGATTCGTATGGCCATATGACGAATAAATTGCAATATTTTTGAGTTCAACTTTAAAGCTTTTCGGGATTGTCATCTTCTATATCGCTTTGAATTTTAAAAATTTATCATCCTACAATTCCAGAATCGGAAGTCAGAATTGGATTTATTTTAATTTGAACTTTTGTTTCTGAAATTCGATTTGGCTTTTTTTGAGAAAACGATTGAGCTTTGAAAAACGATTCGATACTGGAACAGGAATTCGAAATTCGGTGTAGCCGAAGTCAGACAAATTCACCTGAGTAGCTGTATAGTTTACATTTGTTTCAAAATGTTTGAAAATCAATGTAGACATCTTTGAGAAATCGTAGTGCGAATTAAATTTTTGGGTGCCTTCCGAAACAAAAACTGAATACAACCAAAAATGAAATTAGTTTATTTGGTTATCGACTATCCAAATCTACTAACCCGATAAACCTGATTAATTTATGTGAAATAGACATTTTTTTACTAATTACCTTGAATCTCCGAAACCGGAAGTTGGATCTGACTGAAAAACAAGATGTTTTATAGAATCTAAAAAGTTTTCATTTGAGTCTTAGATGATTCTTCATTTGAATCTTAGATCGGTTCAGCCATGTACGAGAAAAATGAGTTACACAGTTTTAATTTCGTTTCACATATCATCCTGTAGTACCGGAACCAGAAGTCGGAACCAAACATAATTCAGGAACCTTGTTTGGGAGTATACGACTTTTCATATGAATCTGAGTTTGTAGAAAACGGTTAAGTCATCTCCGAAAAAATTGAGTGAAATTATTTGTCACACACGCATGTGCTGATCTCGACGAACTGATTTGAATGGTATATGGCTGTTATGTTCTTCCAGCATATATTGCTGTAAGTAGTTTAAATGAATATAATTATGGAATTGCTTTCAATTCGAACATTCTGCCATCATCTGGTTTACATATGACATATTCGAACGATTATGTTGCCAAAAACGAACCGTGCTAAAATTTTTTTTCGCCTCGAACAGTCATCGGGCGCGGTTCGCTTTTTCGAGCGCTCCGCAAGTAATTTATATTTATTTATTTTTTGACGCGTAGCCTACGTCGCGCGCGGGCTTTTTTCATAGCCTTTCGGACAAATTTTATCTAGAATAATGAAGTGCGGTGTAAAATCGTGTGTTAATATTGACGATCGCTTCCTTTGGAAATGCGAATTCTGTGAAAAATCGTACCATTCAGCCTGCATCGGCGTGCAGCGGCATCAAGAAAATTTTATTCTGGCATTTATGGTACCAGTGTGTGCCGACTGTCAACATTTAATAAGGACAGGAGCTGAAACTCTAAAACTACTTCATCTACAGGAGCAACTTCTAAAGCACACAAAAAATCAAACGGAAACGTATCACCGGACCACTGCAGACATGAAAACCCATTACCTGGAAATATTCGACAGTGTCGAGCGCTTGCTCATCGACGTGAAGCAGTCATTGTCCAGTATCAGCAGAAACGACCACAACATTTGCGGTAAAGTAGGTCAGCGCATGCAGTCATTCGAGGCCTCGTTACACAGTGCCATAAAAACGTTAGCGATTTTAGTAAGGTCAATGACCAGCACATCAAGGAAATGAGCGAACGGCTTCTTCGCCTCGAAGAAAAATTCTTACTACCTACCAAATCTGAAGTCCCTGCAATAATACCTAACACTATTCTGGAAGAATTGAGAGATAAAGTCAAAGCAATATCGACTTCAATCTCCAGTATCGGAACCATAGACCAAAATACTAAACCTAAGTCTCTAGCTGAAGAACTCAAAGAGAAGGAAATTCAAACATGCGACAGTGGCTGGCGCTTCATTGGAAGTAAAAAAATCTGGAAACGAGACTGGAGTGAGTATGACAAGAAACAGCGCACTCGACGGCTGCAAGAAAAACAAGCTGAAAAAGCAAACCTCAGACGAAAACATCGGAAGCGGAAACAACAAAATAATCCAAATTACAGTATACGCAGTAAAAACAACAACTACACCAACAACAGCAAACACGACAACAACAACAACAACAACAACAACAACAACAGCAACAACAACAGCAGCAGCAACAACAACAACAACAACGACAATAATGTGCACTACAACAGCAACTTGAACACTAAAAGTAACAATACCTGCCACAACAATAACAATAATATGTTGTTACAATATACCTTACCCTTGGACAAAGACCTACTAGCAGCTGCACGGGTTCAATTCTCCGGGAATCCAGGTGCAGATATTGCCTCAAAATTCATAAATTTTCAAAAAGGTGAAACCATCAACCCTTACAAAGGAACAAGAAGTATTCAAAACAACACTACTCCGGACTTAGGAAGTAATCACATCGAAGTTGCACCATCCACTAACTATGTGAACACATCTTCAATATCACAGAACGTAAATACATCTACAGTATCACATGACATGAGTACAGACAGCCAATCGTGTTTATGTTGCTCCCAAGCACTGCCAGACAGCGCTCAAAACTTCTACTGCTGGAATAGGGGAAAAAGTCGCTTACACAAAAATGTCGATATCTCCGTTAAAAACAATCGGATTTTAACAATCTATGACTTGTTGGATAGGTATTACTGTGCGGAATCTAAGTCTAAAAATATATTCTGTTTTCAAGGTCAGTTGTGACAGATACTGAAAATTTTGACATAAAACTTCGTATAACTCAAAAAGTAAACATTCGATCTCAAAACCATTCAATAGCGTTAAGGGTAACGGTTAGATCTTTAATTTGCAACTAGTTTGATCAAAATCGGTCCAGCCATCTCTGAGATCTCGACCTCTTAGTTGACAACACACATACAGACACACACGCATACACACACGGACAATTGCCTCAGTTCGTCGAGCTGAATCGTTTGGTATATGACATTCGGCCCTCCAGGCCTCAAAAAAATGTTCTGAAGTTTGAGCGAATTCTATACCTATTTTTTATATATATAAAAAAGGTAAAAATACGATTTTTTGAAAATGTTAGACCCCACGGGCTCCCTTTAGTAATAAATTGTTTCCATTGATTTTATACACAATAAATTTTATGGGGCGGGTAGGGTCTAATACCTTTGAAAAATCATTTATTTTATTCTTTGTATTTTTTTGTATAGTAAAACATTTCAAGAGTATTTTGTGAAATTTACAAGCTTATCGGAACAAAACTCAGCATGTGATGGACCTTTATCTTCGTTTATCTCATACTGAGAAGAAAAAAAAAACTCGGCGCATAGGCCCAAGACTTCTGCTTTGATTGACCTAAAAACTTGACCAAACATTCTTGAATGTTTCATTATAACAAATTATAAAAGGAAAAAAGTATGACTTTTTGAAAATATTAGACCCTACGGGCTCTAATTTCTATAGACAAAAAACTTTAAACGCGTTTTTCTCGAAAGCAGGTTTTGAAAGTCCGTGTCATAAATCATTCAAATTTTGCACACACTTTCTACATATAAAAAAAAACAGACCCCAATGTTTTCCTTTTCGTTGTTTGTTATTTGGGAGAGATTTTACAGCTACAAAATTGCGGTTTTTGTGAAAAATCGTAGTTTCCACTTTGAACAACCACCGAAAATTCAAAAAAAAAAATAAAACAAACAAACAGAAACGTTCGGGTCTAGAAAAACTTCTACTCTAACTCTAACTACTTTGATTTGTTCACTTCTGATTAGTCTGCACTGAGATACAGTGGACACCGCAAATCATAATTTTCAAGAAGCGTCCTCAAAAATATCTCTTCACCGACTTATTTCACAATATTTTTCCACAAAAAAATTACAAAATGTTGTTCGAATCATGCTTTTTATCATACACAACATTCGAAGAGCTGCGACCTGAGCGTTTGAGATTTTTAACCACACAGAAGGTGCACTCTCCGATGCCCCTGGTTGAATGTGTCTTCTCGCCTCGACGACCGGAAAGCAAATGAGAGCTGCGACCTGAGCGTTTGAGGTTTTTACCCACGCAGAAGGTGCAATCTCCGGCGCTGCTGGTTGAATGTGTCTTCTCGCCTCGACGAGCGAAAAGCAAATGAGAACTGCGACCTGAGAGTTTGAAGTTTTTAACCAAGCAGAAGGTGCACTCTCCGATGCCGCTGGTTGAATGTGTCTCCTCGACCTGATGACTAGAAAGCAAATGCAGCGCCCTTAGTTAATTTTTCTTTGAATTTGCTAGTATTGTAGAAAAATTAGGAAGTTGTGAAGGAAACCCATCAAGCGAGCTCTCATATCAGCGCAACCGCAACCTTGATGTCAGCGCAGCGATGTTGTAGAAACAAAGTCATTTTTCAGGAACACTGGTCACTGCCACTGGCATAGTGACAGTAGAATCGGCATTTTGGTAGAACTTCGGGAGAAAGTCGGATGAACTTTCTACTTAAAATCGTAAGCTCAACTTGTACTAAAATCTTCAGGCCTCATCCGAAAGTAAATGTGGAGCTTAAAAACCCATAGTTGGGAAGAGTTAGGAGCTAGTCAGTTGCAAAGTGTTCGCGGAGAGCAGCCGCAAGTCATGGACGTCATAGTTTAGAGCGTTATTCATTGCGCGATTAACACTAAAAAGAAAAGGTCGTTCTCGTGTTAGTAATCGTATTCAAGTAGTGCCAATGCGTGTACAATATCGTTGTAAGAAAAGAATCCGCTAAATGTGGCTGACAGCAAAGCATGAACACAGTTTTGCATATGGAATAAGAAAAGAACCCGCTAAATGTGGCTGACAGAAAAGCATGAAAGCAGTTTTTGAACAGTGATAAATAAAAGTAAATATCGGATTTGTCAGCACATAGCCTGATGGTAGCAAGTGGAAGAAGAAACATTCACTGAGGGATAATAGCTATTTTTCTCGAACAAAACATACAGCACAAGTAGCGTAGATCCACTTTAGTGTTACCGAAAAATGATAACGAGAGATAACGGTTTTGCGAAAAAGTTGCTACCACTATGTAAAATTATTAATTGTGAATTAATAAAAGTAAATAATAGTGTAAAGAAGAACAGAAGAAATAATTTAGTAATTCCAATTGTGAAAAATACCCCTCCAATCCTCGACGCACGCCGCTCGGACTGCGCGGCAGAATATAGGCTATTCATTCTGGTGACAGCGGTGCTGGTCGAGATTACGTTTGCATTTAATTTGTTTAGGTTTTGACCACGGTCAATACATAACACATGTACTATTGGCACATGCGTTAAGAAAAAAAAGGCGCGGGTAAACTATTGAGGTGGCCATACTGGCATGAAGGCTTAAGAATTATTTTTTGTTTTTGTCTTCTTTAAAGAGACAAGAAAAAAACGACCAGCTAAACAGTCGGCATTGGTAATATGTTTATAAAGTCAAGGTGACTGCGAGGGGGCCAACCGAACCTTACGCATATGAGCGAGGGAATCGGTATTTTAACGCATCATTTTGCAAGTAAGCAGCGGCAGCCGTTCTTGGACTGACATAGTAAATCAAGTCAGCGAATTTGGCAACATGAGTGCATGGCACGAAGTATATATTTAAGAGGGTGGAAAACCATCCCGTATGGGCGGAGCCTACAGCAAAATGCGTTGCTAGGCAACACATCAAAACGATTGGGCCATATTTACGGAGAAACAGTAGCAGCGAAAGCGGAAGTAACAATGATAAAGAAGACAAAATGCAGAGCGTAACCAGAGAATATAAACTTCCGATGCAGGAGGCAATACAGTGTATTCCTGAGTACCAGGGTAACGCCGCTGACGATCCAGAGCCGTTTTTGGTCCAGATACAATATTTTGCAGATGATATACCGGAAGGAGAAAGCGATAGACCACTACTTAATATCGTACTAATGAAGTTGAAGGGAAAAGCATCCGGGTCTATCAACAAAATACGGGCAAATACATGGGAGGCCATGTTTCACAACCTGAAACGTGAATTCAGCAGAAAAAGTTCGAGATATCCAACAAAAAGTGGAGACACTTGAGCAGCGGCAGACAGAGTCGTTTACAGTATACGCCAACAGAGCGCTACACATTTATGAGTGTATCGAGTAGATGCAGGGAGATAATCAAACTGAGATCTCGTATGCAGAAAAAGGTTTGAGAAGCCACTTTATTGGAAAATTGAACATCTTGCACAAGAGTATTCGGTGGTCAATTCGGTCGAAAGCTGCCCATACACAAAGCAGAAGCTGGAACAATTAGAACAATTCTAAATCTAAGAGTGATCTGCAGTCGCATGCAAAGAAGTTTAAATATTTTCACTGATTATCTGTCAAAATGGAAAATTGAAACTAAATGCAGCAAAAACGCAATTAATTATCTTTTTGTCGTGAATACGACTTACTTTACTATGGGGTGCCTTTTCAAAATTTAACCTCTGAGAGAGTGATAAGTTTTTGATCGTGAATATCTCTTGTTGTATCTAACGAATCAACATAATTTTTGCTACATGCCATCGGAAATATGATCACAATTTTATGAAAAATTTTTCAGTTTTGTGACATAATTTCAAATAATTAACGAGTATTAAAGAGGATAATTCATAAGGCGCGTTTGACTTTCTCGTATTTTGAAAGCTCATAGCTTAGTGATATGTGAAAGGATTTATTTAATCTAACTACCAATAGAATCAAAATTTTTATCTTAAACGTGTATTGCAAAAGCATTGAAGTATTTCAATAGTACACTATTGAAAAACCTGGCTCATTTGACCCATGTCAACACCAGCCAATCAGAACGCGTTCTGAGGAAGAGAACAAAATATCTGCTGCTGTACAACAAATCGTTCGAGAAAAATGTTCTGAAAAGTGGTGAATATCGCAATGAGTTCCTGAATTTGCTCCTTCTGAATGCTAGAAACGAATCCCTACAGCATATTGATAGTTTCTTTCAATAAATTATGCAAATCCGAAATGAAATAATCGACATTAAAATTCTGTATGCGGCTATTTTTATAGCCGTTAGGACCGCCCATTAGTGATAAAGCTACAAACGAAATCACGTAAAAAGAAACCTCTTAACAAAAATTGGATTAGTTTGGATTCTACCGTCACTGCGAGCAGTTGTGTTTTGTGTCGTATGCACAGCTAGTTCCGCTTCCGACAAGAGCGATTACATCACAGCTGCCAGTTGTTTGCCTTGGTGAAAAACAACGAAAAGTGGAGAACGGTGAAGAGCATCACACAAAATCAGCCGGTCTAACGGCTCTAAAAGTTTTCTAAAGAACTATTAGTTTTCTAAAGAACTATTAGGTTCGCAAATCGAAGGTAAATATCCTCAGTTTAGTGCAAATCTAGAACTGTTTGATTTGATTTGTGCACTTCGCTGTGAGAAATTCACAGTAATCGAGATCAAGTGAAGCCTTCTTTGGTTTTGCGAAAAATGTGGAATTCATACAATTGATCAACTAATTGATATTCGAAAGTATTAAGGAACATGTCAGTTGTTTTCGTATTCACGACTTCCAGTTATGTCTCTGACATTACCCACCCGCCTTTTTTTTATTCATATCGTTTGTTTGATATGGCACATAGCTTTAGCTCAAGGGTGCCAAAGTATGTATTGTATTTTTTCGTACAATATAATTACAATTATTATTTAACATATATACATACACATACAAGGTTGGTGGGAGAGTTAAAGAGTGGGGAATACAATTATGGTTAAACTATAGAAAATTTAAGGTTAGTGTTAAAAAAGGGAGCCAAATTACTGGCGGTTACTCCAGGTTAGTATGGAAAAAGCAAATAGTTACATACACACTCAAACAATATACAATAACACAAAACAGATGATAATAATGTAATTACTTCAAAGTCTTCGTGTAATCTTCGTTTCATTTTGGCTCAAAATTTCTGATGTGTGGTTACCAAAAATCAATCAGTACGTCACCATATGACATTTTGGGGAAAGGTGAACTGTAAAGGATGTAAATAAAGAAAAGCAGTAACTAGATTGATAAACCAATATTTTTCAGAAAGATATTAATCGAGTACATATAAGTGCAATCGCGACTTGCTAGTACATCTCGCACCGGCACATTTGGTGGCCTACCTCGGGCCCATAAGGAGTCTCTTAACTGTAATCTTGCGAAACGATTCAGGGCACATGACCACACAATATGCTCGATGTCGTGGTAACCATTGCCACAAGCGCAGATACCATTTTCAGCGAGGCCAATTCGCCATAGATGCGTACCCAACTCGGAGTGATTAGACATAAGTCGGGACATCACACGAATGAAATCGCGACCCACTTTCATCCCCTCAAACCAAGGCTTCGTCGATACCTTTGGAATTATAGAGTATAGCCAACGTCCTAGGTCTCCATTGCTCCATGAAGCTTGACAACTTTCGAGTGTCTTCTGACGAGAAATGCTAAAAAATTCGTTGAAGCAGATTGGTCTTTCGTAAATATCACCTTCCAATGCGTTCACTTTAGCCAATGAGTCTGCCTTTTCATTGCCCGGAATAGAGCAATGCGAAGGGACCCAGACTAACGATATTAAATAGGACCGCTCAGATAAAGCTCTCAAATGTTCCCGTATTTTCCCCAGGAAATATAGGGGATACTTTCCTGGTTTCATCGCCCGGAGAGCTTCTATTGAGCTTTGGCTGTCCGTAACGATGAAGTAATGGTCTTTGGGCAAGGTTTCAATGATCTCGAGGGTGTACTGAATAGCAGCTAATTCTGCGACGGAAACTGAAGCCGGATCACTGAGTTTGTAAGAAGCGGTGATGTTCTGATTGAAGATTCCAAAGCCAGTGGACCTGTTGATGTTTGATCCATCAGTGTAAAACATCTTTTCACAGTTGACTGTTCTGAATTTGTTATTAAAAATATTTGGGGTCACTTGAGGGCGTACGTGATCCGGGATTCCACGAATTTCTTCTTTCATGGATGTGTCGAAAAACACAGTAGAATTAGAAGTATCCAAGAAATGAGCACGGTTGGGAATATATGAAGAAGGATTGATATTTTGAGCCATGAAATTAAAGTACAAGGACATGAAACGGGTCTGAGAATTGAGCTCGATAAGCCTTTCGAAGTTCAGTTTTTGCAATGACCGAGCGGAAATATATATTGGAGAAGCCAAGTGAAAGAAAAACTAACAGAAAAGATGAATTTTTTGGAAAAAGATACGCTCAGAGACAGGACTCGAACCTGCGTTCTTATGCATTCCGTGCATACGCGCTACCATTTCGCCACTCTGATCTTGTTTTAGCCACTGCAAAACTCAAAACAGACACAGTAGCAACGTACATCGAACATGGTCTACATCCTGGCCGTCTCACCCGACCGATATCTCACATCCAAACATCTTCTCTGTTCATCAAACACTAGTCCTCTCGCTTTATACCTATTTCTCCGATCAAGCATTGAGTAGGAGAGTGTATTTATAATCGCTTGTCACCTTCTTAATGGTGCCAGTCGCTGGCTGGACATCGTCAGCGACAGACCCCTATGAAGGTTGTATTGATTGTCTGTCCTTTCCTACCAGAAGCAGATTGTTACGGAAAATCAAACCGCAATTGTTTTTAACGATTTATTAATTTTTAGTTTGACGTAAAGCCGCCATGACTATGTTCAGTTTTTGCAATGACCGAGCGGAAATATATATTGGAGAAGCCAAGTGAAAGAAAAACTAACAGAAAAGATGAATTTTTTGGAAAAAGATACGCTCAGAGACAGGACTCGAACCTGCGTTCTTATGCATTCCGTGCATACGCGCTACCATTTCGCCACTCTGATCTTGTTTTAGCCACTGCAAAACTCGAAACAGACACAGTAGCAACGTACATCGAACATGGTCTACATCCTGGCCGTCTCACCCGACCGATATCTCACATCCAAACATCTTCTCTGTTCATCAAACACTAGTCCTCTCGCTTTATACCTATTTCTCCGATCAAGCATTGAGTAGGAGAGTGTATTTATAATCGCTTGTCACCTTCTTAATGGTGCCAGTCGCTGGCTGGACATCGTCAGCGACAGACCCCTATGAAGGTTGTATTGATTGTCTGCCCTTTCCTACCAGAAGCAGATTGTTACGGAAAATCCAACCTCACTTGTTTTTAACGATTTATTAATTTTTAGTTTGACGTAAAGCCGCCATGACTATGTTCAGTTTTTGCAATGACTGAGCGGAAATATATATTGGAGAAGCCAAGTGAGGAAAAACTAACAGAAAAGATGAATTTTTTGGAAAAAGATACGCTCAGAGACAGGACTCGAACCTGCGTTCTTATGCATTCCGTGCATACGCGCTACCATTTCGCCACTCTGATCTTGTTTTAGCCACTGCAAAACTCGAAACAGACACAGTAGCAACGTACATCGAACATGGTCTACATCCTGGCCGTCTCACCCGACCGATATCTCACATCCAAACATCTTCTCTGTTCATCAAACACTAGTCCTCTCGCTTTATACCTATTTCTCCGATCAAGCATTGAGTAGGAGAGTGGCAGACAATCAATACAACCTTCATAGGGGTCTGTCGCTGACGATGTCCAGCCAGCGACTGGCACCATTAAGAAGGTGACAAGCGATTATAAATACACTCTCCTACTCAATGCTTGATCGGAGAAATAGGTATAAAGCGAGAGGACTAGTGTTTGATGAACAGAGAAGATGTTTGGATGTGAGATATCGGTCGGGTGAGACGGCCAGGATGTAGACCATGTTCGATGTACGTTGCTACTGTGTCTGTTTCGAGTTTTGCAGTGGCTAAAACAAGATCAGAGTGGCGAAATGGTAGCGCGTATGCACGGAATGCATAAGAACGCAGGTTCGAGTCCTGTCTCTGAGCGTATCTTTTTCCAAAAAATTCATCTTTTCTGTTAGTTTTTCTTTCACTTGGCTTCTCCAATATATATTTCCGCTCAGTCATTGCAAAAACTGAACATAGTCATGGCGGCTTTACGTCAAACTAAAAATTAATAAATCGCTTTCGAAGTTTTCAATCACCATCGGATTCAAGATATCGCATCGGATTAGCAATCGATATGAGAGATCCCAGAATCGATTTTTCAACGGTAAGACGCCCGCGAGCACTTCGAGACTCATCGTGTGAGTCGACTGCATGCAACCTAAGGCAATACGCAAACAACGATACTGAATTCTTTCCAGTTTAATGAAATGGGTATTCGCGGCGGATCGGAAGCAGAAGCATCCATATTCCATTACAGACAGTACCGTTGTTTTGTACAACCTTATTAAGTCTCCTGGGTGAGCTCCCCACTAAGTTCCAGTTATTGTACGAAGAAAATTTATTCTCTGCTGGCATTTTTGTTTCAGATACCTAATGTGACATCCCCAGGTTCCCTTGGAGTCGAACCAGACCCCGAGATATTTAAATGTAAAGACCTGAGCTATGGTTTCACCCCTTAGTTGAAGCTGTAATTGTGCTGGTTCTCGCTTCCTTGAAAATACAACCAACTCAGTTTTCTCCGTAGAGAACTCGATACCCATCTGAAGAGCCCATGATGACAAGTTGTCGAGAGTATCTTGTAATGGTCCTTGAAGATCGGCAGCTTTGGGTCCTATAATAGACACAACGCTGTCGTCGGCAAGTTGTCTTAGCTTGCAAGATGTATTGATACATTCATTAATGTTGTTCACGTAAAAATTGTATAAAAGGGGGCTTAAGCATGAGCCCTGAGAAAGACTCATGTAACTGAATCGCATTGTCGACAAATCACCATGCGCGAAATACATGTGTTTCTCGGACAATAGATTATACAAAAAGTTATTCAAACCTGGCGAAAGACCATGCTGATGCAACTTCTCAGACAGGATATTTATAGAAACTGAGTCGAAAGCCCCCTTGATATCTAGGAAAACTGATGCCATTTGTTCTTTACGAGTAAATGCCATTTGAATTTCTGTTGAGAGCTACGCAAGGCACTCGTTCGTTCCTTTCCCCTTGCGGAAGCCAAATTGTGTATCTGAAAGCAAACCATTAGTCTCGGTTTCCCTGGTTTTTGAATGGCGATCACTCTCACTTGTCTCCAGTCGTGTGGTACAATATTACCCTCTAGGAACTCGTTGAATAAATTCAGCAAGCGTCTTTTGGCGGTGTCAGGCAGATTCTTCAACAAGTTGAATTTGATTCTGTCTAGCCCCGGAGCTTTATTGTTACATGACAGGAGCGCAAGTGAGAACTCTACCATTGAAAACGATGTGTCGTTTCTGTTTGATGACGTGACGTGGGTGATCTTCTGCTCCGGAACAGAGTCAGGACATACTTTTTTAGCGAAATCGAATATCCAGCGGTGAGAATATTCCTCATTTTCGTTCGTGGTATTATGGTTGCGCATTCGTCGGGCCGTATTCCAAAGAGTGCTCATTGATGTTTCTCTCGACAATCCCTCTACGAACCGACGCCAATAACCGCGTTTCTTAGCTTTAATTAGGCTTTTCATTTTAAAATCTAACGACGCGTATTTTCGATAATTATCTGGTGTTCCATTTTTTCTAAACGCGATGAACGCTGAAGTTTTTTCCTCTTTCAGCTCTGAGCACTCTTTGTCCCACCACGGGTTGGGAGGATAGATGTAAGTTTTCGCGCCGGGTACACGTTTGGTCTGAGATTGAATCGCGGTATCGAGAATCAAGTCAGCCAGAAATGTGTACTCTTCCTCCGGAGGAAGTTCTTGTGTTGTAGCTAGTTTCTCAGATATCGAATTTGCGTAGTATTTCCAATCAATATTTCGTGTGAGGTCATACGAAACATTGATTGTCTCCAATGATCTCAATCCGCTAGTGATTGAAATTACGATCGGCAAATGATCGCTACCGTGGGGATCAGGGATTACCTTCCACTTGCAATCCAACCTTAGCGATGTCGAACAAATGGAAAGATCCAGTGCACTTGGTCTCGCTGATGGTGCAGGAATCCGTGTCATTTCTCCCGTATTCAAAATGGTCATATTGAAGTTATCGCAAAGATCATAGATCAAAGTTGATCTGTTATCATAATGAAGACAGCCCCATCCCGTACCATGAGAGTTAAAGTCTCCTAAAACTAACGTTGGTGCAGGAAGGAGAGTTATGAGGTCGCAAAACCGTCGGTGCCCAATCGAGGCTCTTGGGGGAATGTAGACGGAAGCAATGCAAAGGTCTTTGCCTTTCATTGTGACTTGACATGCGACAACTTCAATATCTGGTATCGAGGGGAGGTTAATACGATGGAAGGAATAGCACTTTTTGATCACTAAAAGTACTCCTCCGTACGGGGTTTCTCGATCCCAGCGAATAATGTTAATATCGTGGAAGTTGAGGGGTATTTCAGAAGTTATCCATGATTCACATAAAGCAAATGCGTCACATTGTAAGTTGTTTATTAAGAATTTAAAATAATCTATTTTAGGAATGATACTTCTGCAATTCCACTGTAGAACAGTGATCAAATCCTTAATCTCTTTCAATGATTTAGCCATTGAAGGATATGATCGCTGAAAGGAGGGGCCATTTTGCAGTCAACTGCTTCAAAAATGATTCAACTGTGGGTATAATAGCTATCACAAAGCTTTTAAAAGGATCAGGCATGTTGAAAGTAGATAGGATCCACTCCACAATGTCGGGAAATTTTATAAACCCAGCACTGGTCTGATTCTCTGACTGATCTCGTGGAACACTGAGGGGTGCCGATGTTCCAGGAAGTGCTGGATACCCCTTGTCGGATCTAAGATTTCCTAGACCTGGAGCAATTTGCTTTGATTTTTTTGGAGCACTAAGTTTAGATGTTGTATTTGATGGTCCCTGAGAAGATATCTTCGGGCCTTTACAAGGAAGTTTGTTGGACGTAATATTTTTTCGCTTCCTAAAACTTCTAGGCACAGTAGAAGATGTACCTTATTGGGGATCGTCAGACTCACATTCGTCAGCTGACAAGCAAGTAAAGAGATTGGTACTGGTCGGTGGTGTAGCTTTCTCTAGCATTTCAGCATATGAACGCTTGGAACGCTCTTTAAGAGACTTTTTCAGTTTATCTGCGCGTGATTTATATGTTGGACATGAAGAGATATCATGAGGAGTATTCCCACAGTAGACACATTTTTCAGAATTTCTACTGCACGATTCGTCCTCATGATTTTCTCCACATTTACCACACCTATCTTTATTACCACAGTGTGAAGCGGTGTTACCTAATTGTTTGCATTTTATGCAGTTCATAACACGTGGCACAAATAGACGAACAGGAAGACGAACCCTGTCCAAGAGGACGAAGTTAGGTAAAGCAGACCCGGCGAAAGTTACTCGAAACGACGCTGACGGGAGATAAGACTTGGTTCCGTCTTCAGTGATTGATACTGAGCTCAATTGCTTGAAATCGAGTATCTTCACTTTCTGAAGTAAAGAATCACTGAAGCCACCAGTTCCATAATTCAACAAATCCTCGCATGTCAGCGTCGAATCCGTAACCACCCCGTCTATTTCCACTTCATGAGCGGGCACGTATACGCGGTACAGTGGAACAAACAGCTCGCATCTAACAATATCGTTTGCCTGTTGTACATTGGAAACAACGACTTTCAATTTATCTGGTCTGATTTTTTCAATTTTGGTCACGGCCGAAAATCGCTTCGTAAGATCTTGTGAAATTTTCAAAATGTGCAATGGTTTTCCTTTGGTCCGAAAATACACCACCCATGTTCCGGTTGATATAGAGGGATTTTTATAGTATCCATCGGTTCCATTGAATCTAAATCCATTATAATGATTTCAGCATGGATTTAGATGGATTCACGTAAAAAAATAAAATGAAAGTAATTCACGTGAAATTAATAAAATGAAAGTAAAGAACAAATACTAAACTTAAAGATAACACAAAAATAAGGAAACAAAGAATACTTAATTAAAGATACACTAAATTGAATTTGATACGTCTTCCAGTCACGGTGAGTTAGCTTTGTTAACTCTCATCCAAATGATCAGGAACGATAACAGCAATATTCCGAAGAGGTAACGATCCAATCGAATCCGGAAAAATCAACGCTAGACGTCTCTGCTCTGCTTGCTGCTTCAGCAACACGTCCAAGTCGATACGGTGCCGATATCCAAACACAGCCTGTTCCACGGTTCTTGATGTTTTTTTCTCAATTAATTATCTTTTCTCCTAAGCCAAGAGCTACTTTTCTTAAACCAAACAATAATCACATTCTCAAATTGAATGGCTTGGAATTTATTTACTTATTTATTTATTATTAAATTTATTCATCTGACAATAAAATGGTCTTAATGTATATGTTTAGTCAAGTCATAAAATTGTAGATCGCTGTACTTTCTGCACGAATTTGTGTGATGGTTCATCAAATTCAAAAAGTTGTTCAACGATGCCAAATGTCCTCAAGCATGATGTTATCGGTTCATAATACCCGAACGTCGATCGATGAAATCTCGGCTGAAATAAACTGGTATAGCGCAGTGATCGTTGTGCAGCACGAAAATCGAGTTGAGACAAAATCTTCGGTGAGTCGATATCCCCGTTGATCAGTTTTGCCACGAAAGTAGTTTGCTGAATTTTCCTGCGTCGTTCCAATGAGTCGAGTCCGATCAGTCGACAGCGATCGTGGTATGGTGGAAGATCAAGCGGGTTCTGCCAGGAAAGGTTTCTTAGAGCAAGACGAACAAATCGTTTCTGAACGCGCTCAATCCGTAAGTTCCATGTAAGTTGATAAGGACTCCAAATTACGCTAGCATTTTCCAGTATTGGACGAACCAAAGAGCAATATAACGCCTTCAAACAATACGGATCTTTGAAGTCCCGCCCGATCTTTGCAATAAAACCTAGTTGCCGTGTCGCTTTTGAAATTATAGATAAATGATGCAGATTGAAGGTAAGTTTGGCATCTAACAAAACACCAAGGTCATTAACATGGTCAACTCTCTGGAGCGTTTGTCCATCAATTGCATAGTCGAATCGAATTGGGTTCAGTATTCGGTGAAACGTTATGACCTGGCGTTTTGAAATGCTGACAATCAACCAGTTTGTACGACACCAGGCGACAAATATATCTAGAAGTTTTTGAAGCCGGATGCAGTCGTGAATAGAGCGAACTACAAGATATAATTTCAAATCATCGGCATATACTAATCTGCAGCCAACTCCGAGCACCGAAACAGCATCGTTGAAGAACATATTGCTGTCTTGAGGAACTCCTGATAAATTTGAGAACGAAGATGATACACAAGAGCCGAGCTTAATTCGCAGGACTCTACCTCATAAGTAAAAGCGTAGCCAGTCAGTAAACTTTTGTGTGGCGCCCAGCCGCAACATCTTGCACAAGAGTATTCGGTGGTCAATTCGGTCGAAAGCTGCTTTCAGATCAGTGTATACTGCATCAATTTGTACTTTATTCTCCAAACTAGAAAAACAACTGGAAGTGAAATCTAAGAGATTCGTGCTGACTGAACGACCTGGCATAAATGCTGATTAATAGAGATGTAATTTTTTGTACGAAAAAGTACCTCAGTGCTTACAATTATTTCGAACAGTTTAGATGCAGCTGATAAATTGGTTATGCCTTGATAATTTATAACATTTGTACGATCACCGCTCTTGTATACAGGAAACATGAAAGACTGCTTCCAAGTCACCGGAAAAATGCCTTGCTCAAATGATTTGTTAAGTATACTGCACAAAGGATCGGCTAAAGCAGAAGCGCAATGACTGTACACCGCTGCTGGTCCGGCCGAGAACGATCGTTTCAACTTCTTCGCTGCGGCAACAATCATATCGGGAGTAACCAAAAATGTGTCAATGTGCACTAAATTCTCAGGAACATTCATTCTCAGCATCGATACCGGAGGCTGTTTTTTCTGCAAACACCGGAGCAAAGAACTCTGCAAACAGATCACATGACTCCAAGGATGACCTGGATTCCACACCATCGAGACAAACTTTTGAAGGAATTGATGAGCATTTACGTTTCGAGTTTACAAAAGTCCGCAAATGTTAGGGATTCCGACGAAGATCAGTTTGAACCCGCATAACGTAGGATTTGTACAACCCCGCGTTTAATTTGCGATAGTTTCCACTGAAACTTTTGAACATTCTTTTTATTTCAGAGCTCTTCCAGCGACGATGTTTGCGCTGCCAAGCATTTCGAATTCGTTTCAATTTACGAAGCAAAGCTGTGCTCCAAGGAGGACTTATTTGGCGGTTTTACAAAAGGCAAATATGAACTTAACCACTGAGTTATTTTGTTACAGAAAAAAGATTCCATTTCATTTGCGTTGTCGATATCTTGCAAAGCACTCCAGTTAACGTTTTGCAAGAATACAAGTGAAGCACCAAAATCAATTTTTCTATAATTTAATGGCCTTGATTCATTTGTGAAGTCCATGTTCCGGGAATTGTTTTCGCAGTCAGCAGCCAACGAGATAACTAAAGGCGGATGATGCGGGTCGACAGGTAGCAGTGGAGTAACACTACAATCAACTATTAATTGAAGCTCCGAAGAACAAAATACCAAATCGAGCAATCGCCCAAGATGATTTCTGCACTGGTTTGCTTGATGTAGATTTAAAAATCCATACCGTCGATCAGCGCTGTACCAGCAGCGGATGGCAACAAAGAACAAGCGGGTTGTGTTTCTTCATGCCGTTGATTCCACACAATGCGGGGCTGATGGAAACCACCACACACCAGAACAATATCATTCACAGAACCTTTACTGCACGGTTCCGAAACAGTTGAAATGTGCGCATCGATCACATCAACGTTTTGGCTTTTTTCAGGGGGAATGTACACACCGCATAGCAGTAACTTTCTACCCCGCACTGTAGCACTTGCACACACTTGTTCAAGATTATTCACCGTTTCAATAATAGAGCTGACGTGTTTTCGTGGAATGGCAATCAATACTCCACCAAACGATGCTTTGTCACTATTAGCTGAGCTGGGGTCACAGCGAAAAACATTTAAGAAATTTCCAAACAACTGCTGAGAGTGTATTCGGCTATCCAGTCCGGTCTCGGTCAAAAAGATGACATCAAAGTTGCAGTCGCTCGTCGTTAAAAAGATCTCGTCGATTTTTGTCCTCAATCCTCGAACATTCTGGTAGTACACCCAGATACCAACCTCATCTTGTTCGTCATTCTGCGACACGGGATAAAACAAATCAGCGCTTGATAATCTGGAAGCTAACGAATACTTGCCAAGATGAGTAGTTTGGAAGACCCCTCCACCACACCTACCCGCAGGACCAGGACGGCTGATGAACGCTGGGAGCGGTGGCACAACTGGAGAAGGAGGTCAGGGGCTTCCACAATATCAACTACGGTGCGTCCCTGTATACTGCATTGCATCACTGCTGAACTATTCCTCCTTGCGTTGAAACAGGCGTTGGAGATGGATCCACAGCAGCTGGTTTCCAAAATTTTTGGAATGATTTCTCCTCGAATTGGCGAAAATAGATTCCTTGGGGCCAAGTTGAAGATTTCAAGGCGATAGCTTGTAATGCAGGATCGAGGCCAACTTTAAATGATACAAAGGTCATGTTGCTAACACCGGTACCTTTGGCGACCAGTTTAACAACTACTGGATCCTCATTCATTTCAAGATTGGCTCGCACCATAGCAACAATCTCATCATTGGTGACGTCTGGACCATTTGCTTCGATCCAGATTTGCATTCGGAAGCTTTTTGTTCCAAGTCAGGCCCACGAGGTCTTTTGGCTGGACGGCGACGGCTAAATGGCCTGCGCTTATTGAGCGGTGTGAGAGTCAGAGGAGCAGGTTTCGACAATGTTTTGATTTCGTTTTGTAAACCATTAATTGCTTCCGTCAACGACACCAAAGGTGAATTTTCGTCTGCCAATTTCGTAATGGAGCGGAGATGCGAATTTTCGAACAAATTGGCGCAATCATCACACATCCAAAATAAATTTTTACGATGAGATGAGAAATAGCCCAATAGAGCGCGGGAAACTCCAGAGCATGCCATATGAAACATGCGTCCACAGTAGCCTCTGCATACAACGGAATCGATGTCTGCAATAATCAGACTGCACTTTGCGCAATTTTTCTCCGAACTCATTCTAAGTGCAGGAATACGCCTTTAACTATGCAGATGGTAAATCAAAGCAGGCAAACGGTTCGTCGATTGTTTATTGTCAAACTACAACGACGGCAGCAAGAAGGATAGCCACATGCACGACACAGATGAACGTGAATTACGACTTGACTAGCACTTGGCGATTTAGAATAACTCACTTCGATCCAGGCAGCATACAGTCATTCACTGATAAAAACTTTAGTGATTAACTAACGCGGAAACGGTTTGAAACGGCAAAAATACGGTATGTAAAAAAACACAACAAACGTAACTGGACAGTGTTCCCAACTGACATGGTCTGATCAAGCTAAATACTTAGGTTTAACGTATGACAAAAAACTCACTTTCAAGGAGCACATTGAAGGAATCAAGGCAAAGTGTAATAAATATATTAAATGCTTATATCTTCTTATAAACAGAAATTCTAAGCTCTGTCTAAAAAACAAATTGTTAATTTATAAATAAATTTTCAGACCAGCCATGCTTTATGCAGTAACAAATTTGGTCAAGTTGTTCCACCAGGAAGAAAACGCTTCAAAGGATTCAGAATAAAATTCTGAAAATGATTTTGAAGCGTCCTCCCTGGTTTAGTACAAATGAGTTACACAGACTCACAAATATAGAACCATTAGTTGTAATGCCACATAATATTATAAGCAAATTCCGACAAAAATCGATGCAATCTTCAATTGAATCGATTCGCTCTCTATATTAGTTAGTAAGTTAGTATATAAGTTCCTTTTCCCCATTACACAATACAAGTAGGTTTAGAATTTTCCCTACACAAAAATCTCAGAATTGCGGAAGCAAATAATGTCCTCATGGTAAGAACCAAATCATATATATAATCAGGGCCGGTGAAAGAGGTGGGTACGGTGGGTAGCACTACCCACCCGAAAATTCCAAAGGTGGTTAATTACCCACCTGAAATTTCGAACAAAAAAAAAGGCGGGTGGGTAATGTCAGAGACATAACTGGATGTCGTGAATACGAAAACAACTGACATTTTCCTTAACACTTCCGAATATCAATTGTGTGAATTATGCACGCATTCCCCTTTTTCACATTTTTCGCAAAAACAAAGAAAGCTTCACTTGATCTCGATTACTGTGAAATTCACACAGCGAAAAGTGCACAAATCTAAGCAAACTGTTCTTGATTTGCAGTAAACTGACGATATTTCCCTACGATTTGCGAACAACAAATCCTAATAGTTCTTTAGAAAAATTTTAGAGCCATTAGAACGGCTGATATTGTGTAATGCTCTCCACCGTTGTTTTTTTCCCAATGTTAATGACTGGCAGCTGTGACGTAATCGCTCTTGTCGAAAGCGTGCAGACGACACAAAACACATCTGCTCGCAGTGGCGATTGAATCCAAACTGATTGAATTTTTGCAATTTTGTTTTTTTTGCATAAATATCTGTTTATTAATCTTATTTTTGTGTATTACATCAACATTTTACAGTACAAGTGTTTTGACCCTTTGGCCTTTCATCTTTGTTGTTCATACGATTCGTTATTAATAATAGGTGTTTTAGTTACTCTTGTTTTACATACTAATGTTTAATCATAATATTTATTTTAATTATTAATAAAATATCTACCTACTTATAACTATCCCTAACCTAATACGTACAAATTTTGAATTATTTGTATTTCAGAGATTGAGCACCTCTCTTCAAATTTCGTGCAGTATTGTTCGAATTTTTGTTCTAGTATATCCAAGGAAGCCATCTCATGTACTTCACTAGTCCTTGTCCAAGGGGGTAGATTTAGAATCATCTTTAAGATCTTACTTTGAATGGGCTGAAGCCTAAGTTTGTGTGTTCGTGCACAGCCTCGCCAAACAGGGACTGCGTATTCAATTGCGGGGTAGATGATTTGTTTATAGACAGCCATCTGATTCTTCAGGCAAAGTTTAGATGTTCTACAAATCAGCGGATACAGAGACCTAATGAGTATGCTGCATTTTTGAACGATTTTGTCAATATGTGACTTGAATATCAGATGTCTGTCAAAGGTGAGTCCTAGATAGATAACTTCATCGGACCATTGAATGACCTCATCACCGAATCGTATTCTGCATTCGTCTGATGGAACAAGTTTTGAAGATCTTGAATGTGGAAACAAGATGACCTGAGTTTTTGCTGCATTGATCACAATTTTCCAGCTTGTAAAATATTCAGTTAGTGCGTCCAGACCTGTCTGTAGTTTATTCTTCAGAGCATTAATGACACGACCTTTGTAAAGAACGGCAGTATCATCAGCAAATTGTGACAGAACACCACCACCTGGAAGAGGTGGGATGTCTGATGTGAAAATGTTGTATACAAATGGGACTTAGGATACTTCCCTGGGGTACACCAGCAGGAATAGTAAATCTTTCTGAAAGTGCATTATTCAGAGAAACCTGGAATGCTCTATCTGCAAGATAATTTTTGATAATTTTAATAAGATACATGGGCAAATTATACCTATGCAATTTAAACACCAGGCCATCGTGCCACACATTATCGAATGCCTTTTCAATATCCAATATTGCCATGGCAGTCGTTTTGGACACTGATTTGTTTTGCTGGATGACGTTGTTAACCCTTGTGAGTTGGTGAATGGTGGATCTTCCTTTCCGGAACCCAAACTGTTCTTCCAGAATTATATCCTGTTCATCTGCGAAAGCAAGAATTCGCTTCTGTATTGACTTTTCAAACAGCTTGGATAGGGCAGAGAGTAACCTGATGGGCCGATAGCTCTTGGAAAGGGAAGGATCTTTCCCCGGTTTCAATACTGGGATAACTTTAGCTAACTTCCACTTTGAAGGGAAGTAACCAAGCTCCCAGCACCTGTTGAAAATTTTAGCTAAGAAGACAAATGAGCGAATACTCAAATGTTTCAGCTCAATTTTGAATGTGTTGTCGAAACCGGGGGCCTTCATATTTTTGGATTTTTTCACAATAGCCATCAGCTCATTCGCAGTGACTCTACTTTCCTCAGGAACTAAGCTGTCTGATTGGTCAACCTCAGCTACTCATCTGCAACGGCTCTTTCATGTGGACTAACAATGTTGAGTCCTAAATTGTGAGAACACACAAGATTGAATTTTTGTTAAGAGATTTCCTTTTATGTGATTTCGTTTGTAGCTTTTTCACTAATGGGCGGTCCTAACGGCTATAAAAATAGCAGCATACAGAATTTTATTGTCGATTATTTCATTTCGGATTTGCATAATTTATTGAAAGAAACTATCAACATGCTGTAGGGATTCGTTTCTAGCATTCACAAGGACCAAATTGAGGAACTCACTGCGATATTCACCACTTTTCGGAACATTTTTCCCGGACGATTTGTTGTACAGCAGCAGATATTTTGTTCTCTTCCTTAGAACGCGTTCTGACATGGTGTTGACATGGAGCAAATGAGACAGGTTTTTCAATAGTGTACTATTGAAATACTTCAATGCTTTTGCTATACACGTTTAAATTGAAAAATTTCGATTCTATTGGTAGTTAGATTATATAAATCCTTTCACAGATCACTGAGCTATGAGCTTTAAAAATACGAGAAAGGCAAACGCGCCTTATGAATTATCCTTTTTGATACTCGTTTATACCAAACATTTCAGAAAAGTTTAATTTTGAATTATTTGAGACTATGTCACAAAACTGAAAATTTTATCATAAAATTGTGATCATATTTCCGATGGCATGTCGCAAGAATTATGTTGATTCATTAGATACAACAATAGATATTCACGATCAAAAACTTATCACTCTCTCAGAGGGTAAATTTTGAAAAGGCACCCCATAGTAAAGTAAGTCGTATTCACGACAAAACAATGGAAATATTAGCATTATTCATAATAATACGAATATTTTTATTGTAATTCGGAATAATAAATAAAATCAAAATTATAGAATGCTAGTTCTCAAGGTAGAGCAAGGATGTGAAGATATACCGCAGAAAGATGAGACGTGACATGGGTCATTTGAGCAGGCAGAAATCTTTTAGTAACTTAACTTTTCCCCTCCAGCAAAGGAGCCGAGTTTAAGCATCTCATCAATGCGAATCACTCGGGTCTCTGAAATACCGGAAAATACCGATAAAGGTCTTTTACTCTTTACATTCCGAACCGGCAAAAGAAGAATGCAGTACCAAGTAGAAAGTAACAACTTTTGGTAGCTTTGTCGGAATAGTAAATAGTAGAAGACCTTCATCGGAATTTTCCGGCAGATGTTTAGGGTCGACTCATCTTGTAAAACGTGAAAGTTCAGTTACTAAAAGATTTCTGCATGATGAAATGAACCTTGTCACATCTCACCTTCTATATCTTCACATGAAGAAAATCACTCAAAATCCTTTGACGTAGGACTACGTTTTTTTTATTCAACAATAGGCACACTGCTTAAGCTCTAAGATGCCAAGGGTATTTTTTAATCTTAATTAACGACTAACTTAAAACTAGAATAGTATCATTAGGTAATGTCGTATCGGGGTCGCGGATTCTCGAATTTTTGCTTTCTATACCGGTGTGCAAATTCAAAATACTGAGAACCGTACAAACAGTGCTCAGGTTTTGAACATCTATATCTCAATCATTTTGAATTAATGTTCCATATCATTACATAAACTGCATTGAAAATATTTCTACACTTCGTTTGAAGTAGATGAATCTATATCTATGAAATCATATTTCAGATAATTGGTGATCGAAACTTCAGTTGGTAAAGAAAATCTTTGTCATGGTTTCTTCTAACAAATACATACAAGTTCACGGTTTCCATTAAATTTCTGCGTTTCAATGAGTGTGTTTACTTCTAAGAAAATCACTCATACAAACCAAGATTCTGTATCGAATAAACTTGAACTCTGTGTGGTTCAGAAAAGAAGTAAAGGTTGCTAACACATCGCTCAAACAGTTCAGGAACTAACCAGAAAAACATAATTTTGTGTGCAGGCCTATTTTTTATTCTTCAGCATTATCATCTTCAAATGACATGCAATCGTTCTAGCACTTTTCATAATTTTTTAATACCATCCTTATAGAATGATTTGTCACTGGTCTAAACATCGGCTTCCTTTGCGACGATAACTGTCTTTTTCGAACCAAAAATTTTTCGCTTGCGTGTCTTTTTCTGATCCGCAAAGGACAAGCATTCGTTGGGGCTGGATAATTGTGAGCAAGGTGGATGAGGAAACAGATCGCAGCCCAATTCGTTCAATTTTTTTTATTGTTTTCATTGACTTATGGCACGGGGCATTGTCTTGGTTAACGGTGAATCACTTTTGATGGTACTTTCATGTTCAAGATAGTCAATGTCAATTATACCTCGAACATCTAAAAAACTTATGCCATAATTTTTCCAGCTACCTGTTACGATTTCAGATGGCTTTCCCAGTCTGAGTGCTGGTATGACTCCTAATAAAAACAACGGAATCGATGCCTGCAATAATCAGACTGCACTTTGCGCAATTTTTCTCCGAACTCATTCTAAGTGCAGGAATACGCCTTTAACTATGCAGATGGTAAATCAAAGCAGGCAAACGGTTCGTCGATTGTTTATTGTCAAACTACAACGACGGCAGCAAGAAGGATAGCCACATGCACGACACAGATGAACGTGAATTACGACTTGACTAGCACTTGGCGATTTAGAATAACTCACTTCGATCCAGGCAGCATACAGTCATTCACTGATAAAAACTTTAGTGATTAACTAACGCGGAAACGGTTTGAAACGGCAAAAATACGGTATGTAAAAAAACACAACAAACTTAACTGGACAGTGTTCCCAACTGACATGGTCTGATCAAGCTAAATACTTAGGTTTAACGTATGACAAAAAACTCACTTTCAAGGAGCACATTGAAGGAATCAAGGCAAAGTGTAATAAATATATTAAATGCTTATATCTTCTTATAAACAGAAATTCTAAGCTCTGTCTAAAAAACAAATTGTTAATTTATAAATAAATTTTCAGACCAGCCATGCTTTATGCAGTAACAAATTTGGTCAAGTTGTTCCACCAGGAAGAAAACGCTTCAAAGGATTCAGAATAAAATTCTGAAAATGATTTTGAAGCGTCCTCCCTGGTTTAGTACAAATGAGTTACACAGACTCACAAATATAGAACCATTAGTTGTAATGCCACATAATATTATAAGCAAATTCCGACAAAAATCGATGCAATCTTCAATTGAATCGATTCGCTCTCTATATTAGTTAGTAAGTTAGTATATAAGTTCCTTTTCCCCATTACACAATACAAGTAGGTTTAGAATTTTCCCTACACAAAAATCTCAGAATTGCGGAAGCAAATAATGTCCTCATGGTAAGAACCAAATCATATATATAATCAGGGCCGGTGAAAGAGGTGGGTACGGTGGGTAGCACTACCCACCCGAAAATTCCAAAGGTGGTTAATTACCCACCTGAAATTTCGAACAAAAAAAAGGCGGGTGGGTAATGTCAGAGACATAACTGGATGTCGTGAATACGAAAACAACTGACATTTTCCTTAACACTTCCGAATATCAATTGTATGAATTATGCACGCATTCCCCTTTTTCACATTTTTCGCAAAAACAAAGAAAGCTTCACTTGATCTCGATTACTGTGAATTTCACACAGCGAAAAGTGCACAAATCTAAGCAAACTGTTCTTGATTTGCAGTAAACTGACGATATTTCCCTACGATTTGCGAACAACAAATCCTAATAGTTCTTTAGAAAAATTTTAGAGCCATTAGAACGGCTGATATTGTGTAATGCTCTCCACCGTTGTTTTTTTCCCAATGTTAATGACTGGCAGCTGTGACGTAATCGCTCTTGTCGAAAGCGTGCAGACGACACAAAACACATCTGCTCGCAGTGGCGATTGAATCCAAACTGATTGAATTTTTGCAATTTTGTTTTTTTTGCATAAATATCTGTTTATTAATCTTATTTTTGTGTATTACATCAACATTTTACAGTACAAGTGTTTTGACCCTTTGGCCTTTCATCTTTGTTGTTCATACGGTTCGTTATTAATAATAGGTGTTTTAGTTACTCTTGTTTTACATGCTAATGTTTAATCATAATATTTATTTTAATTATTAATAAAATATCTACCTACTTATAACTATCCCTAACCTAATACGTACAAATTTTGAATTATTTGTATATCAGAGATTGAGCACCTCTCTTCAAATTTCGTGCAGTATTGTTCGAATTTTTGTTCTAGTATATCCAAGGAAGCCATCTCATGTACTTCACTAGTCCTTGTCCAAGGGGGTAGATTTAGAATCATCTTTAAGATCTTACTTTGAATGGGCTGAAGCCTAAGTTTGTGTGTTCGTGCACAGCCCCGCCAAACAGGGACTGCGTATTCAATTGCGGGGTAGATGATTTGTTTATAGACAGCCATCTGATTCTTCAGGCAAAGTTTAGATGTTCTACAAATCAGCGGATACAGAGACCTAATGAGTATGCTGCATTTTTGAACGATTTTGTCAATATGTGACTTGAATATCAGATGTCTGTCAAAGGTGAGTCCTAGATAGATAACTTCATCGGACCATTGAATGACCTCATCACCGAATCGTATTCTGCATTCGTCTGATGGAACAAGTTTTGAAGATCTTGAATGTGGAAACAAGATGACCTGAGTTTTTGCTGCATTGATCACAATTTTCCAGCTTGTAAAATATTCAGTTAGTGCGTCCAGACCTGTCTGTAGTTTATTCTTCAGAGCATTAATGACACGACCTTTGTAAAGAACGGCAGTATCATCAGCAAATTGTGACAGAACACCACCACCTGGAAGAGGTGGGATGTCTGATGTGAAAATGTTGTATACAAATGGGACTTAGGATACTTCCCTGGGGTACACCAGCAGGAATAGTAAATCTTTCTGAAAGTGCATTATTCAGAGAAACCTGGAATGCTCTATCTGCAAGATAATTTTTGATAATTTTAATAAGATACATGGGAAAATTATACCTATGCAATTTAAACACCAGGCCATCGTGCCACACATTATCGAATGCCTTTTCAATATCCAATATTGCCATGGCAGTCGTTTTGGACACTGATTTGTTTTGCTGGATGACGTTGTTAACCCTTGTGAGTTGGTGAATGGTGGATCTTCCTTTCCGGAACCCAAACTGTTCTTCCAGAATTATATCCTGTTCATCTGCGAAAGCAAGAATTCGCTTCTGTATTGACTTTTCAAACAGCTTGGATAGGACAGAGAGTAAGCTGATGGGCCGATAGCTCTTGGAAAGGGAAGGATCTTTCCCCGGTTTCAATACTGGGATAACTTTAGCTAACTTCCACTTTGAAGGGAAGTAACCAAGCTCCCAGCACCTGTTGAAAATTTTAGCTAAGAAGACAAATGAGCGAATACTCAAATGTTTCAGCTCAATTTTGAATGTGTTGTCGAAACCGGGGGCCTTCATATTTTTGGATTTTTTCACAATAGCCATCAGCTCATTCGCAGTGACTCTACTTTCCTCAGGAACTAAGCTGTCTGATTGGTCAACCTCAGCTACTCATCTGCAACGGCTCTTTCATGTGGACTAACAATGTTGAGTCCTAAATTGTGAGAACACACAAGATTGAATTCTTGTTAAGAGATTTCCTTTTATGTGATTTCGTTTGTAGCTTTTTCACTAATGGGCGGTCCTAACGGCTATAAAAATAGCAGCATACAGAATTTTATTGTCGATTATTTCATTTCGGATTTGCATAATTTATTGAAAGAAACTATCAACATGCTGTAGGGATTCGTTTCTAGCATTCACAAGGACCAAATTGAGGAACTCACTGCGATATTCACCACTTTTCGGAACATTTTTCCCGTACGATTTGTTGTACAGCAGCAGATATTTTGTTCTCTTCCTTAGAACGCGTTCTGACATGGTGTTGACATGGAGCAAATGAGACAGGTTTTTCAATAGTGTACTATTGAAATACTTCAATGCTTTTGCTATACACGTTTAAATTGAAAAATTTCGATTCTATTGGTAGTTAGATTATATAAATCCTTTCACAGATCACTGAGCTATGAGCTTTAAAAATACGAGAAAGGCAAACGCGCCTTATGAATTATCCTTTTTGATACTCGTTTATACCAAACATTTCAGAAAAGTTTAATTTTGAATTATTTGAGACTATGTCACAAAACTGAAAATTTTATCATAAAATTGTGATCATATTTCCGATGGCATGTCGCAAGAATTATGTTGATTCATTAGATACAACAATAGATATTCACGATCAAAAACTTATCACTCTCTCAGAGGGTAAATTTTGAAAAGGCACCCCATAGTAAAGTAAGTCGTATTCACGACAAAACAATGGAAATATTAGCATTATTCATAATAATACGAATATTTTTATTGTAATTCGGAATAATAAATAAAATCAAAATTATAGAATGCTAGTTCTCAAGGTAGAGCAAGGATGTGAAGATATACCGCAGAAAGATGAGACGTGACATGGGTCATTTGAGCAGGCAGAAATCTTTTAGTAACTTAACTTTTCCCCTCCAGCAAAGGAGCCGAGTTTAAGCATCTCATCAATGCGAATCACTCGGGTCTCTGAAATACCGGAAAATACCGATAAAGGTCTTTTACTCTTTACATTCCGAACCGGCAAAAGAAGAATGCAGTACCAAGTAGAAAGTAACAACTTTTGGTAGCTTTGCCGGAATAGTAAATAGTAGAAGACCTTCATCGGAATTTTCCGGCAGATGTTTAGGGTCGACTCATCTTGTAAAACGTGAAAGTTTAGTTACTAAAAGATTTCCGCATGATGAAATGAACCTTGTCACATCTCACCTTCTATATCTTCACATGAAGAAAATCACTCAAAATCCTTTGACGTAGGACTACGTTTTTTTTATTCAACAATAGGCACACTGCTTAAGCTCTAAGATGCCAAGGGTATTTTCTAATCTTAATTAACGACTAACTTAAAACTAGAATAGTATCATTAGGTAATGTCGTATCGGGGTCGCGGATTCTCGAATTTTTGCTTTCTATACCGGTGTGCAAATTCAAAATACTGAGAACCGTACAAACAGTGCTCAGGTTTTGAACATCTATATCTCAATCATTTTGAATTAATGTTCCATATCATTACATAAACTGCATTGAAAAAATTTCTACACTTCGTTTGGAGTAGATGAATCTATATCTATGAAATCATATTTCAGATAATTGGTGATCGAAACTTCAGTTGGTAAAGAAAATCTTTGTCATGGTTTCTTCTAACAAATACATACAAGTTCACGGTTTCCATTAAATTTCTGCGTTTCAATGAGTGTGTTTACTTCTAAGAAAATCACTCATACAAACCAAGATTCTGTATCGAATAAACTTGAACTCTGTGTGGTTCAGAAAAGAAGTAAAGGTTGCTAACACATCGCTCAAACAGTTCAGGAACTAACCAGAAAAACATAATTTTGTGTGCAGGCCTATTTTTTATTCTTCAGCATTATCATCTTCAAATGACATGCAATCGTTCTAGCACTTTTCATAATTTTTTAATACCATCCTTATAGAATGATTTGTCACTGGTCTAAACATCGGCTTCCTTTGCGACGATAACTGTCTTTTTCGAACCAAAAATTTTTCGCTTGCGTGTCTTTTTCTGATCCGCAAAGGACAAGCATTCGTTGGGGCTGGATAATTGTGAGCAAGGTGGATGAGGAAACAGATCGCAGCCCAATTCGTTCAATTTTTTTTATTGTTTTCATTGACTTATGGCACGGGGCATTGTCTTGGTTAACGGTGAATCACTTTTGATGGTACTTTCATGTTCAAGATAGTCGATGTCAATTTTTTTTTTTTTTTCATAAATACGTTTATTTCATAGGCAATATACATAAGTTTTTCTTCGCCGTGGCATCCACAATACATAGTAGTTTAAACCTAATACATTTCGAATATCATATTAGTATGTTGGTACTCATTAGTTAATCTAAACACTGTTTTTATCAAGCGAGTTGCTATTTTAAATTACATTAAATAAAATACATTTATTTTGTACATGATCTTATAACTATTTCAGGATTGTTTGTATCAGTTCACCACTTATATTCAATATCCTATAGTTGGCTATTGGTTGAACTCATGGAAGAGAAAACAGTTTAACATAAAATAAAATTTAAATTGGAACTCCAATGGATTTAATGAAATGATAAAGAAGTTTCATGTATGGAAGGTCACGACAAGCAAGAATGTCGCGAACTGGGACATTGGATAGTCTACCTTGGGTACGCAAGGAATTTATTAGTTGAGATCTGACATCACGAAACTCCACGCATGTCCAAACAACATGGTCAATATCGCGGTAACCTTCGCCGCAAGCACAATGATTAGTCTCGGAAAGTCCAATTCGAAGGAGATGTGCATCTAACGTGTAGTGATTGGACATGAGTCTGGACATCACACGAATGAAATCTCTACTCACATCCAGTCCCCTGAACCATGCCTTTGTCGATATTTTAGGAATAATTGAGTGCATCCACCGACCCAGATCATCTTTATCCCAAGAAGCTTGCCAGCTGGCAAGTGTTCTTTGGCGAGACGCGCTATAGAATTCGTTGAAAGCAATCGGTCTCTCATAAATTTCACCCTCAATAGCACCACGTTTGGCTAAAATATCGGCTCTTTCATTGCCTGGAATGGAGCAATGAGCCGGAACCCAAACTATTGTGATTAGATAATTATTATTCAATATGTCGTTCAGACACTGTTTTATTTTACCCAAGAAAAACGGTTCATTTTTGCCAGCAGCGTTTGAGCGAATGGCTTCAATTGCACTCAGACTATCTGTGAAGAGGAAATAATGGTTTGGAGATAATGTGACGATTACATTCAAGCTATAATGAACTGCTGCTAACTCTGCTATATAAACAGATGCAGGTTCTTGAAGCTTGAATGAGGCCGAAACATTATTGTTGAACATACCAAACCCTGTCGCTTCTTCCATTCGCGATCCGTCCGTGTAAAACATTTTCTCAGAGTTAATATGCCTGAACTTACTTGAAAATATTTTTGGGATTTCCATAGAGCGTAGGTGGTCCGGGATTCCACGCACTTCGCTCTGCATGGATGTGTCGAAAAATAAAGTTGAGTCAGGTACATTTAGGAGGCTGACACGGATAGGAATATATCTTGAAGGGTTGATTTCCTGTGACATATGGTTAAAATATACTGTCATGAATTTTGTTTGAGATCGAAGCTCGACTAGTCGTTCGAAATTATTAATTACCATGGGATTCAGCACATCACATCTTATTAGCAGGCGTGATGAAAGCTCCCAAAATCGATCTTTTAATGGAAGAACTCCCGCCAGAACTTCAAGACTCATTGTATGTGTCGAATGCATGCAGCCTAAAGCAATTCGCAAACAACGGTACTGAATTCGCTCAAGTTTGATAATATGAGAATTTGCAGCGGAACGAAAACAAACGCATCCATATTCCATCACTGAAAGTATCGTTGTCTGATACAATTTTATTAGATCTTGCGGATGAGCACCCCACCAAGACCCTGTTATTGTTCGAAGAAAATTTACTCTTTGTTGGCATTTCGTTATCAGATACCTAATGTGTCCTCCCCACGTGCATTTGGAATCAAACCACACCCCGAGGTATTTGAAAGTCAAAACCTGTTCGATTATTCTTCCCATCATATGAAGCTGAAGTTGCGCGGGATCATGCTTTTTTGAAAAGACGACCAGCTCTGTTTTCTCCGCAGAGAATTCGATACCAAGATGAACAGCCCAAACGGACAATTTATCTAAGGTATCTTGCAATGGTTTTTGCAGATCAATAGCTTTGGATCCAGTAACTGAAACCACGCCATCATCTGCCAATTGTCTTAGTGTACATGGGGTTACTAGACAGCTGTCAATGTCATTCACGTAAAAATTATAGAGGAGCGGACTGAGGCATGAGCCTTGCGGGAGACCCATGTAGCTAATTCTGATTGTTGCCAAATCGCCATGTGAAAAATGCATGCGTTTCTCTGACAAAAGGTTGTGCAAATAATTATTTATAACCGCTGGGAGTCCATGTTGGTGGAGCTTGTCTGAAAGAACATCAATGGAAACTGAATCAAATGCTCCTTTAATGTCTAAAAATACAGATGCCATTTGTTGCTTTTGAGCGAAGGCAATTTGGATGTCAGACGAAAGTAATGCAAGGCAATCATTCGTCCCTTTATTTCTACGGAAGCCAAACTGAGTATCTGACAACAAACCGTTCGTCTCGACCCAAGTGTCGAGACGTCGTAGAATAATTTTTTCGAACAATTTTCTGATGCAGGACAACATCGCAATGGGTCTATATGAGTTGTGATTGGAAGCTGGTTTCCCCGGCTTTTGAATGGCGATAACTTTCACTTGTCTCCAGTCAGGTGGAACAATATTTTGCTCAAGAAACTTGTTGAACAATTCCAACAAACGTCTTTTTGCGAGGTCGGGCAGATTCTTCACCAAGTTGAATTTAATTCTGTCCAATCCAGGAGCGTTGTTGTTACAAGACATGAGTGCTATGGAAAATTCCATCATTGAAAAGGGGCTATCAATGGAATCATCATTTGAAGAAGACTCCCTAACAATGCTATGCGTAGGAACGGAATCTGGACAAACTTTCCTCGCAAAATCAAATATCCATCGATTCGAGTACTCCTCACTCTCATTTCCTACGTTACGATTCCTCATTCGTCTGGCCGTATTCCAAAGAGTGCTCATTGAGGTTTCTCTTGACAAACCTTCCACAAAATGTCTCCAATAGCTGCATTTCTTAACCCGAAGTATGTTCTTGTACTTGGTTTCTAAAACCAAGAATTTTTCAAAATTCTGAGGAGTTCCTCCTCCTCGTTTTAAAAACGTCTTGAAAGCATTTTGTTTCGCGTGTTTAGCATCTGAGCACTCTTTGTCCCACCAAGGATTTGGAGGTCTTCTGTTAGACGATGGACCAAGAAATCGTTTGGTTTGGGCTTGTTCTGCGGCCTCCAGAATCGAACAAACGAGGAAGTCATATTCTTCAAGTGGGGGAAGCTCTTCCATTGAAGTTAAGACACTTGAAATATTACTTTGGTATTTAATCCAGTCAATATTTTTTGTCAAATCATATGGAATATTAACTGAATTAGCAATGCCTTTGTTACTGCTAATTGAGATGATGATTGGTAAATGATCGCTACCATGTAAATCAGGAAATACTTTCCAGGTGCAATCTAGTCGAATTGAAGTCGAACAAAGAGATAAATCTAATGCACTTGGACGTGCAGGAGGTCTTGGGATCCGTGTCATGCTACCCATATTTAGTACCGTCATGCTAAAATTGTCGCAAATATTATATATTAGAGATGATCTGCTATCATTGTAAACGGAACCCCACATCATTCCGTGCGAATTGAAATCTCCTAAAATCAAACGTGGAGCAGGAAGGGCTTCGACAATTTCATTAAGCTGTCGTTGTCCAACTTGAGCTCTTGGAGGAATATATACCGAAGCAATGCAAATGTCCTTTCCTTTAATGTTTATTTGACAAGCAACAACTTCTATACTAGAAGTCGAAGGAATGTTTAATCTATAAAAGGAATAACATTTCTTAATTCCTAAAAGCACTCCACCATACGGGGAGTCTCTGTCGAGACGTATAATGTTAAAGTCATTAAAATTTAAGGCTATGTTTGATGTAAGCCATGTTTCGCACAAAGCAAATACATCACATTTTTGACTATGCAACAAAACTTTAAATGAATCAAGTTTTGGCATGATGCTTCGACAATTCCACTGCAGGACAGTGATTGAATCATTTGCGGCGGATGATAAATTATCCATCAAATGATACAAAACCTGTAAGAGCTGGCCATTGAGCTGATAACTGTTTCAAAAAAGTTCTAGCTATTGGAAGGAATGCTGTTATGATGGTCTTTAGAGGTTCAGAAATATTGAATGCAGCGAAAATCCATTCTACAATTTCCGAAAATTTCAGTAATCCTGTTGGTGAATGTGAAATGGAGCCCACTGGATTATTGTCTTTTCTTGAGCTAGTTCCTGGATTGGTTTGTGAATTTGACAAACCAGGAGGCACAGTTTTTGGTTTTAAATTTGGCTTTTTAGCTTTAACACGGGGATCTTTTTTTGAAGGTATAATTTTAGGTGTCTTTTTTGGTATTTTGTGGTTTGTTAATCTCCTCTTAACAGACCCTTGAGGAGTGACAAACGAGGTATCTTCACTATTTCCGTCAGAGTCAGATTCCTCTGGCTCCGCAAGATTTGAAAAACCGTTTTCGGTTTCCAAAGGGGAGACATGTATGACCGTTTTGAGCATTTCTGCATATGTGCGCTTAGACCGTGCTTTTAAAGAAAGCTTCATTTTGTCTTTACGCAGCTTAAATGCAGCGCACACTGAAAGATCATCATGAGGGCTTTCCCCACAATAAACACATTTTTCAACATCTTTATCGCAAAGATTATCCTTATGAGGCCCTTGACATTTGATACATTTGGACTTATTACTACAGTAAGTAGCTGTATGTCCGAATTTTTTACAGTTCGTGCAATTCATAACATGCGGTACGAAAAGCCGAACAGGAAGACGAATTTTATCGATATAGACATGGCTAGGCAATGCAGATCCGGCAAATGTTACGCGAAACGAATCTGAGGGACGATAAGACTTTTTTCCATCGACAATAGATGCTGAGTACAATTGTTTGCACTCGAGTATCTTAACTCCCTCAAGCATGGAGTTTTTAAAACGGCCAACTCCATTTTTAAGTAAATCATCTGCTGTCAGACTTGCTTCAGTCACAACACCGTCAATTTCTACCTCCTTCGATGGAATGTAAACTCGATATTCAATAGCAAATAATTTACAGGTTACAATATCGTTTGCCTGTTTCAAGTCGTTAACTACAACTCGAATTTTATCTCTATTAACCTTACAGATTTCTTTAACTTCAGAGAAATGTGATGTCAAATCCTTTGTAATTTGCATCAAGTTTAAAATCTTTTCTTTTTTTCGAAGATAGACTATCCATGGCCCAGTGGTACCCTGTGGATAATGTTTAGCCCTCGGAGTATTTAAACTTTTACTAGTATCCGGAATCGGATTCGGATGATCTTCCATGAGATCATCCATTACATTAAATTTTTTTTGTAAATTAATAATACCAAAATAAAAACTTATGTTTAGTAAAATTTCAGATATAAGAAATAAAAAATAAATTAAATTAAATCTACCTTGTAGCTGATGTCTCTGTTCCTTTATCGTGAAGAACGACGTGAAGCTCTTCCAACGATTTCCAATTGGCAGTCTTTTGCTGTTTCCAATTGGCAGTCTTCTGTCGTTTACTGCTATCTCAGTTGCTCTGCCGTCGTTGTGAACACCACTGCACTTGCTGTACCTGACCCCAGGTACAGTGCTTTTGCTCTTGGTGGCGATCAAATGCGATGCTTGCAGTGTAGCACCTCGCGATATATGCCGTCTCTTTTGATCCTACGCAGCGTACAAATTCTGGTACCTGGTAGATCAGCACTGGGTTGCTTTAGCACCTCTGTGCCTTTGCACCCCTTCGTCTTCGCACCTTTATGCGATGGCACCTCTGTGACTCGTCACTTCTATGCTCTCGCACCTCTGTGTCTCTACACTTCTGTGCGTATGAACGGGATGGCCTTCGTTGCTAGCTTTCCAGTCGGGAAACGCCCCGAATATTGCGTTTGCTATGGGCAGTTTAACTACCTGAAGCTTAGAATTGTCTCGGTAGCAGCCGTTAACTCACGAGCCAGTACAATCGAAACACAACCTCTTCGCTTGAATGGTTTTTACTGAATGTGAGTCGATGTCAATTATACCTCGAACATCTAAAAAACTTATGCCATGATTTTTCCAGCTACCTGTTACGATTTCAGATGGCTTTCCCAGTCTGAGTGCTGGTATGACTCCTAATAAAAACAATGGATCCATGTTTCGTCCACTGTTCCATAACAACGCATTCCATTTTATTGCGGCAGACTTTTATTGATTATGAGCGGCCGTGTTCGAGATCCGTTTGGTGACGATTTTTTTATGCTCAGATTTTCGTACAAGATCGTACAAAAACTTCCAGTTCATGTGCTAACGATCTCAGCATATCTAATCTCACGAACTTTGATTTTGCTTTATTGCTTAATTTTTTCCTGTTGACTGCTTAATTTTTTCCGGTTGACTGCTTCATTTAGCCACGTTCAACATCAGGATACCATAAACCTTCATTTTTATGGATCCTAGTGGAGAAAACACTTCTCAAGCTTCTATAGCTGGGCTTGTGCGTTTTTCCCTTTAAAAAGCAATGTTTTAGCAACACACGGCACACGGAATTCGTTAATTTTATTTTTTTTAAATGAATTAGATTCAGTGTTCGTGGTGCTGTTGATGTTAAATGTTCTTTGAAGGTTGATACTTTGAAATGAAAACAAATATTGGCAGTGATTTTGAAATCCGTTTCCTTAGATGCGATATTTTGTTTTAAAACTTAGTACCGAAAACTCTTCAAACTTCTAATTTACGCGTTTGAAATGTTTTATAGAATCAATATTCTATAAAAAAAAACGACTGCACTTTTTAGGGATAAATATCATTTCCATTAGAATAGAGAAATACTTCGAAATAGTGGGTCGTTCTCCGCAGTATGAAAAATTACCCACCTGGGTTTAACATGTTTCACCGGCCCTGTATATAATAGGGCTGAAAAGTCACCACTTGTGGCTGAACACCCAATTTAAATCTTAAAAGTTTAATTTTAACTCATATTCCAATAAATAGTTATTAAAAAATGATTGGAACAATTCTGAAACAGCGAAGCCTTCGTACCTTCAGGAATGCCAAAACAATCGAGATAATAACTATAACAACCACAACAACTATATAAAAATCTGTACAAGGGACCGTTCGAGTGAACAGAGGACCGAACACCCCATGACATTATTCAAAAGCAAGATTTAAAAATGAATATACGTGAAATTCAAAGATCTATTTCAGAGTTGAGAAATCAAGTCGGGCAAATCACAGATAAGATACAAGAAATGAGACAGCAAGAGGCGGCCAAGATGAATCTTGGGTCAGTAAACCAAAAATGCATTCGAAAAGAAAGGAAGTCAGAAACCACAAGTCATGTAATGACTAGAAATTGTAGGAATGCATATGAGATTGAATTAAACTATACAGCTAACCCATATATTAGAAAGAAATTTTTAATCGATACGGGGGCTAGTTCCAACTTAGAAAATGTGCGGAGGAAATAGGCTCTGATAAGATAGACGGACAAGAGTAAACACGGTACACGGGGGTGGTAAATATCCCGTGGATAAGTCTAGGTACAACCGAGGCAGAAATTATAATGCAAGACGTAAATCTTCAAGTAAAACTCGACGTAGTCGAAGAATTGGGTGTAGTAAATATAACGAAAAAAAAACCTTCTTAATCCACCTAGTGGTGTGATAATGCCTTTCTCTTCTTTCATAACAGTCTCATGAAAATATGTTTCATACATTTATAAAATAATTTTAGACGCCAATTGATTCAGATTGATTCGAGTAGTTCATAAAAGCATGCTTCAGTGTTTATGTCACACAGTCAGCATCATTTTTCCAAACTAGTGCTTGACATTTGCGATGCCTATTTCTATGAGAACAGTGATGCTAATCTAAAAAAAAAGCCTTCTTAGTCCACTTAGTGAAATTTTCATATATCTTGAAAAATCACCATAGGGGGGAGTACATGAAATTTTCGAAATCTAAAAAAATATTTGATGCCAAAAGGCTTAGAATTGCATGAAACGTCGAGATTTAGTGTCATCTCGAAAAAATTTTTTTTTGAAAAAATCGACTTTTTGGGACTTAGAAAAAATATGAAAATATCCCAGAAAGTTGATTTTTTCAAAAAAAAAATTTTTTGAGATGACACTAAATTTCGATGTTTTATGCAGTTTTAAGAGTTTTGGCATAAAAAAAAATTTTCGATTTTGGAAATTTCATGTACTCCCCCCTATGGTGCTTTTTCAAGATCGAAAATTGTCAAACCTTTACCACCGGGCAGCACCCCTTAAGCATGTCCGATTTAGGTCAAATTTTGCATGAAGGCTTTTTTCGAGGTGCTTAAACTTTTGAGCACTAGAACTTAACGAAAATAGAGGTGATCCCAAAATTTTGGCACCCTTATATATATAAGAGCGGTAAAAATCAACGTGTTTTGTCGGTTACGTCACTTATACAATCATATATCTGGAACCAAAAGTCACAACCATTTGATCTTCGAACTTGATCAATGGCCCAACAGTAGCTTTCAAACGAGCCCAAGTTTGTTAAAATCGGATCAGCCATCTCTGAGAAAATTGAGCGCGTTCAAATACAACGCTTTTTGTCGGTTACGTCACTTATACAATCATATCTCCGGAACCAAAAGTCACAGCCATTTGATCTTCGAACTGGATCAATGCCCCGATAGTAGCTTTCAAACGAGCCCAAGTTTGTTAAAATCGGTTGAGCCATCTCTGAGAAAATTGAGCGCGTTCAAATATCTTCGAAAAGTGCACACACATACACACATACACACACACACATACACACACATACACACACACACACACACACACACACAGACATTTTCCGATCTCGTCGAGCTGAGTCGAATGGTATATAACACTATGGGTCTCCGAGGCTCCGTTCGAAAGTCGGTTTTTCCAGCAATTCTAATACCTTTCTATAGAGAAAGGCAAAACGAGAAGAGCATTAATGAAAACCAGTCAAATATTATGATTATCCGGATAAGGATATGAGTCGATATTGTTTAGTTTTCAAGATAACTAGGAAACCCTTGCAGAATATATAAAAGTAAATACACTGTTTTTATAGTGTATATAGTAATGGGTAGTATCTATTTAAGGTATTAGAAATAATTGCATTTTCAATAACGTATATGTCTATATACATAACTGTATAAAATAAATAAAAATATTATTCTGACAGGAAAGAATGAGAGGGTAGTTGGTAACGCAATGAAAACGCAAACTTAATACGATAAAATTTGCGCTAGAATATAATTAGTGAAGCGTGGTTGTAGAGGATAGACGGCGAAACACTTTCGGCTTACAAATTATCCGATCAAAGGAAAAAAATCTAAGGCGGTTACGACATTGGGGTTTGATGGAATTCTCGGGATGGAATTCATAAATAGATACGTCACAAGTTTAGATAACAAAAATGGAATAAAAAAAAGATTTTATGGACAGAGAGTGTGACGAGGAACGCAAATGTTTCCTTGAATTAGACACGAATCAAGATGTAATTCTTACGGAAAATAAAAGATACGGTCGAATAACTGGTCGGGACCGAAAGGATAAAGTATTAAAATCACCAAATATAAACCATATAAAAAGAACAAATTCTGGCATCATATAACGATGTATTCTATTTGAAGGGGGACAAATTAACTATCACTGATGCGGCAGTGCACGAAATTGAGACCACTTCAAATGTGCCGATCAATAAACGGCAATACATATTTTCGGAAGCTAAGAAGTAGGATATTAATGAAGAGATGTGTTAACAGTCGTAAACATTTCTATGTGTTCCCAAGAAGGACGATGAATTTGGGAACAAGAAATACAAAATCGTGGTGGACTTCAGGGGTTTAAATTTAGTTACAAAGTCATTTGTATACCCCATTTCACTAATTGGCGAGATTCTAGATCATCTTGGAAACAGTAAATATTTGTCTACCTTGGATTTAAAATCAGGATTTAACCAAGTAAAAATTAACTCAAATGATGCAGCTAAGACAACGTTTTCAACTCCAAAAGGGCACTTTGAATTCACAAGAATGCCTATGGGCTTGCGTAACAGCCCGTCGACGTTCCAAAGATTAATGAATACGGTACTTTATGAGATAGAAGGGGTTAAAGCAATCGTCTATCTGGATGATATAATTGTTTTCGGTGTTACCATCGAGGGACACAATGAAAACTTACGCAAAGTTTTAGAGGCTCTCCGCCGACATAATCTAAAAGTCGAGCCAGGTAAATGGCAAATTTTAATAAATGAAATAAAGTATTTAGGACATGAAAAAATATGGTAAATATGGAACACCCGCCGAATTAGTAACCGATAATGGAACCAACTTTGTTGGTTCTCTTATGAAAAATGTATGTAAATTTAAAAAATTAAGAAGATTACTACTAGTACATATCACATACAAGCAAATCTGGTGGAACCCACAAGCAAATCTGGGAACTGAAAGCCTATATACGACATTATGTAGGTAACGAACCGAAAACATGGGACCGATTACTCCCATTCTTCAGTTTCGAATATAATACAACCGTAAACTGTAAGACGAGCGAACATTCCAAACTCCGTGTACAAATACGATAATGATGGTCTCTACCAGTGCGGTAAAATTTCATTTTCAATCGAATAATATAAGACGAAAATGAAATTTATGGCCGCTGACCGTCAGCGTACTATGTTAATTCATTTGACTTTTGCTGCCATTTTTAAGTGAAGCCCCCAGAATTCATCGTCAGTTGAATAATCGTACCAAGAGCTGCAAATTGTCAGTCATGTCAAATGACTTTGACAGACTGACTAAAATCATCGTCAACTGTAATCGGTACGGTCAAAGTGTCTGTCAAATGAGATACTCGATAGTTCAATGACCAAGTAGAAGTATAATCAGTCAAAGACAGGTGACGCATTTTGTTCTCTCTCTCATTCTCCTATTCCCAGTTGAAGTAAAATAATTCCATGAGAGTACTAACATAAACATATATTGATAAAGTTAATTGTTCTTTGTAAAAAGTCATCGGATTTCGGAGTTTATTGGTGTACATTAATTTAATTCAATGTTTATTCAATCAATGAGCGTCCTGGTGAGTATAATATCAAGAGAATTTAAGTTATGACAGATTGGCTCTCAGACACTCAATATATGATGATTGGTAGAGCCTGGTTGGCAGCAGTCCAGTAACATAAACTGTCCAATCTTCGTCGTGCAAAGTTGCTCGTTGATAGTGACATTTAGCAGCTATGATCGTACCTAGTCATTTGAAGTTGTGCTTGCTCAGTTTCAAGTGCCAAATATTATAGCTGCTTCAAAGTCTTCGCTCTTGGTAGTAAGCAGATTCGAACGAATAGAATTATAAATGGAGTAAAGTATTGAAATTGAAAACTGAAGGAGGAAATAATTAATTTAGGTGTATTGTGTGATTGATATTTCAGCTATTGTAACTATGACTGTTACTTGGTTAGAATGAAGCATGAGACTTACCTCGAACTTAACCTCAGGGGCACCTATCTGCTTCTGTTCCTAAACGTTGGCCGCCGTTTCACGCCGGCCCGAGTGTACTCTGCATCGACCGGAGGCTGGGCACTCACTCTCGTCCTTTATCGGTTTTGGGGTGTTGGGCCAGGACGGACTAGTGGCCTTAGACGATGTACCCGAGAGTTGCGTATCACCAAAGAGGTACAATTTTCACCCGGTTCACTTGCGATCAAGCACTACGCGGAGTGAGGGGGAAGAGGGACGATATACTAAATTGGGTAGCACACACACCGGGTTTATTCGATATCACACGGCCAAACTCGCGACACTAGTCGATTCCCGTCGCATGATCGACACTGTTTCACTAGACCGTTCTCCCTTTTCTTAACTTCGGTCTTCACTATGGTCCAAGGGACCTTTGCGGTAATCGATTCTTCTCGGTGTTTTTTTTTCTCGCATGTAATTTCTTCGACCGATAGCGCATATTCCGGAGAATCTCACCCGGGGCCACTAACATACGATAATCTGGTCATCACGGACCATTTGGGCCAACCCGGCGCTTTTTATCGTATACTGAATCACCACGCGGTCCGGTAATTTTATCCCGGCACTTGTTTTATCGCTCGACAGAAAAGAACGATCTGTCCTGGTTGGCATCCACGAGATAAGAGAGCGAGTTCTCCTTCTAGGTCCTAGCTGAACCCTTCCGTTGGCTCGTTGCTACCAATTTTGGCGGATGATCCAATACGCGTTGAGATCGGGGTTGCCAGTCGAGTGCGTTCCGGAATTTGGTAGCAACTCGGGATTTGAAACGACGGTTATTTATCTAATTATTTTCTCTTATCGCTCCTATAAACAATTTTTAAACTACACATATATACAGCAAAGTTTATGGTAAATGGGCACATGTAACATTTCCCCCGAGGCACAATAAAAAAAATAATGATCTTATTTTTTTTAAATTACTTTGAACAATATAATAAACAGTGAATAACAACTAATTAATAATAAATAATTACCAAAGAAATATCAACAATGAACTATATTTTAATGGGTATTAAATCATTTCAACAACCAAGAAAAAACAATGAAATTTTATACCTATTACAAAGTAACACGGTTTAATTAGTTAGAAGAAGGTTCAAATCTGATACGCGCATGGGGTGTACCCCCGTGATCTAGCACGCCATCACGGTGAGTCGATTGAATTAATTATCGGTTAGATTTGAATCTTCGGGATACCTCAGCTTTAGAACTACAAGCAGGCGTTCTATGTTGAGGTCGATCAGGTGATTATTTATCTTCGCCCATCTAACTGTTCCAGGTCTGTCAACATGCCTCATTAATGTCGATTTAAGGAAGAAGTTTTTCCATTTGGTGGATCATTGCTTGTACACATCCCGACGTTTATCCCCTCATTCGAGAATCGATGAAATAACCACTCTACACTCGCAATTCACATGATCACTCCAGAAATTCCTAATCGGTTTACCATTTTTCCTTAATGAAAAATACACATTAGACCATTTCCAACGATTTAGATCAAAGTAACCAATACTGATTTGTATAAAACTTAATTGTACGGCCGGCCGTTAAAATATTGACTGTCTGGTAAGGACAAATGCTCTATTTCTATACTATCAACTTATGAAAGTGAATTAAGAATTCAACATTGAGTTGTTACCAGAGAGTTGTGCGTTCTAGGTATGTTTTTTCTTCTTTCCTCTCATTGAGGAGACCACTAAACATCACCTAGGGAGTATTTACCTTATAGCTAACAGATCGCTCTCCACTACATAGAGAGAGCCAACGAAGCTGAGAGTATTTTCTACACGAAGGGAGTGATCGTTTTCCTAAATTTTTCCTGAGTTCGAAAGGGAACTCGATGGGGGGGGTTTTAGTACAAACAATGAGTGAATGAGTACTGAGTGCTAGCATGGCGATAGGGCGAAATTATGGTTTCAGATGCTCAGCGGGCCAGATTCCTAGATTTTTCCCGTCGAGATCTTCGAGTTCATAGGAACTAGTTCCGCGTTTGGTGAGTACCCGACAAGGAATGTACATCGGTGCCAGCTTAGCGTTGTAGTATTCTCCGGCATTCGACTGCTTGAAGTTTCGCCTATATATACATTGACCAGGCTGAAAATCCTCCGGTCGAGCACGTTTACGCAAATTGTAGTTGTGTTTGCTCGTCGTGTAGGCCTTCAACAAATTTTTTTTCACGATATCATAAATATCACCACTTATTTTTTTGAAATCTTCCGTTCTGTTTTCAGCCAGGTATTCTTCCTTCCGTCTCAAGCGGACATGATCATCGCCACAGAGGGCAATCTCATGATGTCGCGTAATGAAAAACGGAGTGAAGCCGGTAGCGGAATGAACCGTATTATTGAAAACATGTTCGGTTTTAGCGATGTTGACGTCCCAGCAGCGTTGATCTTTTTGGCAATATGTCCGTATAGCGGCATTTATTGACCTATTCAGACGTTCGACCGGATTTCCTTGGCTATGATGCCGTGAGGTGGTCCAGTGTGTTATTTTATATTGTTTTAACAATCCGCCAAACTCTTTAGATAAAAAGGTGGATGCATTATCGGTAAGCACAATTTCCGGAGTGGAGTTTCTAAAGAACCAACTCTCGCGAAGTGTTTTACACAGACCGACCGCATCTATGCGACGTACTGGAGTCAACTGGTACCATTTACTGAACAGGTCTTGCACCACTAGAATGTGCATGAACCCTGAGCGACTCTTTGGTAGTGGGCCTATGTAGTCCATGGCTATGATTTGCCACGGATGGTCGGCTAGTTTCTGCTTGCCCATCACTGGTATTGTGGGGACGGAGGTCGGTTTACTTTCTTTGCAGATGACGCAACTTTGAACCAGTTTTCTAGTTTCGGACGCCATATGCGGCCAGTAATATCTCAACTGTATCCTACGCAATGTTTTTTCTACTCCTAGATGGAAGCAATCTACATGTTCCTGCTGTATGATGTGCTTTCTGTTTTCCGGAGGTGGTACCATCTTTCACTCAAACCTTATGTCGTATGGTTCATCATCGACGGCAACATACTTCCATAGCTGGTTATCCTCGTAGCGGAAGTCAGGATATTGGGTGGGTTCGTCTTGAACCTTCCGTACAAGGTCACTGAAAGATGTAGTCACACTGATGGTACAAATACTTCGGGACAGCGCGTCGGGGACAATGTTATCTGCCCCACGGCGGTGTACAATTGTCATATCCCAGTGCTGTAAATCTAGGCTCCAACGACTTAGACGGGAAGATGGTTTCCATTTATTGTTTCGTATGTACTGAAGTGCCGAAGCATCTGTCACCAAGGTGAAATGGCTGCCTTCGATATAACCTCGGAATTGATCAATCGAAAGTAATGCAGCAAGAGCTTCCTTTTCGGTCGCTGAGTAGTTTTGCTGTGCTGAGTTTAACTTCTGCGAGAAAAAACTGATGACCTTTTCCGTTCCGTCTTGAGTCTGTGTCAAAACCCCTGCCACGGCTCGGTCGCTAGCGTCGGTTTGCACGGTGAACTCGACTTCGAAATCTGGATTCGAGAGAATTGGTGCGGTAATAAGTCGTTCTTTTATTGTGGCGAACGCGATATCAGCCTCCTTGGTCCACCGAACAACTTTAGGTTTCCCAGATAGAAGGTCAGAGATGGAGGCGGTGATTGCGCTGAAATCGGGGATGAAACGGCGATAATAATTTACCATCCCTAGAAAGCGGCGGATCTGGCGAACCGTTTTGGGTGCTTCGAAATCAAGAATACCCTGTACTTTTGACGGATCTGGTCTGAGTCCATCGCAGGACAACAGATACCCTAAAAATGGGACTTCTGATCTGCAAAATTGAGACTTTTCTATGTTAATCGACAAATTCGCCTCACGTAAACGACGAGCCACTTCTTCTAGAAGTCGAATATGTTCTTCGAAACTATCACTAGCCACGATAATATCATCCAAATAGACAAATACGTAAGGTTCTAGGGCTCCTGCTCCCAAAATCTTATCCATTAAACGGGATAGCGAAGCGGGGCTGTTAGTCAGACCAAAAGGAAGACGTGTGTATTGAAACTTACCTCTGCCTTGGATGCAGAAGGCTGTTAATGGTTTTGATTCAGGACTTAACGGAATCTGAAGAAAAGCGTCTTTCAAATCTATCGTGCTTAGATAACGGGTCTTTCCCAGTCTACCCAGTATTCGGCCGATATGAGCTAGAGGATAGGCGTCTCGTTTAGTTCGCATGTTTAATTTTCTAGCGTCCAAACATAGCCGAATGCTTCCGTTAGGTTTTTTGATTGGTACCGCATTCAACGCCCAATCCGAGTGGGACTCTTCGATTATTCCTAGAGTAAGTAATCGATCTAATTCTTCATTTAAGCCCTTCTGGATTTTGGGTGAAAAAGGAAACGGTGAAATTCGAATGGGTGGAGCGTCTATAAATTCCGGTTTTAGCTCTATTTTGTGTTGAATCAGCGAGGTAACTTCGAGTTGGCTGGGCACCGCTGGTTTGAACAGAGTTTTCAGCCTTTCTATTTCCGCGATTTGTTCCTCGCTAAGCTCTATCAGATCCGGTGATGAATCACTGATATTTTCCTCTGCATTGATTTGAAAAATGTGCTGTTCGTCCATTGAGATGTGGATGTCGAAAGCTTGAAAGAAATCAATGCCTGCAATACAATCGACCGGTAATTCCTTAACAATGGTAGTTTCAATGATTTTAGTGTTGTCACCAAACACAAAGGGAAGATAGACGCGTCCCACTACAACTAGTAAGTCTCCTGACGCACTGGTGAGCTTAAGGTCAGATGAAAACACTTGTGTTCTGGATCTTTTCCAATTCGAGAAGACTTTATCCGAAATTAACGTTTTCTCGCTACCACTATCAAGTAAGGCTTTAATAGTTCGTTTGAAAATAGAAGGATAAATGTACGGTCTATTATCAATTATAACTGACAGAATAGATTGTTCCTCAACGGAAGGCTGGATATGCTGAGAATAACCTATTGCAGCCAAATTAGAAACGATAGTTGTTGAAATCTCGTGAGCGCCTTGAGATGAGCCTACTTTGAAGGGGCGCTCTCCTTCAGGCGCGGCTCGTTTTTTAAACAGAATGGGCACTTGTGAGTAGGAAATCCGAGGAAGCCACAAATTTGGCAATGGAGTTTGTATGGCTGATTACATTGCGCGGTCAAGTGTTTTTGACTGCGACAATTGAAACAAATAAATTTATCATTTAGTGGAACGTGATTGCGTACTTGCGGCTCTGTACCGTTTTCATTAGTTTTATTGCGCGGATTATGAGACGACTCCCCTTCGTTAAAGGTTTTCTGTTTGGATGACCCGGTCTGATGACTATCCGGTGTCTTTCGCCCCGGTTCCTTATTTGACTGAAACTTACTGTTGGAGTTAGAATTACTAGTTTGACGACCCTCTGGGTTTCGACTATTATGGCCGCGGTTGGTCCACTGGCCTCTTCCTTGAAAACTATTATTGTTATTTTGTGATGATTGCCTTTCTGAACACTGAACCATATTAGATTGGGCTTGCTGTGGAGGTTTCGAAAAAAGGTAAGTGTTCGTAGCATCAATCTCTTGACCAGCAACTTGTAGTGAAAACAGATTTGTAAATTCTCGACCGATCAGTGCTCGCTTGTACTCGGCGCGAAGATTTCGCCGTACCGCTTGAATGATTTCCACTTCTGTGGCCGGTCTTGTTAGACTTTTGAATCTACGCTCCATGTCCAAATAAAATTCCAAAAAACTTTCATTTTTTTGCTGTCTTCGTTGAAATATTTCCAACAATACGTAGTGGTCCAAGTCTGGATGTCGGAATGTAGCATTGAGATTATAAATAAGTTCAGAATACGATGAAAATCTGTGCTTATTGCTTGTGAACCATAATTTGGCCCTTCCGGTTAAAAGATTTCCGAAAGACCGCATCAATTCTGGCTCTGAAATCTGTTCTGATTTGGTCCAGTCATTGACTTCCCAAAGAAAATTATTCAAGCCAATTCCTCGATCTTCACCCGCGTATTTCATAGGCCATTTGATAACAGAAATGGTCTTGGTACGATTAGCAATTGGAATGAAGTCGACATCTTGAAATGGATTTGGGTTGGGAGTAAATGTGGATAAATTGCTTCTCCGCGAATCCATTCCCAGCAAATCCGCTGTAGGAGGGTCCGTTCTACCAGGAATCGGTACTGAATTTAATCGAACTCTTTCGTTAGGCCCTGGTTCTCTGTAATTTCTTTCGTCATAGGGGTTAGGTAGTTGGTATGGAAAAGATTGAGACTGAAAAGGGTTTAATTGAAATGGATAAGTGTTGGTAACATTCACAGGGTTTGCATTGTGAGAAGAGAATCTAGGAAGCTGATTTGTTTCGTGTGAATCCGACCAGTACCAGGATGTTGAAGGCACACTAGATGTGTGATTCGTCAACATCAGTGGATTGCATGACGTACCCACTGGTACATTATAATTGGCATCGTCCGTCAATAGACAGTGTGCGTCGACGCCACTTATTGGAGCGCTTCGCTTACTAGGTAAATCCGAATTACTTGACGTTACTGCATGCGCTGATCTCCAACCAGATAAGTCGACAGGGGATTGAGTCAAATCGCGAGCGTTATCAAACCGTACTTGTCTTGCGCTTTGAACTCGCGACGATACTTGATATCTAGATGTTGACCAAACCGGCGGTATATCAAATGCTGTAAAACTAGTAAATGTAGGAGAGCACGTTACTGCCGTTAAATTCGCCGCTGACACCGATACTGCTGAGATTGACAATGAATTTAGATGGGAAATGGTATCAATGTTACAGAGTAGATTACTATTAACAGGACTTTGGATGGAATAATTATCAAGATTATACTGTGAGTGCAACGTATGTATTGCCGGGTATTCCGTACTTGTAGTTTGAGGCCAACCTATTAGATCTCTAGATCGAACCTCTGCTTGTGCACTCAAACTAGCTGCACCTTGCACATCAATTTCTCCCACTGGCAACGCCGTATGCGAAGGGTAATCGTGATCCGTTTCTTCATCAAAATGTTTCATATACGTTACTATTACATTTGAAAATATCCAATTTGCATCATTTGCGAAGTCGCTAATAGCAAAAGTTTTTTTAAACAGTTTTAATCGGTTATACAGGTGCAAAAGACCTGTTTTCGACATTTTCCTATCTAAGCCCTCGTCTTTAAGATTTTCCCATGCCCGCTCTAATCTCTGACGACAAATTATTATTTCTGATCTCGCGTCACGTTTATAAGAATAAAACCGAACGCCACCTTCCGCTTCTTCTCTTAAAGCATTTTTCAGTTTCCTCCGATTTAAACTAACACTCCGTTCTTTATCTTTCAAAAGTTTACGGATTTCCAATTCAAAAACTAATTCTTCTTCGGTGAGATATGTCACCGACATCCCGATCAAATATTCTTTGTCCAGCGCCATGATCGAGTAGTAAATTTGCTTGTTTTCAAGCCCGAATGTATGCCTACGAAGTGTGAAGGGGGAAGGGAATAGCACTGATATCACCAACGAATCGCCACGCCAGCAAATAGCCTACACTCTATGGGTATACGGTATGAATTGTACCGATGGCATCTGCACAAGTAAATCACATCTATAGGGATCATCTATTGTGTTAAATTGTGTATATAACAAGAGACCGAACGCGGGAATAATTATAGCACTCCTATATCTTTGTACATCCTTGTCTTATCTCGAGTGATCGAACGATTGAGAGGTGCAGAACAGCTAATCAAGATTCTTTGCGTGTGAAGGAACTCAGAGAAAACACTCACTTTTAAAGAGAGTTAATTTTTTTCGTTACCGTCTAGTGATCAAACACCGGAAAAGTTTTCCCTTTCTTCCAACAAAAAAATTAACTCTCGTTCTGAACGGAAGCATAATTTTCCGTTGGATCGACAAATATGTAATTATGACTGTTACTTGGTTAGAATGAAGCATGAGACTTACCTCGAACTTAACCTCAGGGGCACCTATCTGCTTCTGTTCCTAAACGTTGGCCGCCGTTTCACGCCGGCCCGAGTGTACTCTGCATCGACCGGAGGCTGGGCACTCACTCTCGTCCTTTATCGGTTTTGGGGTGTTGAGCCAGGACGGACTAGTGGCCTTAGACGATGTACCCGAGAGTTGCGTATCACCAAAGAGGTACAATTTTCACCCGGTTCACTAGCGATCAAGCACTACGCGGAGTGAGGGGGAAGAGGGACGATATACTAAATTGGGTAGCACACACACCGGGTTTATTCGATATCACACGGCCAAACTCGCGACACTAGTCGATTCCCGTCGCATGATCGACACTGTTTCACTAGACCGTTCTCCCTTTTCTTAACTTCGGTCTTCACTATGGTCCAAGGGACCTTTGCGGTAATCGATTCTTCTCGGTGTTTTTTTTTCTCGCATGTAATTTCTTCGACCGATAGCGCATATTCCGGAGAATCTCACCCGGGGCCACTAACATACGATAATCTGGTCATCACGGACCATTTGGGCCAACCCGGCGCTTTTTATCGTATACTGAATCACCACGCGGTCCGGTAATTTTATCCCGGCACTTGTTTTATCGCTCGACAGAAAAGAACGATCTGTCCTGGTTGGCATCCACGAGATAAGAGAGCGAGTTCTCCTTCTAGGTCCTAGCTGAACCCTTCCGTTGGCTCGTTGCTACCAATTTTGGCGGATGATCCAATACGCGTTGAGATCGGGGTTGCCAGTCGAGTGCGTTCCGGAATTTGGTAGCAACTCGGGATTTGAAACGACGGTTATTTATCTAATTATTTTCTCTTATCGCTCCTATAAACAATTTTTAAACTACACATATATACAGCAAAGTTTATGGTAAATGGGCACATGTAACACTATCTGATTAGTCTTTCATCTATTATCTTGAACCAATTTGAATGTTTCCATGAACCTCATTTGAAGGCCGCTCTCACACTATTGAAAGAGATATTTTGTTACTTCAAGAGATAACGGACGGTAATTAAACTGAGCCTCGATTGAAGAGAAACGAGTGATGAACTGAATGCTGCTCGTTCGGGCCGTCAGCAAACATTGTGTGTGTCAGAGAGTGAAATTTACTGCAGTGGAGAGATCGTCAATGTGTTCCACATTCAGTTTCAATTGAATTGAATGAAGTTTTACTGCGCTGGTCTCTACTAAGAGGACTACGTCAATGAAATGCTATCGACATTTAAACGACTTCATCATCAAGCTCGGGAGAATCTAATTTTGTTTAAACAAAAGCGCAAAGAATTGTATGATAAAAATTCCAACGAATGGCAACCAATGTGGGGAGACTTAGTGCTAGTAAAAGCCAACCCCACAGGCACAGGACAAAAATTACAATCACTTTGGAGAGGACCATATGAGGTAGTCGCTCTCCCTAGCGAGCAAACAACAACTATAAAAAATGGGAATAGATTAGGAAAGATTCACAATAACCGATTGAAAAGGTATACGGATAAATGAATTGAATGCAAACACCAAATATCAAGGTAATTAAAAACGTATCAAAGAGACATTAGAAAAGTAATAAAAAGGTTCAAAATGTATTCAAAGTAATATATGAAAATAAACATATGGTAATCAGAGTTTCATCGGAAAACTAAAGAAAAAAAATAATATTAATTAGAGGAGCCAGTCACAATGAGAATATAAGGGAAACTGAAATCCAGAGGCTAACTGAAACGAGGAAAAATAGTATACAATTATAACAATAATTGACAGTAAACATCATACAATGCACTATGGTTTGAAACGGGAAATTAGCGTGACAAAAATATTCTCACTATTAAATATTAGTTTTTTGTAGTTGGTGTCTTCACAAAAGTTGTTTGTTATCAAATGGCGCTTCTTTTGATATAAAATATTACTAGGGTGGTCCTTATTTAGATTGAAATATGAAACCTAACTTTCTTAATTGAGCTCAAAAATGATTTTATTGTACAATAAAGTTGTAGGAAATTTTATTTTGAGCAACTTTGCTGAAAAAAGCACCTCTCTAGCTTTTCATTTGACCGAGTTACATCAATTGTCCCGGGTAAGAGTAGGGTGGCTCCCGAAAAATCGTTTTTTTTGTTCTAACTTTTTTGTGAAACGTTCTATGGAAAAGTTGTCTTCAGAAGAGTCGTTGAAATAAATATTGCGCATAATTTTGCTGAGTAAAGCTTTTTCATATGAGCTACCAGTAAAAAGTTATGATTGTTTTTTCGTCAAAAACTAGTCAGCCTTCAAATATCAAAATTCATTAGATGCCAGATCGATAAAAATGTATCCTATGCGGCTACTGAAAGTTCATAATATAAGTAAACATTTAAGAGAAAATTGGGAGGGTGTTTTTCTTTTAACTCATTTAAATTAGTCTTAAAAATACCTTGAAAAAACTCAAAAACATTACATAACTCTTAAACGCCTCAACGTATCAACATACTTCCTTCAGCGAAATAATAGTATCAAGTTAGCCCTACAAGTGTTCCATACATTGACCATTCGAGAAATGAGACACACAAAAACTACAGCCGAAAATAGATTTTTTGCTGAACAATTTTCATTAATTTATTACCAAAATAACTGATTCAATTGATTTCGATTCCGTTATCGTAATGATCGTATTGCTAACATTCAAAATAAAACATAAGACAACAGTTGATTACGGTTTGGTATGTATTGAATAAATTAAGCAATGAATTATACTAATTATTATCTAAAACTAAACATTTTGCTTGTTCGGGTAAGTCTTCTGAACTTCTCTTATTTTGTTTGTTCGACAATGCCAAGATAGGGTCTAAATATAACAGCAGCCTTTTAAAAACATCTTCAATGTTCGCGATTCTGCTGAATTTTTTAGAATGGTTAGCACCTCTGAAGTTCCGTATACTTTTATTTCGAGTCTCCTGAGCTTCTTCACTAAGCATACCAATAGATAAAATTGCGTGTCTAATTATCATGGCTCCATGTATCAACAATTTATGAACAGTTGGTGATAGTGGATACCAGCCATACAACGATACATACAACGCTCGTATTTTCTCAGTGTAACTGTGGAATTCGTCGACGTTTATCTTATCGGCTATTGATTACACTGAGAACAACGTGAAATCCTTCCAACAGTGTTTCATCAAGGCCTGTTATATCTGCTGTTTCTTTCCACTTCTTGAAAAATTTCCGGGCCGTGTTTCCGTCGTTGGAATTACCTCCTGATGGCAATGGCTCACCGATACGTAGGCCCAAATGTTCTCTAAACGCAGTTTTTATATTTGTATCCCTTCCCTTCACGGTCTTGTTCAGTTTGCTAACACGTCAGGTGGGGGTTGTCCTTATTACTTCTACCAGCAATCATTAAATCCGTTAGCTTTTTGTAAGACAAAGCACTTCCTGAAACCCAAGTAAATAATTAGTTTGTTAAATTTATTCACAGGCTATTCGGTACACAAGTGGATGAGAAAAAAGGCGTCTCGGTACGATTTGGATAAAAATATTTGCGTTTCACTAACTTGCACCACCTTGTTTGAGCTTTGGTTGTCAAGATAATGAAAATTTCTGTTGATATATTTATCATGGCCTCTACTTCGGAATAACCATATTACACAGTGTCTCTGTTGCTTAAGCTCAACTGAATCAGTTATTTTGGTAATAAATTAATTAAAATTGTTCAGCAAAAAATCTATCTTCGGCTGTAGTTTTTGTGTGTCTCATTTCTCGAATGGACAATGTATGGAACACTTGTAGGGCTGACTTGATTCTATTATTTTGCTGAAGGAAGTATGTTGATACGTTAAGGCGTTTAAGAGTTATGCAATGTTTTTGAGTTTTTTCAAAGTATTTTTAAGACTAATTTAAATGAGTTAAAAGAAAAACACCCTCCCAATTTTCTCTTAAATGTTTACTTATTTTATGAACTTTCAGTAGCCGCGTAGGATACATTTTTATCGATCTGGCATCTAATGAATTTTGATATTTGAAGGTTGACTAGTTTTTGATGAAAAACGATCATAACTTTTTACTGGTAGCTCATATGAAAAAGCTTTACTCAGCAAAATTATGCGCAATATTTATTTCAACGACTCTTCTGAAGACAACTTTTCCATAGAACGTTTCACAAAAAAGTTAGAACAAAAAAATCGATTTTTCGGGAGCCACCCTACTCTTACCCGGGACAATTGATGTAACTCGGTCAAATGAAAAGCTAGAGAGGTGCTTTTTTCAGCAAAGTTGCTCAAAATAAAATTTCCTGCAACTTTATTGTACAATAAATCATTTTTGAACTCAATTAAGAAAGTTAGGTTTCATATTTCAATCTAAATAAGAACCACCCTAGTAATATTTTATATCAAAAGGAGCGCCATTTGATAACAAACAACTTTTGTGAAGACACCAACTACAAAAAACTAATATTTAATAGTGAAAATATTTTTGTCACGCTAATTTCCCGTTTCATACCACTGTGCAATGTTACGACATAAGATTTCAACGAACATTAGTCGGCGTTTAACAGTCATTCGCACCGCACGCGTATAGCTCTTGGCTACCTCTTTTTTCTGGCTACCTAGAGTTTCATTGATTCAAGGCTTCAGTCTTTTTCAAGGCTACGTGAATCACTAACAATTAGTCAGCCTTTCTCAAGGCTATACAAAGACTGATATTGGAGTGACTAAGTGATACAAAGAGTGATATTAGAGTGACTAAGAAATTCATCAGCCTATTTTAAGGCTAGCTAGGAGTCTAATCGAAGACTAATTTAGCCTAGTTAATTTAATTGAAAATTTCATTCATTTCAAAAATGCCTGCGTCCAACCGGAAAGGCAACAAGCCTAAGGCTAAAAATAATTCAATACGGAATAAATCACAATCCGTTATTCAACATATTTCTAATAACATTCACGGTCTTATAGAATCTGAATGTAAAAATAAAACACAACGGACGGAATTTCCTTCCGTTGATTCTATGCCGTCTAACAATATTTACGAGATTCTTCCTGAATCCGATTGTAGCGACATAGAAGAAAATTCTTCAAAAATTCCCAAAATGGACACTTGTCGTTCTGGGAAGATACATCAATCTATGCCACCAGTGACGGTGATGATTTCCGACTTCAAAGCATTCAGTACTGAGCTTTCTACTTTTCTCCCGGAAGTAAAAGTCTCATTTCAAATCGGACGAAGAGGAGAATGTCGAGTCTTGGTTGATGGATTGGAAGATTACGAACGTCTTATTCGATATTTGTCCGAGAAACTTCATAAATTTTATTCATATGATATAAAATCAGACAGACCCTTCAAGGCTGTCTTGAAAGGCTTATCAAATGATCAAAGTATTGATGAAATTAAAAATGAACTAAAAGAATTGCTTGGTTTTGCCCCTTTCCAAGTAATACTTATGAAAAAAGAGCGAATGGTACTTCTAAACTCCGCTCTGGAATTTCCCATGAACTTTACCTAATACACTTCAATCGATGTGATGTAAACAATTTGAAAACTTCAGAAAAAGTTCGTTTCATTTCCCTCATTAAAATTCATTGGGAACATTATAAACGGCATAATCGTATTGCAAACTTAACGCAATGTTGTCGTTGCCAAGGCTTCGGCCATGGAACCAAAAATTGTCATATGGATATACGGTGTTTGAATTGTGGTAAATCGCATTTGAAAGACGTTTGTCCAATGAATGAAACCACTGATAAATTTTCATGTTCAAATTGCAATGGAAATCATAAATCCAATTATTTAAAATGTCCTGTCAGGGAAAAAATTTTAAACGCTCGTTCGCTTAGACAACAAGTCAAATCAACGACCTTAAATTTACAGAACATACTTGAAAATCAAAAAACCGTTACAAATGCCACGTCTAATTCTTCTAAGGTACAGCTTTCTTCAATTTATTGACAGGTAGATCGACCTCGTCATCATCTTCTTCTAATGTCAGTTATGCTGGTATATTAGGTAGAAATCTACCACCTATTTCTTCTAATGTAAATAATTCTATCGCAAACAATTTATTAATAGGTAGACCGGCCAAATCATCTTCTTCTAATTGCAGTCAAATATTCCTTCAATGCCATTCGCTTCTTTAAATGAAGTCGATATAACTGAAAATAAAATGATCTACCTACAAGATCAACTTTTTCAAATGATCATCCAAATGAATTCGACTTCATCACTTTTTGAAGCATTTCAAATCGGGAATTTGCAAATAATATTATAATGAATTTAAAATTTAACAGTGATGTTAAATAATTATTTGAATATTTTAAATTGGAATGCTCGATCTTTGAAATCGAATGAAGATGAATTTTATAATTTTCTCGAAGTTCACAATATCCACATTGCCATTGTGACAGAAACTTTTCTTAAACCAAATGTCAAATTGAAAAGTAATCCACATTATGTGGTTCATCGATTTGATAGGTTTACTGGAATGGGTGGTGGAGTTGCCATATTTGTCCAACGGCAAATTAAACATCGAACTTTACCTGCTTTCAATACTAAAGTTATTGAAAGCTTGGGAATCGAAGTTGAAACCATTCATGGAATTTATTTCATCGCTGGAGCATATTTACCATTCCAATGCACCGGCGAACAATTGAATTTCTTTAAAGGCGATTTGCAAAAACTCACAAGATATCGACCGAAATTTTTCGTAATAGGGGACTTAAATGCTAAGCATGTCCAGTGGAATTGTAGGCAAAATAACAGTAATAGTAAAATACTTCATAATCAACTCTCAGCTGGTTACTTCACAGTTATTCATCCCAGTAATTCGACTTGTTTCTCTTTCGTGAAAAATCCGTCTACAATTGATCTGGTTCTAACGGATCAAAGTCACATTTGTAGTGAACCAATTACACATGCTGACTTTGACTCAGATCCTCTTCCTGTAACGTTCAAACTTATATTCATATATTCAACTATCATAGAGCCAATTGTTTGGATTACAGATCTCACATTGAAAATCATGTGGATCATGAAACTATTTTAGAAAATTCTGCGGACATCGACTCAGCAATTGGTAATTTGAATCATTACATTATCGAAGCTAGAAATCTTTCAGTTCCCAAAGCTCAAATTAAATTAAATTCTCCTATCATCGATGACAATCTTCAACTGCTCATTCGGTTGAAAAATGTTCGTCGACGACAATATCAACGTTCTCGTGATCCTGCTATGAAAAACATAATTAAGGATTTACAAACAGAAATTAAACATAGATTTACTCTTTTGCGAAATGAAAATTTCGCTAAAGAAGTTGAACAAATTAAACCATATTCTAAACCTTTCTGGAAACTTTCTAAGGTTCTTAAGAAACCTCAGAAACCAATTCCTGCTCTCAAGGAAGGAAATCAAATACTTCTTACAAATGGCGAAAAAGCTCAAAAACTTGCTCAACAGTTCGAGAGTGTACACACTTTTGATTTGAACGATGTGAGTCCTATTGAAAATGAAGTCGCACTGAAATATGAGCATATTTCAACCCAAGTGTTATCACACGATGACATTATTGAGACAAATTTTGATGAAATTAAATCAATTATTAGGAAACTCAAAAACATGAAGGCTGCTGGTAATGATGGAATTTTTTATATTCTTATTAAAAATCTTCCCGATGTTGCCTTGAGACTCCTGGTTAAAATTTTCAACAAGTGTTTTTCATTAGCTTACTTCCCAAAAAGATGGAAAAACGCTAAGGTAATTCCTATGCTGATACCTGATAAAAACCCAGCAGAAACATCAAGTTAACACAAAGGTTTAAGAGCAAAAATGTCTGATTTCCAGTTTCCTATTTATTTGATCAAAATGATTCAAAATTATTTAACTGATCGTACTCTTAAGGGTAGCTATTAGAATTGTAAATCTGAATTGCTACCCGTACGAGCCGGTATTTCCAGGAAGAAAACGCTTCGAAGGATTCAGAATAAAATTCTGATATGATTTTGAAGCGTCCTCCCTGGTTTAGTACAAGTGAATTACACGGACTCACAAATCTAAATCTGAATTGCTACCCGTACGAGCCGGTATTTCCAGGAAGAAAACGCTTCGAAGGATTCAGAATAAAATTCTGAAAATGATTTTGAAGCGTCCTCCCTGGTTTAGTACAAATGAATTAAACGGACTCACAAATATAGAACCATTAGATGTAATGTCACATAATATTATAAGCAAATTCCGACAAAATTCGATGCAATCTTCAATTGAATCGATTCGCTCTCTGGATTAGTTAGTAAGTTAGTATATAAGTTCCTTTTCCCCATTACACAATACAAGTAGGTTTAGAATTTTCCCTACACAAAAATCTCAGAATTGCGGAAATATATATATATATATATATATATATATATATATATATATATATATATATATATATATATATATATATATATATATATATATATATATATATATATATATATATATATATATATATATATATATATATATATATATATATATATATATAATAGGGCTGAAAAGTCACCACTTGTGGCTGAACACCCAGTTTTAATAGTAATTATTTATTTTTAACTCATATTCCAATAGTTATTAAAAAAAAAAGATATCAACGAAATCTCAAAACCCAAGTTTAAGGAAAACACTTGATAAGAGAAAATCATAGAAAATATACCAAGAAGGGAAAAATATCAGCGAAATATGCAAGATGAAAGTCGAAATGAATCAATTCTAACACGGAAAAAAATAAATCCGAGCAGAAAGATATTACAACTGTTGAAAGGGCAATACATATACAATTTTACTATGTCATGGGATAAAAACTACGGGAGTCAATAAGAAATAAATTTATACTTATGCAATGAAACGAATACAATGAAAACAAATGCACACCAAACGGAGAAAGAAAAATAAACCTGTTTTAATCCACCTAGTGGTGTAATGATGCCTTTCTCATATCAATCATACTATCTTATATAATACTGTGCTATACTTCAAAATAATTTTTTTCGATTATTAAAACAATAACCGAAATCGGTTCGTTTGACCGTCTACTGATAAAAACTATCAATTGGAGAAGATTTGAGGTCGATTTAGAAAACTTTTTACGGTTATTCGCCCTTTTCAGTGAGGGTATAAAATTTTTAGCACACTTTACCCTATATTTCCAGATCCGGAAAAAAATCAGGAATAACGTAGGACCTTTCATTTAAACATTAGTTTGTGAAAATCGGTCGCGCCATATATAAGAAAAGCTAGAACACATATTGTAATTTTTTTGCACATTTTACCCCATAACTCCGGAACCGGAAGTCGGATCCAAATAATATTCAGGAATTTTGTATGGGACCACAAGACCTTTCATTTGAATCTAAGCTTGTGAAAATCGGTTCAGCCATCTTCGAGAAAAGTTAGTGCAAAACACGTTACATACACACATACGCACATACACACAGACATTTTCGTACTCGACGAACTGAGTCGAATGGTATATGACACTCGGCCCTCCGGGCCTCAGTTTAAAAGTCGGTTTTCACAGTGATTGCATAACCTTTCGATATAAGAAAGGCAAAAAAAGATAAATTCAAATTAGTAACATGGGAATCATGTCATACACAGCAATACTGGTCAGAAGGATAAAAATGTTAAATTGAAGAGGAAGATTATACATGTAAGAAAAATGTGTTCTTGGGATGAAGCTATAAGCTTAAAATGAACTGGGGAGAACTTACAATGCGTTTAAAATGGAAGGGGAGTAGATTACACAAGGGAGGTAAACATAATGGCTTTGAATACGGAAATAATGTTATAAATAAGGAGAAATTCTATGGTGAAATAAGATGGTTTATCATTTAATAACATTAAACTAACACTCATTCGTGCCGTAACTATCGGATCGATCGGACGTAAAAGCGCCTTTATCCAATCGTGTGTTGAGTTGATTTATTCCGTTATCGATTGTGTCTGCATTAGTGCGGTCGAGTGATAATTCGAATTTATACGTTCTCAAGGCCGACTATGAGCTTGTGTAAAGCAGCACTGCGTGTGGTACCGTAGCCAGCGCCAGCTGGGCGCTGCGTATATATCGTTTACATGTACATTAGAAACAGTGATAAATATATATATATATATATATATATATATATATATATATATATATATATATATATATATATATATATATATATATATATATATATATATATATATATATATATATATATATATATATATATATATATATATATATATATATATATATATATATATATATATATATATATATATATATATATATATATAAAAGAGAACCGTTTCATTTAACAGTATAGTGAGACTGAAAAAAGTGCTTTTTCCTCAAGGAGGTTTTTTGCACTCTACTGGAAGTAATATTTACCAATCGCCTCGGACTTTCCTTCTTTTGATTAATACCACCTTAATTGCACCCCGATTTTGACCGCACGGACACAAGTCCGTGATATGACAAGCGATATAACATTGCCTGACCTACCCCCAGATGATCAAATAGATGCTTCTTATGGCAATAAATCTCGCATTAGAAGCTATCCCGATGAGCTTGCACTCCCGGTCGGACCCTATGCGGTTTACATTCGGACCAAAGCCAATAGTAAAAAATTGAACGTCCTCAGACTTTCAAAAGACTTGACTTTCACGACGTTAAGACCGTTTTGGAAAATCTTCGCAAAAAATTTTTTGCTCCATACAAATGAGACCAAGTTGCAACCGGTCAACCCGGTTTACTAAGCGTATCCTCTCATGCTGCGGCCTTCCAGCTTGTTACCTATGTACGAATTGGCACATATCCCGCACGGATAGGCATTGCGCCTACGTTCGTAACTTATCACCTATTCCGCGTACTACGCTCACGTCAATTGCATTCGACAGAGCGGGGACGGCACTACCATATGTGAAACAGCTGGGTTTTGGGAAAAAATGCGGGTGTTGACTGAACTAAATCGGTTGTTGGAATAATTAAAAAAGTGTTGGACTTAGCTAAGAAAAAAAATCGGATAGGTTATTGGAAAAGCAAACTGAAAATATGTAGGTTGTTGGAATTGCTAACTACGGTTTGGAGGGACAGGTACGAACAGAGAGGCGAATAGCTATATGAGCGCTGGACTATGAAGTGGTGCACTACCGTGGCCCACTGCCAGATAGGTGGGAGCTCGGGTAAAATATTTTCTCCCGGGCACGAAACGAACGCGTCAGGGATTCTCCAGGAAGTAAACGCCTGACTCCCAAGGCCAAAAGGAGCAAAGATCATGGCGGAAATGATGGGGCGAAGAAACGTGGCGAGGGGCTCAACCCAAACCTCGGCACTCGAACCCCGGATCCGAGCCATGTGAGCGAACCCGGCGAGAATCCGTGGGTGAAGGTCGCCAAGAAGAAAAGGGTCCAAAAAGATGCTGGGCCCATTCCCGTGAGGAGGGCTAGGGACAAAGGAGAGGCTTTGTTGGTTAAGGCCGACAAAGAAAAGTACGTCGATGTGCTCAAGGCCATGCGGAGCGAGGCAAAGCTAGCCGAGCTTGGCAAAGAGGATCGCAGCATCCGTCGTACGAAGACGGGAGAGATGCTGCTCGAGCTTGAAAAGGGAGCTCAGGGCGGAACGGAGCTTGTTGCGCTTGCCCAACAAGTCCTGGGTGATACGGCCGAAGTTAGAGTCCTGCGTAACGAGGTTGCACTCCAGTGCAAACAGTTGGATGAAATCGCCACCGCAGAAGTTGCCATGGCCATCAAGGAGCAAGGAGGTGTGGATGTCCCACGGGAATCCATCCGCATGAGGAAAGGACCACAGGGCACCCAGATAGCTACATTTAAGCTATCAGCCACGGATGCTAATAAGGTCCACAAAGTGGGCAGGCTAAAGGTCGGATGGTCGGTATGCCCAGTGACCGCTTACCAACCGCCGGCGGTCGACATGTGCTTCAGGTGTTTCGAACCTGGCCACAAGGCCCAGACCGGAGCGACCTCTGCAAGCGTTGCGGCGGCGAGGGGCACAAGGCGTATGCATGCGAAAGAACGCCACGTTGCATGCTATGCGCGAGCAAGAAGAAGGCCACAAACCACGTCATGGGCGGACCTACTTGTTCAACAAGTGGAGGGAGTAAAACAATATGCAAGTAGTACAGCTGTACCTAAATGACTGTGCAGCTGTCCAGCAATTGCTGCACCAGTCAGTGACGGTATGGGGCATTGATGTCGCGATTCTCTCGGGTCCCTATCACACACCGGTAGATAATGGGAACTGGGTGTCTGACGAATCCAAGACGGTGGCGATCTTGTCGACTGGTCGATCCCAGTGCAAGAAGTGGTGAAAACACAAGCGAAGGGAGTAGCCATAGATAAGGTAAACGGAGTTTACTATTGTAGCTGCTACGCTCCACCGAGATGGTCAATAGACCAGTTCACTCGGATGGTCGACATGTTGACCGCAGACCTGGTGGGTAGGAAGCCGGTGGTGATAGCCGGAGACTTCAACGCCTGGGCAACGGCTTGGGGCAGCCGCTTCACCAATAGGAGAGGACAGACGTTACTGGAGGCTCTCGCCAAGCTGGACGTCGTGTTAGCGAATGATGGACTGAAAAGTACCTTCCAGCGGAACGGAGTCGAGTCGTTTATCGACCTGACTTCCTTTAGTCCCGGCTTAGCTGGAGATCTTAATTGGAGAGTTGATGGTGGCTACACCCATAGCGACCATCTAGCCATTCGCTACACGATCGGCCAATTGGCGAGTAGCACAAGGAGGAGTAATACTCCCAAAACTCTAGCGTGGAAGGTGGCTAACTTCGACCGCGAAACGTTTTGCGCTGCCCTTGAATTGGAGGAGCACAACGCGAACCTGAGAGGGGACGAGTTGGTCGCTATCTTGTAACGGGCGTGTGACGCGACGATGCCTAGAAAGGCTCAACCGAGGACCAACAGACCACCGGTCTACTGGTGGAACGAGCAAATTGCACGTCTTCGCGCATCCTGCCTCAGGGCTAGAAGAAGGATGCAAAGAGCTCGATCAGCGGAGATGAGGATGGAGAGGAACACGTTCAAAACGGCGAAGTTAGCACTAAACAAGGCCATCAGAGCAAGCAATAGAGCCTGTTTCGACACGCTATGCAAGGGAGCCAACTCCAACCCATGGGGTGATGCCTACAGAATGGTAATGGCCAAAACGAGAGGGGCGCTAGCACCCCCTGAACGTAGTCCGGTGAAGTTGAAGGAAATCATAACGGTTCTCTTTCACCACCACGACACGTCCCCCTGGCAGCCAGCTCTGCTACCAGCGAACGAAGTTGAAAAGGTGACGAACGAGGAGTTGCTCACTGCGGCGAGATCGCTCGATACAAAGAAAGCCCCGGGGCCAGACGGTATCCCGAACGTGGCTCTAAGGGCGGCTGTAATGACAAAACCGGACATGTTCAGGGAGGTCATACAGAGATGTCTGGACGAGCGTATATTCCCAGACATTTGGAAAAGGCAAAGGTTGGTACTATTACCGAAACCTGGGAAACCCCCAGGGGACCCATCGGCGTATAGACCAATCTGTCTGATCGACACTGTGGGTAAGCTCCTTGAGAAAATCATCCTCAACAGGCTAGTCCCCTTCATAGAGGAGGCAGGAGGACTGTCCAGCCAACAGTACGGGTTCCGCAGAGGCAGGTCGACGGCGGACGCCATAACATCGGTGGTAACCACGGTGGAGGTAGCTATACAGCGCAAACGACGAGGGATCCGCTACTGTGCGGTAGTAACGCTAGACGTCAAGAACGCGTTCAATAGTGCTTGCTAGGCAGACATTGCTGATTCCCTACTTCGACTAGGAGTACCGGAAGGGCTGTACAAGATTCTGGAAAGCTACTTCCAGAACCGAGTGTTGCTCTACGAGACCGACGAAGGCACACGTAGCACTCCAATCACGGCTGGAGTACCACAGGGATCTATCTTGGGCCCGATCCTGTGGAATATAATGTAAGATGGAGTACTGAGGTTCAGGCTCCCTCCGGGTGTCAAGATAGTCGAGTTCGCGGACGACGTCACACTGACAGTCTACGGCGAATCCATCGAAGAGGTCGAACTGAGTGCATCACACTCAATCTGCTTGGTGGAGGACTGGCTGCGTAGCAGGAAACTGCAACTCGCGCACCACAAAACAGAGGTGATGGTGGTAAACAACCGCAAATCGGAACAGGAGGCGCTGGTATATGCCGGAGATTGCGTGATCCCTTCCAAAAGATCACTGAAGCAATTGGGTGTGATGCTTGACGACAAACTCAGTTTCAGCAAGCACGTTGAATACGCCTGCAAGCGCGCATCAACAGCGATCGCGGCGCTCTCCCGTTTGATGGCCAACAGCTCGCCTGTGCGCTCCAGTAAACGAAGGTTACTGGCAGGAGTGGCAGTTTCGATCCTCAGGTACGGCAGCCCGGTATGGGAGTCGGCACTAAATGTGAAACGCAACGCACAGATGCTGGAGTGTATGCATAGACTGATGTGTCTTCGCGTAATCAGTGCATACCGCACTGTATCGAGGGATGCCGCCTGCGTGGTTGCAAGTATGATGCCTATCGGTCTGATAGTGAAGGAAGACGCGGAGCGCTACAGCATGCGAGGAGACAGGAACGCCCGTAGGGCATCCAAAGCCGCTTCTCTACGCAGATGGCAACAAGAGTGGGACAGCTCAACCAAGGGCAGGTGAACACATCGGCTCATACCTAGGGTCTCGAGTTGGTTAGATAGACCTTACGGAGAAGTGATCTTCGGCCTGACGCAATTCCTCACAGGCCACGGGTGCTTCAGATGGTACCTCCACAGGTTCGGCCACGCGACATCCCCTGTATGTCCTGGCTGCCCAGACGAGATCGAGACGGCTGAACACGTCTTGTTCGCATGTTCCCGTTTCGCGGCTCAAAGGAGTGAGCTACTGGAGGCATGTGGCATGGACACCACACCGGAAAACCTGATCCAGAGAATGTGCCACTGCGTAGAGAACTGGAACGCAGTGTCGACCGCGGCATCCCAAATTGCGGGCATATTGCAGCGGAAATGGAGTGCGGATCAACAACAGGCTGCCGCGACCGCTAGCCGCGTGCAAACGTAGTAGGCTCAAGAGGGATCAGCGAATAAGCGTCTGTCCGGGAGAACCTTCTTCGCCGGGAAGCTCTTCGTCGGAGTAGTCTAGATCCATCGTCGGGGACTAGACGAGTAGTACGTAAAACTGCTAGAATCGTCGGGGCGCCAGTGAACCGGAAGCTATCCTCCAACCGAAATCACTGGATCGACCCAGGCATCCTCTCGGTCGGGCGTTGATGGGTATCGAAAGCGTCGGTTTCGGGAGGGCCTCCTTCTTCGGGGAACTCTCCGTCGGTGTAGGCTAGTTCCTTCGGCGGGGGCTAGTCGAGTAGCCGCCACAACACCGATTCGGGTCGTCGAGGCGCCAGCGAACCGGAAGCCATGCTTCAACCGGAATCACGGGACCGACCTCGGCACTCCATCGGGTGTCCCGTGTGGTGTAAGAGACTCGGTGTCGGGAGATTCTCCTTCGCCGGGGAAATCTCCGTCGGAGTAGTATAGATCCTTTGTCGGGGACTAGACGAGTAAATCGTGGCGTAATACCGCTTGGATCGTCAGGGCGCCAGTGAACCGGAAGCTATCCTCCAACCGGAATCACTGGACCGACCCAGGCATCCTCTCGGTCGGGCGTTAACGGGAATCGAAAGCGTCGGTTTCGGGAGGGCCTCCTTCGTCGGGGAACTCTCCGTCGGTGTAGGCTAGATCCTTCGGCGGGGGCTAGTCGAGTAGCCGCCACAACACCGATTCGAGTCGTCGAGGCGCCAGCGAATCGGAAGCCATGCTCCAACCGGAATCGCGGGACCGACCTCGGCACTCCATCTGGTGTCCCGTGTTGTGTAAGAGACTCGGTGTCGTGAGATTCTCCTTCGCCGGGGAACTCTCCGTCGGAGTAGTCTAGATCCCTTGTCGGGGACTGAGCGCCAGTGAACCGGAAGTCACGCTCCAACCGGAATCATTGGATCGACATAGGCATTTTTTCGGTCGGGTCATAGACGCGTACTGTAAGCGTCGGTTCGAAAGGACTTCCTGCGTCGGGGAACCCTCCGTCGGTGTAGACTAGATCTTTTGGCGGAGACTAGTCGAGTAGTTCCGCGACGTAGCATCAGTTTTGGGTCGTCGAGGCGCCAGTGAACCGGAACTTACCCTCCAGCCGGCATCACTGGACCGACCTCGTCATCCAACTGGTCGATCCCTCGAGAGCAGGATGCTGATCCTCATTCTGCATAAATCTGGGGAGGGTGCAGTGAGCACCAATAGCCTTCCACCCCGCAGTAATACCTAGCGGTGGTGCCGGGGAGGTAGGGTTGGAGATCCAAGGTGTTTTAGTGGGTACTTCCAATCAACAGTTGGGTAGTCCTGTGGAGAGTCCCACACTCCGTGCGTAAATGCATTTCACCTTGTAAAAAAAAAGGAGGTACAAGTAACTGGTCGATCGGTTGGTTAAACAGACGGAAGCGTGTTCTGTCGCTCTGTCAAACTCCGGCTAATGCGAAGAGGATTTAGGTGTCTGATGAATGTTATGTTACCACGTTATATGCGATAGCTAACGACATTAGCAGGTATTATTATTCGTCCTGATTTGTGTACCATCATCAACCATGGGCAGTGGTCGAACCGTAGTCGGCCGTCAAAGATGGGAATCTTTTTTCGATTGTTTTGCTTGACATCTAGCACCGCGTACAATCGGGGTATGGCTAGTGTCTCATACGAACACGAATGTGCGAATGAAATACGTAGAGATTAAATGTGAAACCGCATAAGGCTCAGTATAATAGCTATAATTTACAAGATCATTTAACTAGTTACTTGGATAACTGTGGAAAATCTAGAGCTAATACATGCCATAATGCAGGGACCTCGCGGAACCTGTGCAATTATTAGTCAAACCAATCGTCCTCCGTGACGCTTAAGTTGAAATGGAACTATTGACGGTAGTATAGAGGACTACCATGGTTGCAACGGGTAACGGGGAATCAGGGTTCGATTCCGGAGAGGGAGCCTGAGAAATGGCTACCACATCCAAGGAAGGCAGCAGGCGTTTGAATTACCCAATCCCGGCACGGGGAGGTAGTGACGACAAATAACAATATAGGTCTCTTGATAGAGGGTTGTAATTGGATTGAGTTGAGCATAAATCCTTCAACAAGGATCAAGTGGAGGGCAAGTCTGGTGCCAGCAGCCGCGGTAATACCAGCTCCACTAGCGTACAGGGTCCGGCACTCAAAGTGTAACCAATTAAAAAGGCCATAAATTCAGTTTGGAAAATTACTTTTACTTAATTCAAAGTACAAAATGTGTGAAAATAATACAAAATTCAGAATCAATTCAGTTTTGCTCAATATGACCACCTTTTGCCTTGACTTGATGACTTGAGAGAGCGAAGGAGTTGCTTCGTTTGGCCGAAAGCGGTCAATTTCCGAACATTGTATTTTCTGACGAGAAAATTTTTCCAATTGAGCATTTCGTAAACTCTCAAAACGATAGGGTTTACTTGACCGACCGTTCATACGAGAATTTGAGTCATCGATTGGCCACCAGGAGGCAGCACCCGCAACAGATAATGGTTTGGGCCGCTGTAACCGCAGATGGGCGCTCTCCAATCGTTTTCATCGAGCCTGGCGTCAAGGTAAATGCGACATATTATCGGGAAAGTATTCTGGAGGTTGCTTTGAAGCCGTGGGCAGACAAACATCTCAGTGGCAGACCATGGACGTTTCAGCAGGACTCGGCACCGTCTCACAAAGCTCGAGTGAACCAAGAATGGCTGAAAAACAACGTTCCGAACTTCATCACGTCCACACAATGGCTCTTGAATTCACCAGATGCGAATCCAATGGATTATTCTCTTTGGGTCATTTTGGAGAGCAAAGTCCGAACTAAAAGATACACCAGTCTCGAGGCGCTGAAAAAAGTTATTGTCCGCGAGTGGGCCAAAATACCTGCAAGTCACATTCGGCCAAACGAAGCAACTCCTTCGCTCTCTCAAGTCATCAAGTCAAGGCAAAAGGTGGTCATATCGAGCAAAAGTGAATTGATTCTGACTTTTGTATTATTTTTACACATTTTGTACTTTGAATTAAGTAAAAGTAATTTTCCAAACTGAATTTATGGCCTTTTTAATTGGTTACACTTCGAGTGCCGGACCCTGTATATTAAAATTGTTGCGGTTAAAACGTTCGAAGTTTAATGTTGTCCAACACGGGTGCTACTCCGAATGATGGTAGTAGGTCACTGGATTGTTGCGACTATGTTCGTTTATTTTTGCAGTTTCTTCGTTCGCGCCGGTTCCGGCCAGCGGTGTAGTGTGACCTGATAATACGTCAACTCATCGAGGTTGACTTTTGCTTAATAGGACAATTTGTGTTCAGCAAAGTAAGATTGAGCGATAACAGGTCCGTGATGCCCTTAGATGTTCTGGGCTGCACGCGCGCTACAGTGTGAGCAGCAGCGTGTACCATATTCCGAAAGGAACGGTAAATCACTGAAATGCTCATTTAGTCGGGATTATGGATTGAAATGGTCCATATGAATATGGAAGTAAGTGCTGGTCATTAGCTAGCGTTGAATACGTTCCTGCACTTTGTACACACCGCCCGTCGCTACTACCGATGAATTATTTAGTGAGGTCTTTGAAGGTGAACATTTGCTAGTCCCTCGGGATTACATTTGAATCGCTGAAGTTGACCGAACTTGATGATTTAGAGGAAGTAAAAGTCGTAACAAGGTTTCCGTATGTGAACCTGCGGAAGGATCATTACTGTATTGATTTGTTGTGAACAACACACACAAAACCATCATACAATCGACCCGGCCCGATGCAAACGTGCGCATACCTCTCTCGTACGCACAAATTGTTTGTGTTGAAAGAACGAAAATCACGCTACACGCATGTGTGTTTCTATTTTCTTCCTCCTCTTGGGCACGAGATGCTTGCTCGTATACGGTGCTACGATGTACTCTCCTCGCTCACTCGGTCTCGCAGATCGACTGAGGAGTGCGGTGTGGAATCATCAATTGTGCAACCGTGAGCCCGTGCGCGTGGATGCCCACAACAACAGTGTTTTGTGCTATTGTATGGTTCTACCGGGGAATCCGGTAAGCTTGTAAAACCCTAGGCAGGGGATCACTCGGCTCGTGGATCGATGAAGACCGCAGCTAAATGCGCGTCAGAATGTGAACTGCAGGACACTTGAACACCGACAAGTTGAACGCATATCGCACATCGTAAAACGTTACGATGTACACATTTTTGAGTGCCTATATTTATCGATTCAACTATACGTGCCCATGCACGTATGCGTAGTGACGTTTTCCTACCATGGTGGTAAAACGTTCAAGCTAGTCAGACATCGATTGTATCGCATTGCGCGATACAGGCTATCGATGGTTGATGCACATACATCGCATACTCCAACCTGGCTTGTAGGCAGTGCATCGACATTTGACCATCCTGATATGTGTAGGTAGTGCATCGACATTTGACCATCCGACGAATAAGTAGGCCTCAAATAATGTGTGACCAACCCCTAAATTTAAGCATATTAATAAGGGAAGGAAATGAAACTAACAAGGATTCCCTGAGTAGCAGCGAGCGAAATGGGAGGAGTTCAGCACGTAGAGATGATATGCATCGCGTATCTACCTGATTTCGTGTACGGCAAATTTTGTTATCTACCATAATCAGCGGAACCTGGTTCAAGTTCAACTAGAATGGGGCTTTTACTCCCATAGAGGGTGATAGGCCCGTAGAACGGCGCTGATGGTAGAAAATTTTTCCATGGAGTCGTGTTGCTTGATAGTGCAGCACAAAGTGGGAGGTAAACTCCTTCTAAAGCTAAATATCACCACGAGACCGATAGCGAACAAGTACCGTGAGTGAAAGTTGAAAAGCACTCTGAATAGAGAGTCAAAAAGTACGTGAAACTGCCTAGGGCTCGAGCCCGTTGAACTCGATTATCCGAAGCAAAGTTACTGGCCTGTGGTTGACACACAGGTCGTTTACGCTCTTGCTTTCAATAGGACATTGCGATCCATTACGAACAATTTTTCTGGTTCACACTTGCAAATCACCCGACATAGGTCCGTTGGTGTTAGTTGCTTGTCCCATCGTAGCGATTTTTAGTTTTGAAGGCCTATGTCGCGAGCTGGGACTTACTGCACGTGGTGTACCGTTGGGTACGTGATGGATACGAACACCGTCCCGTATGCCCCCGCATACACCCTCAGTCTGGGTTGGCGGGCTGTTGATCGGCAATGATAACATCGAGGTACCTTCGGGAGCCGTCTTGAAACACGGACCAAGAAGTTTATCTTGCGCGCAAGCCAATGGTGCCGTTTTCCGTTTCCGCGGTAACGCACACTGAAAAACCATAGGCGTAAAAAACATAACTCTCTCGTTGTGTGGGATTACGGGCGAGACTCTCTGCTCGTCCCTCCATCCCCGGGTGTTATAGCCGACATGCGGTGGTGGTTCGCTTGCGTTTCATCATCGTGCCATAACATACCGTGAGTGTGCAGGATGTGACCCGAAAGTTGGTGAACTATGCCTGATCAGGTTGAAGTCAGGGGAAACCCTGATGGAGGACCGAAGCAATTCTGACGTGCAAATCGATTGTCAGAATTGAATTGAGTTTGTGGCGTTTTTGTTGCGCATTCATCGAGCTGTGTTCCAAAGAGTGCTCATTGATGTTTCTCTCGATAATATGTCTACGAATCGACGCCAATAATCGCTTTTGGTAGTTTCTAAAATTATCAGGTGTTCCGTTTTTCCTAAACTCGATAAATGATGAAGCTCTCTCCGCGTTTAATTTTGAGTACTCTTTGTCCCACCACGGGTTGAAGGGACGGATGTTAGTTTTCGCGCCGGGTACACGTTTCGTCTGAGCTTGAGTCGCGGTGTCGAGAATCAAGCCAGCCAAAAAAGTGTACTCTTCCTCCGGAGGAAGTTCTTGTGTTGTTTCTAGTTTCTCAGATATCGAATTTGCGTAACATTTCCAATCAATATTTCGTGTGAGGTCATACGAAACATTGATTGTCTCCGATGGTCTTAATACGGAGGCGATTGAAATCACGATAGGTGCAGTCCAACCGTAGCGATGTCGAGCAAAGGGATAAATCCAGCGCACTTGGTCTAGCTGGTGGTGCAGGAATTCGTGTCATTTCTCCCATATTCAATATTGCCATATTGAAGTTGTCGCAAATATCATGGATCATAGTTGATCTGTTATCGTCGAGAAGACAGCCCCATCCCGTACCGCCTGAGTTAAAGTTAAAGTCGGTGCGGGAAGGAGCTCTATGATATCACAGAGCCGCCGATGCCCAACCGAAGCTCTTGGGGGAATGTAGATGGAAGCAATGCAAAAGTCCTTGCCTTTGATTGTAACATGACATGCGACAACTTCAATACCTGGTATCGAGGGGAGGTTAATTCGAAAGAAGAAATAGCACTTTTTGATCCCCAAAAGTACTCCTCCATAGGGATCATCTCGATCCAGACGAATAATGTTAAAATCGTAAGGGGTATTTAAGGGTATTTCAGAAGTTAGTCAAGTTTCGCACAATGCAAATGCGTCACATTTCAGATTATTTAATAGAAATTTGAAAGGATCTATTTTTGGGATTATACTTCTACAATTCCACTGTATAACAGTGATTGTATCCGTGACCTCGGTGGGTGACTTAGCCATCGAAGGATACGATCGCTGAAAGAAGAGGCCATTTTGCAGTCAACTGCTTCAAGAATGTGTCAACTGTTGGAATAAAAGCCATTATCAGGGTATTTCAGAAGTTAGCCAAGTTTCGCACAATGCAAATGCGTCACATTTCAGATTATTTAATAGAAATTTGAAAGGATCTATTTTTGGGATTATACTTCTACAATTCCACTGTATAACAGTGATTGTATCCGTGACCTCGGTGGGTGACTTAGCCATCGAAGGATACGATCGCTGAAAGAAGGGGCCATTTTGCAGTCAACTGCTACAAGAATGTTTTAACTGTTGGAATAAAAGCCATTATCAGGCTTTCAATAGGTTCAAAAATATTGAAAGTAGACATGACTCGGTTCAGGAGGATGTAATTAGGCAAAGCCGAGCCAGCGAAAGTCACCCGATACGAGTCTGATGGGATATAGGACCCGCGTCGCGTAGTGCTTAAATTGCACAAAATGAAATTGGTCTATTGCCAAAATTTCAACCGCATGAAAAGCCCGGTCAAAATGATAGAAATTCGTCAAAATTTAATAACCTCCTCTTTCGACGTAATCCTTGGAACTGAAAGCAGCTGGGATGAAAGTGTGAGAAGCGAAGAAGTATTTGGAAATAATTTTAACGGCACGACCGAAATTTATCTTTCTGTCAGAAAAAATCTGGAGGTGGAGGCCTCATAGCCATAAACTCTTGCTTTACTTCTGAAGAAATTATTACTCCTAAATATAAAGAATTTGAGCATGTATGGGCCAAAGTCTCAATATTGGGAGAAGAACATATTTACTGCTCTGTCTACTTCCCACCCGAAAATGCGAACAAATTCTATTTTGAATTATTCTTTCAATCTTTAGACACAATTATTTCGAATATGGAACCTGAAGTAAAGCTTCATATTTTTGGCGACTTCAATCAACGAAATGCGGACTTCATTTCTGACATTGAAAATGAATCAATCTTACTTCCAGTCGTAGGAGAAAACGAAACATTGCACTACTTTTTCGACAAAATTTCTAATTTTGGCCTACATCAAGTAAACTGAAAAATGAAGCATTTCACACCGCAATTGAATATTCATTATTTACACACAATGCATCCCTTCCCTACGACTTGGAATATGAGGAAGTGCCGGAATACAATAAAATTGACTTTGAAGAAGTCAAGCGAAGACTAAGTATAATAAATTGGCGGAACATACTGAGTACAAAAGGAAATGTCGACGTCGAAGTAAACAAATTCTATCACATTATAAACAAAATATTATCCGAAACTTTGCCCTTTGAAAAGAAGAAGAAAAAATCATAACAGCAAATTACCTGTATGGTTCAATTCACAACTAAAACATTTGAAAAATAGGAAAAAAAGCAAACAAAACTTACAAACAAGAAAAAAGTGACGCTCATCTTCAAAATTACTTAAATCTATGCAATCAACTCAAAATAGCCATTAACACAGCACATGAAGAATATAACCGCAAAACTGAAAACAAAATAGAGACTTGTTCTAAGAACTTTTTTTACTACACAAAAACTAAACTAAAAAGCAACAATTTTCCATCTCAAATGCACCTCGACGAACATGTAGGGAAAAATAGTACAGAAATCTGCAATCAATTTGCAAATTTTTTCCAAGAAGTATATACATCTTATTCAGAAACTGACCGTGACCGTGAATACCTCTCTTTCATACCTGCATTTTCCAACTCCATCTCTGTAAACTATCTATCAGAACATGACATTTCGACAGTACTGAAAAACTTCGACGCCTCAAAAGGGCCTGGACCTGACAGTATACCACCAATATTTTAAAAAAATCTTGCTGAAGAACTTACACTATCACGGGGTGCAAATGAAATGGTATTAAACAACAGGGAAAATAAAGTTTTACTTAGCTTAAGCTCCAAAACGGTGAACAGCTGCCAAGACGCGGTCCGAGGCAATTGGTAAATATTCTTTCCAGTAGAATGCGAAAAAAAATCTCTGGAAAAAGCACTTTTTTGCAGTCTCTCACTACACTGTCCAATGAAACGTTTCTCTTTTTATCACTATATGAAAACGATATATACGCAGCGCCCAGCGCTGGCGCTGGCTAACGGTACCACACGCAGTGCTGCTTTACACAAGCTCACAGTCGGCCTTGAGAACGGAATTAAAACTATCACTCGACCGCACTGATGCAGACAATAGAACGACCTTGATAACGGAATAAAACAATTCACCACGCGATTGGAGAAAGCCGAATTTACATCCGATCGATCCGATAGTCACGGCACGAATGCACCCACCATCAGAGATGGCATTTCACCAGAGTTATAAACGCTAGAGTCAGATTTTTGCCACACCGAGGATGAAAAAAACGAAGCACCGCACAAAGAGGAAGGCGCACTTCTTCTCAGTGTCGAATAGACAGCATTTGAGTGTGTGCTTGTGGTTAAAGCAGCTGGCGCGAGTGAAACACATTCTCTTCGCATGAATCGCTCACACGCGCTCTCGTCTAAATACACCCAAGTGACCACTGGCGCGTGATTGTGAGCGAACACTTCTGTGAACTTCAATTAATAGAGAGTAGATCTGGCCTTGCTATGAAAAATTTGCAAGGAAAACCGAAAATTTTACGATAAATTGTTTTATTTGGCTGATTTTGCGTGTCCACGCTTCATCTACGAAAACCATACAGCAGAGTGCTCACCGGCGTGTACACCTCTGTGGAAGTATCTGCATCCTCCTCAGAGAATTTATTAGCTAATGCTCTAGCACTTTGGTGCGATTCAGTGGAAGAGGTAAAAGGAAATAATCAAACGCACTCATGATGCGTGCACACTTACACAACAGTGGTGTATAAATGTGAAAGAGACGAGCTCTCGTTGAAGTTGTCAGTGCGAGGGGAGAAATTTTGCTTGCTCTTCGTCACACAGAGGAGATAGACATCTCTGCCCACCATATTGAATATCATCATTTTCAGTGAAAATCTTTGCATGACTGATAACAGCAATAATGTTTTTGAATGATTATCATTTCATTATCAGTCGGTGTTGAACAGTCGTTCGCACCGCCCGCTTATAGCTTTTGGCTCCTGGAATTTTTTTCTGGCTACCTAGAGTTTCATTGATTCAAGGCTTCAGTCTTTTTCAATGCTACCTGAATCACTAACAGTCTTTTTAAAGACTATCAATTAGTCAGCCTTTCTCTAGGCTATACAAAGAATGATATTAGAGTGACTAAGTGATACCAAGAGAGAGAGAGAGCGACTAAGAAATTAATCTGCCTTTTTGAAGCTATCTATTCAAAGAACTATTCTTCGAACTAATCAGTCTTTATCAAGACTTTTCCAAACTAGGAGTCTAATCGAAGACTAATTTAGCCTAGTTAATTTAATTTAAATTTTCATTCATTTCAAAAATACCTGCGTCCAACCGGAAAGGCAATAAGCCTGAGGCTAAAAATGATTCAATACGGAATATATAACATGTCGTTATTCAACGTTTTTCTAATAACATTCACGATCTTATAGAATCTGAATGTAAAATTAAAAGACAACGTTCGGATTTCCCTTCCGTTGATTCTATGCCGTCTAACAATATTTACGAGATTCTTCCTGAATCCGATTGTAGTGACATAGAAGAAAATTCTTCAAAAATTCCCAAAATGGACGCTTGTCGTTCTGGGAAGAAACACCAATCTATGCCACCAGTGACGGTGATGATTTCCGACTTCAAAGCATTCCGTACTGAGCTTTCCACTTTCCTCCCGGAAGTAAAAGTCTCATTTCAAATCGGACGAAGAGGAGAATGTCGAGTCTTGGTTGATGAATTGGAAGATTACGAACGTCTTATTCGATATATGTCCGAGAAACTTCATAAATTTTATTCATATGATATAAAATCAGACAGACCCTTCAAGGCTGTCTTGAAAGGCTTATCAAATGATCAAAGTATTGATGAAATTAAAAGTGAACTGAAAGAATTGCTTGGTTTTGCCCCTTCCCAAGTAATACTTATGAAAAAAAGAGCGAATGGTACTTCTAAACCTCGCTCTGGAATTTCCCATGAACTTTACCTAATACACTTCAATCGAAGTGATGTAAACAATTTGAAAACTTTAGAAAAAGTACGTTTCATTTCCCACATTAAAACTCATTGGGAACATTATAAACGGCATAATCGTATTGCAAACTTAACGCAATGTAGTCGTTGCCAAGGCTTCGGCCGTGGAACCAAAAATTGTCATATGGATATACGGTGTTTGAATTGTGGTAAATCGCATTCGATAGACGTTTGTCCAATGAATGAAACCACTGATAAATTTTCATGTTCAAATTGCAATGGAAATCATAAATCCAATTATTTGAAAAGTCCTGTCAGGGAAAAAATTTTAAACGCTCATTCGCTTAGACAACAAGTCAAATCAACGACCTTAACTTTACAGAACATACCTGAACATCAAAAAACCGTTACATATGCCACGCCTTATTCTTCTAAGGCACTTATTTCTTCGAATTTAAAACAAAAACAGATACGCCTGCCAATTCGTCTTCTAACGAAAACAATTTATTGACAGGTAGATCGACCTCGTCATCATCTTCTTCTAATGTCATTTATGCCAGTATAGCAGGTAGAAATCTACCACTTAATTCTTCTAATGTAAATAATCAAAACACAGGACCGCCTTGCAGTTCCTCTTCTAACGAAAACAATTTATTAATAGGTAGATCGGCCATATCTTCGACGACAATATCAATGCCATTCGCTTCTTTAAATGAAGTTGATTTAGGCGATATAACTGAAAATAAAATGATCTACCTACAAGATCAACTTTTTCAAATGATCATTTCTGAAGCATTTCAAACCGGATGGCAATTTGCAAATAATATTATAATGAATTTAAAATTTAATAGTGATTTTTAAATAATTATTTGAATATTTTAAATTGGAATGCTTGATCTTTGAAATCGAGTGAAGATGAATTTTATAATGTTCTCAAAGTTCACAAAATTCATATTGCCATTGTGACAGAAACTTTTCTGAAACCAAAAGTCAAATTGAAAAGTAATCCACATTATGTGGTTCATCGATTTGACAGGATTACTGGAATGGGTGGTGGAGCTGCCATTTTTGTCCAACGGCAAATTAAACATCGAATTTTATAGAGCTAATTGGTTGGATTACAGATCTCACATTGAAAATAATGTGGATCAGAAACTATTTTAGAAAATTCTGCTGACATTGACACAGCAATTGATAATTTGAATCATTACATTATCGAAGCTAGAAATCTTTCAGTTCCCAAAGCTCAAACTAAATTAAATTCTCTTATGATCGACGACAATCTTCAACTGCTTATTCGGTTGAAGAATGTTCGTCGACGACAATATCAACGTTCTCGTGATCCTGCTATGAAAAACATTGTTAAGGATTTACAAAAAGATATTAAACATAGATTTACTCTTTTGCGAAATGAAAATTTCGCTAAAGAAGTTGAACAAATTAAACCATATTCTAAACCTTTCTGGAAACTTTCTAAGGTTCTTAAGAAACCTCAGAAACCAGTTCCTGCTCTCAAGGAAGGAAATCAAATACTTCTTACAAATGGCGAAAAAGCTCAAAAACTTGCTCAGCAGTTCGAGAGTGTACACAATTTTAATTTTAACTTTGTGAGTCCTATTGAAAATGAAGTCTCACTGAAATATGATCATATTTCAACCCAAGTGTTATCACAAGATGACAAATTTGTAAATCTGAATTGCTACCCGTACGAGCAGACGTTCCGCAGGGTTCGTGCGTAGCTCCAATCTTGTATAATATTTTCACTTCTGATCTTCCAAATCTATCCGTTTGTTGTCAGAAATCGCTATTTTGTGACGGCACAAGCCACTGGTAGAAATCTAAGAGTGATCTGCAGTCGCCTACAAAGTAGTTTAAATATTTTCAGTGATTATCTGGCAAATTTTCAGACCAGCCGTGGTTTATGCCGTACCAATTTGGTCAAGTTGTTGTTCCACCAGGAAGAAAACGCTTCAAAGGATTCAGAATAAAAATCTGAAAATGATTTTGAAGCGTCCTCCCTGGTTTAGTACAAATGAGTTACACAGACTCACAAATATAGAACCATTAGATGTAATGTCACATAATATTATAAGCAATTTCCGACAAAAATCGATGCAATCTTCAATTGAATCGATTCGCTCTCTGTATTAGTTAGTAAGTTAGTATATAAGTTCCTTTTCCCCATTACACAATACAAGTAGGTTTAGAATTTTTCCTACACAAAAATCTCAAAATTGCTGAAGCAAATGATGTCCCAATGGTAACAACCAAATCGTATATATATATATATATATATATATATATATATATATATATATATATATATATATATATATATATATATATATATATATATATATATATATATATATATATATATATATATATATATATATATATATATATATATATATATATATATATATATATATATATATATATATATATATATATATATATATATATATATATTAGGGCTGAAAAGTCACCACTTGCGGCTGAACACCCAATTTGAATCTTAATAATTGATTTTAACTCATATTCCAATAATTAGTTATTAAAAAAATCATTTCATTATCACGTGTGAGTTTATGGATCATCACTTCTTATCCGATACTGGTAGTTTCATTGAATTTTTCAATGATTAAGACATTCTGTTCAGCTTAGTTTTCGATAAAAATAAAAATGTTCATTTAATAGAAATAGGAAAGTTTGTTCGGACTTAATCTAACAAACTCTACAAATCCTATTCACCCTGTAGTTCCGGAACAGGAAGTAATATCCACAACAAATTTAGGAATTTCGTATGAAACTGGTAAGACTTTTATTTTAACCTATAAGTTTGTGATAATTGATTTGAATCTTACTTTGTGGAAATCTGTTAAGCGATCTCTGAAAAAAGTGAGTGCATATTTTTGATACATACATACACACATACACACACATAGACATTTGCTCAGTTCGTCGAATTGAGTCGAATGGCATATGACATTCGGCCCTCCGGGCCTCGGTTGAAAAGTCGATTTTCACAGTGATTGCATAACCAAGAAAGGCAAAAACATAATTACCCATCTTGAGACAAAATTTGGTGTTTATCTTTTGTAGCTGTTTGTTTTGTTCACTGATTTTCCAAAACATTTTGCGCTCATCGATTTTACGGCACAGAACACATTTACCCATGTTTTTTAGTAATTCACAGATTTATATAGATATTATGAAATATGTATATAACATTTTCTTGCAGTTTACTAGAATTTTCTTCGCATTGAGCATTTCACAAATTGTAAAAAAAAGTTTTTTAAAGAGATTTGAAATTGGTTGTTACTGTTGCATCTTTGACATTCCATCAGAAGTGACAAGTATGCGAAATGAAATTAGCCCAATCACCAGACTGGTGATACACGATCGCCTTCTGTTATTTTCTAAATTTCTGGTGATCACCGGTTGATCACCAAGAGTTCATAATTGTAAATAAAAACTAATTACCGTATGTGATTCCAAGCCTGATGCCTCAGGGGACAAATTTAATACAACACCATAAATGACATATTAGACGAAAATTGGAAAGTACTCTACGTTCTTCGAATTTTAATTTATTGATTGTTGATGGAACTAACATCCACCAAGCGATTAACTTAATAATTTTAGACTAATAAAAAATCATGATTCATAATTTTAGATACAAGGAATAATATTGTTAACAGAATATTTCCGCTGATTTGTAAAATAACTCTAGTTGAAATGTTCATTATTTTGAATAGCGAATGCGTTATTATAAAGAATTATTTCTATTATTTTTTCAATATGTGTTATATTTATATTGGACTTATTAGGGACCTTTCATAAGCCACGTAGACTAATCTTTGGAGCTTTTTACACCCTCCCCCTTTAAATGTTCAATTTCGTTTTTTTTTTCAATGTAGAACTCAATGAGAAAATACATTTATTTTTTTAAATATGACTTATTTTTTAACGATCACTCGTTTTGAACTGTTTTTGTAGGATTTTTTTATTTTTCGACTACAGTCGTTTGGTAAAAAATAGCGGAAAATTTGTACCATTTCGAAAGACAGTCTAGACCAACTCTGGAAAACAAAATGTGCAAAGTGGCTTTATGTGACAAAGTCTGCATGTCCAGATTTGTTCAATTTCATTCAAATCTGAAAGGCTGACAATATTTTTTCGAGTTAGTGCGAAATTTTCGTATGTAAGAATAACATGGCTAATTCTTCGCGCTTCTCTCAACTGAGTACAAAATAAAAAGCCTGTTCTTAATTTAATTAATGGTATGATAATGTCCTTCTGTTGTCCCTAGGCTTTGGATGATGAGCTACAGGGCGCGTACCCCCCTTTGGCGGATGGGGGTGGGAGTCAATTTATACTTCGTATTGACTAAGTCGGCCCATACCGAGATCGATCGTTCGCTTATAAATGTAAAAGATGAAAATTATTATATTGTCTGGATCGATCACGGAGTGAACAGGACTAATAATGCTTGAAATTGACAAATTGTTGAAATTGTTGCTCAACACTAGAAGGCCCAAAACTTAGTATAGACCTAAATTGCTCAAAAGCAGTCAAAATGATTGAAAGAGAGAAAGTCAAAAATAAAAGCTGTGACAGAATAAATAAAAGCTAGTGAAGTGTGCCTTAGTGCATATATCGTTAAATAAAGTTGAAAACAGAATTCTAAGCAATCCTTCCATCGTTTACATATTGTGACTTTCCTGGGCAATCTAGTGTTAAATGCACATCCTTACATTATATAATTTACAAGCTTACTAACACCTGATTTTATTTTATTTTCTCAACGAAAACCGAGCCTGTTGAAATAAAGGATTATCATCGAAGATTTAAGACTAAGAAAAAGACCCTAGAATGTTCTCAAGAAAATTAAGAAAAATAGGTATTTTATATAATTACCTAACTTTTGGTAAGTAAAATGCAATACGATTTTTACTATCACATTTATTATTATTATTATTATTATTATTATTATTATTATTATTATTATTATTATTATTATTATTATTATTATTATTATTATTATTATTATTATTATTATTATTATTATTATTATTAATCTTATTATTATTCCTTTAGTCTTGATAATCTATTAGCTTGTGATATTAACAGGTTTCCCCAGTATAGTAAAAAGCAATGCAATGGGGCAAAAGGAAACGTAACGTAACATCGACAAAGATAGAAACAATCAGAATATATTAGATTGAATAGTGTTAGTAGACCAAACATATCTACATTGATTTAGGAACTTTAAAGTAATAATCGTAAGTACCGCTTCAGACATAAAAGACTATATAGGAAAGCAGGGCCAAGACCGAAGCGGATACAATGCGAAATTTTGCAAAGTTTCATCGACGAGGATTTTAAAGACACAGAAGCAGTTGATAGGATGACAAAATGCTAATACGATACAGACGCACGACTCAATGATGGTTACAGGGTGAAGCACACACTTCCTGCCCAAGTGACAAATTCTCTGGCGAACTTACAATAGAAGATATTCATATTTTTCGTTGCAAATTGATAACCGGTAAGGAATCTGTCACTTGGGTTACATGCTGGAGGGTTTCCTCCTTCGTTACTAGTGTTCATTTGGGCACCATAGGCTAGTTCGTCCGGTATGGAAAGTGCGGATCGTTGTAACCACCCCCCTCGGCCAGAGTAGTCCTTAAAGGGGGAAAAAAGAAAAGATAATGTCCTGCTGTTGTCATTCACACAATCTTATTAAGACATATTATTGTGATAATTTCTTTATTGCTTGATTATTCTTCGGTGTTTCAGTTTTCATGACATTATTTTAATGACCGTCGTTTTAAGCGACAATTTGAGATTTTAATCCCTCATTACTCTGTAATGTCGAAACTGCAAATCGGATCGAATTTGAATCTAAAAGTGGGACAATCGATTAAATATACCATGATATGTCGAAATAAGTTCCACTTTGGAGTTTACGGTATTTTAAAGTACTTCCAGAGCCGGTATTCAGGAACCTGCATAACCCAAACCGATTCGTATGACCATATGACGAATAAATTGCAATAGATTTGAGTCCAACTTTGAAGCTTTTCGGGATTGTCATCTTCTATATTGGTTTGAATTTAAAAAAATGATCATCCTATAATTCCAGAATCGGAAGTCAGTATTGGATAAAAATAAATTATTTTGTATATGACCATACTATTATTTTAATTTGAATTTTTGTTTCTGAAATTCGATTTGGCTTTTTTGAGAAAACGATTGAGCTTTGAGAAACGATTCGATACTGGAACCGGTTATCGACTATTCAAATCTGCTAATCCGATAAACTTGATTAATTTATGTGAAATAGACATTTTTATACTAATCACCCTGTATCCCCGAAACCGGAAGTTGGATCTGACTGAAAAGAGAGATGTTTTATAGAATCCTAAAACTTTTCATTTGAATCTTAGATGATTCCTAGATTTCGTTTGAATCGAAGATCGGTTTAACCATCTACGAGAAAAATGAATTACACAATTTTAATTTCGTTTCAAATATCATCCTGTAGTTCCGGAACCAGAGGTCGGAACCAAGCATAATTCAGGATCCTTGTTTGGGAGCATACGACTGTTCATATGAATCTGATTTTACAGAAAATGGTTGAGTCATCTACGAAAAAAGGTAAAAAATTGAGTGAAATTATTTGTCACAAACGCATTTGCTGATCTCGACGAACTAATTCGAATGGTATATGGGCGGTATGTTCTTGCAGCATTTATTGCTGTAAGTCGTTTAAAACACACACAAACACACACGGACATTTGCTCAGTTCGTCGAGCTGAATCGGTTGGTATATGACATTCGGGCCTTCCAGGCCTCAGATTTTTTTTCTAAAGTTTGAGCGAATTCTAGCGAATATATATATATATATATATATATATATATATATATATATATATATATATATATATATATATATATATATATATATATATATATATATATATATATATATATACAGGGTGATTTTTTAAGAGCATGAGAACTTTTTTAAACAATAAAACGCATAAAATTTGCAAAATCTCATCGGTTCTTTATTTTAAACGTTAGATTGGTACATGACATTTACTTTTTGAAGATAATTTCATTTAAATGTTGACCGCGGTTGAATGACTACGTAAATAAGCAAAATTGCCGCATTTGGAGTGAAGAGCAACCAGAAGCCGTTCAAGAACTGCCCATGCATCCCGAAAAATGCACTGTTTGTTGTGGTTTGTACGCTGGTGGAATCATTGGACCGTATTTTTTCAAAGATGCTGTTGGACGCAACGTTACAGTGAATGGCGATCGCTATCGTTCGATGCTAACAAACTTTTTGTTGCCAAAAATGGAAGAACTGAACTTGGTTGACATGTGGTTTCAACAAGATGGCGCTACATGCCACACAGCTCGCGATTCTATGGCCATTTTGAGGAAAAACTTCGGAGAACAATTCATCTCAAGAAATGGACCGGTAAGTTGGCCACCAAGATCATGCGATTTGACGCCTTTAGACTATTTTTTGTGGGGCTACGTCAAGTCTAAAGTCTACAGAAATAAGCCAGTAACTATTCCAGCTTTGGAAGACAACATTTCCGAAGAAATTCGGGCTATTCCGGCCGAAATGCTCGAAAAAGTTGCCCAAAATTGGACTTTCCGAATGGACCACCTAAGACGCAGCCGCGGTCAACATTTAAATGAAATTATCTTCAAAAAGTAAATGTCATGTACCAATCTAACGTTTAAAATAAAGAACCGATGAGATTTTGCAAATTTTATGCGTTTTATTGTTTAAAAAAGTTCTCAAGCTCTTAAAAAATCACCCTGAATATATATATATATATATATATATATATATATATATATATATATATATATATATATATATATATATATATATATATATATATATATATATATATATATATATATATATATATATATATATATATATATATATATATATATATATATATATATATATATATATATATATATATATATATATATATATATATATATATATATATATATATAGGGTCCATATGGACATCTTTGGCATTGACAAGCACAACTACTTATCCCAAATATGCGCTTTCTCGAAACACCTCTATCTTATCGAAATCCCAACTCGAAACGTTGTAGACATCCAAAACGCACTATCCTAATATTTCCTACATTTTGGCACACCTAAACTGCTAATTTGTGATCACGAAGCCTCATTTACGAGCATCCAAATTAAAAGTTTTCTAGGTGAACTCGGAATTCAAATACAATTCGCCTCTTCATCAGAATCCAATGGCCAAGTCGAAAAGACTCACAGCACAATAATCGAGATGTTCAACACAAACAAACATAAATTCCCCGAACTCAATTCTCCAGAAATCATTGCACTTGTCGTAGCTCTATACAACGAAACCATACACTCAGCTACCTCATATAATCCAATCCAAAACCCGAAACCACCTAAAAAGAAGTCAAATAAACATGACCAAATACAACGACACAAATGAACACCCCCCAGAAATTAAATTAAATGATGATGTTTTTATAAAAAAGATAACTAGAAAGAAAACTGACCCCAGATTTACAGAATCAAAATGTTTAAGTAACAACGAAAAAACAATTGCAATTAAACGAAACGTTAAAAGGAACAAGAGCAAATTAAAACGGACAAGAAACAAGAGATAACTCCACTAATATTTTCCTTTCTCGTTTTAGGAACCATTGATACAATAAAAAAAATATATAGAAAATAAAGAGACGTACTACAAAACCGGCCACTGAAAGCAGCCTACACTAATCAAAATACCAGCATTCTTTTCTTTTCAGCTCAACAAAAAACCCTAGTATCAAATTTTTCTCTCTCTTTTCATTCAATACCAAGATGCAAATTATAACTATCTTATTTTTAGTAACAGGAACATTATGTCAGAACCTAGGAATCACAGACTTGAACGAGAAGCCTATCTTGATGTTGAAACTAAGAAAATGCAGGATCCAAATAGGGAACACTCAAATTATACATCCTATAAACTTAACAAATCTAGAAATTACTATTCAAACATTGACCAACACAGCATACAAAAAGATCTCAGATAACAACACTCTGAAAAACATAGCAAAACATAAGATTAGAAATACATATTGTAACTTCTATCAGATCAGACCAGAAACAAACCACAGATTCAAGAGATGGGACACACTAGGGAGTACATGGAAATGGATCGCCGGCAACCCGGATGCAGAGGACTTAAGGATAATCAACACAACGCTGAACAAACTAATAGACGAAAATAATAGGCAGTACACGGTCAACGAGCAACTGGGTCAAAGAATTCAACAATTAACAAACGCTATAAATAGCATAGCAGAAAACTACCACTCCAACCAGCTAGTTCTCACCGAACTAGATACAATTACGCTGATCTTGAACGTAGACACAATAAACAAAATACTACTAGACATCCAGGACGCGATACTATTATCGAAAACTGCAACAGCCAACAGTAAAGTGTTATCATTCAAAGAAGTTAACACCATCAAACAAATACTACAAAACCAAGGAGTCACAGTAGACATCCCAGATGAAGCGCTTACCTATGTTACACCCAAAATAGCTACTAGCAAGGACACACTTTTGTACATCCTACATATTCCAAAACTACAGGAAAAGGAATCGGACATAATCCGTATTTTCGCATTAAACTACAACAACACAGTTATCAAAAACCATCCAATTCACCTCATCAAACATGGAAAAGAACTTTTTACAACAAGCAAACCAGAAGACTACATTCAACGAAGCATATTCATCGAAAAGTTCCAAGACAATTGCATTTATCCCATTATCAACGGAATGCAAAGCCACTGTATAACCAAAACCGAATCCGGTACCGAAGCAAAACTCATCGGAAACAACCAGCTTCTAATTACGAATGCTAAAAACAACGAGCTAAAATCCGACTGTGGTCCAGACAACAGACCATTAAAAGGAAATCTCCTAATAACATTCTCAAACTGTACCATAATAATTATGAATAAACAATTCACAACAAACGAAATCTTCGAAGAACCACAAGTTATGCAAGGCGCTCTACACAACCTACTTATGAATCATCAACTGTTGGACAATCATGACATTGACGAGATCGATAATAGAACACTGCTGAACCGCAAACAAATTCAGCATGTTTATTTAAAGCAGTATGATAATAAGATCTGGACATGGAGTCTATCAGGAGGTATGTCTCTAACGACAATATTGTTAATAGCCTTAAGTGCCTTCATAATTCTTTCCTACAAACGTTCAAAAGATCGTTGGAAGATCTCCCGCGAATATATATATATATATATATATATATATATATATATATATATATATATATATATATATATATATATATATATATATATATATATATATATATATATATATATATATATATATATATATATATATATATATATATATATATATATACTTACGTTCTTGGTTCGCGGGAGCGAGTTTTAAAAAACTTATTTTATTATTATTATTACCAAAGGAACCTTCTTTGTACACTTCTGATAAAAGACTAATTGAAAACTGCCTAAGCTACCTGCCGCTAACCTAACCTGTTGGGACCAAGGGTGCTGATGATGCAGGTAATGTGCCGGGTCTCTGGTTTCGTTGCTAACCGGGATAGTGCTTACGTTGTTTCCTGTCTCACGCCACGTCGTCTGTTGGCAAGTGCGTGAGATGCTTAGTTTGCATGAATTTAGTCCATAACTCTTCCGGGGGGTGAAAAAGTGGCGTCCTCGGCACTTGAGCATGGGTTTCTAGAATTTCTAATGGTTTGGGAATTATTGGGTTTATGAGTTGTCTTGTGGTGATTTTTCCAACGATCTTTTGAACGTTTGTAGGAAAGAATTATGAAGGCACTTAAGGCTATTAACAATATTGTCGTTAGAGACATACCTCCTGATAGACTCCATGTCCAGATCTTATTATCATACTGCTTTAAATAAACATGCTGAATTTGTTTGCGGTTCAGCAGTGTTCTATTATCGATCTCGTCAATGTCATGATTGTCCAACAGTTGATGATTCATAAGTAGGTTGTGTAGAGCGCCTTGCATAACTTGTGGTTCTTCGAAGATTTCGTTTGTTGTGAATTGTTTATTCATAATTATTATGGTACAGTTTGAGAATGTTATTAGGAGATTTCCTTTTAATGGTCTGTTGTCTGGACCACAGTCGGATTTTAGCTCGTTGTTTTTAGCATTCGTAATTAGAAGCTGGTTGTTTCCGATGAGTTTTGCTTCGGTACCGGATTCGGTTTTGGTTATACAGTGGCTTTGCATTCCGTTGATAATGGGATAAATGCAATTGTCTTGGAACTTTTCGATGAATGTGCTTCGTTGAATGTAGTCTTCTGGTTTGCTTGTTGTAAAAAGTTCTTTTCCATGTTTGATGAGGTGAATTGGATGGTTTTTGATAACTGTGTTGTTGTAGTTTAATGCGAAAATACGGATTATGTCCGATTCCTTTTCCTGTAGTTTTGGAATATATAGGATGTACAAAAGTGTGTCCTTGCTAGTAGCTATTTTGGGTGTAACATAGGTAAGCGCTTCATCTGGGATGTCTACTGTGACTCCTTGGTTTTGTAGTATTTGTTTGATGGTGTTAACTTCTTTGAATGATAACATTTTACTGTTGGCTGTTGCAGTTTTCGATAATAGTATCGCGTCCTGGATGTCTAGTAGTATTTTGTTTATTGTGTCTACGTTCAAGATCAGCGTAATTGTATCTAGTTCGGTGAGAACTAGCTGGTTGGAGTGGTAGTTTTCTGCTATGCTATTTATAGCGTTTGTTAATTGTTGAATTCTTTGACCCAGTTGCTCGTTGACCGTGTACTGCCTATTATTTTCGTCTATTAGTTTGTTCAGCGTTGTGTTGATTATCCTTAAGTCCTCTGCATCCGGGTTGCCGGCGATCCATTTCCATGTACTCCCTAGTGTGTCCCATCTCTTGAATCTGTGGTTTGTTTCTGGTCTGATCTGATAGAAGTTACAATATGTATTTCTAATCTTATGTTTTGCTATGTTTTTCAGAGTGTTGTTATCTGAGATCTTTTTGTATGCTGTGTTGGTCAATGTTTGAATAGTAATTTCTAGATTTGTTAAGTTTATAGGATGTATAATTTGAGTGTTCCCTATTTGGATCCTGCATTTTCTTAGTTTCAACATCAAGATAGGCTTCTCGTTCAAGTCTGTGATTCCTAGGTTCTGACATAATGTTCCTGTTACTAAAAATAAGATAGTTATAATTTGCATCTTGGTATTGAATGAAAAGAGAGAGAAAAATTTGATACTAGGGTTTTTTGTTGAGCTGAAAAGAAAAGAATGCTGGTATTTTGATTAGTGTAGGCTGCTTTCAGTGGCCGGTTTTGTAGTACGTCTCTTTATTTTCTATATATGTTTTTATTGTATCAATGGTGCCTAAAACGAGAAAGGAAAATATTAGTTGAGTTATCTCTTGTTTCTTGTCCGTTTTAATTTGCTCTTGTTCCTTTTAACGTTTCGTTTAATTGCAATTGTTTTTTCGTTGTTACTTAAACATTTTGATTCTGTAAATCTGGGGTCAGTTTTCTTTCTAGTTATCTTTTTTATAAAAACATCATCATTTAATTTAATTTCTGGAGGGTGTTCTTTTGTGTCGTTGTATTTGGTCATGTTTATTTGACTTCTTTTTAGGTGGTTTCGGGTTTTGGAGAATATATTCTGGGCGGCTTGTGTTATGTTGCGTGGGTGTATTGTATTCGTTTGGTTGAAGATAATTTCATTAGGATTATATGAGGTAGCTGAGTGTATGGTTTCGTTGTATAGAGCTACGACAAGTGCAATGATTTCTGGAGAATTGAGTTCGGGGAATTTATGTTTGTTTGTGTTGAACATCTCGATTATTGTGCTGTGAGTCTTTTCGACTTGGCCATTGGATTCTGATGAAGAGGCGAATTGTATTTGAATTCCGAGTTCACCTAGAAAACTTTTAATTTGGATGCTCGTAAATGAGGCTTCGTGATCACAAATTAGCAGTTTAGGTGTGCCAAAATGTAGGAAATATTAGGATAGTGCGTTTTGGATGTCTACAACGTTTCGAGTTGGGATTTCGATAAGATAGAGGTGTTTCGAGAAAGCGCATATTAGGGATAAGTAGTTGTGCTTGTCAATGCCAAAGATGTCCATATGGACCCTATGGAAAGGAGCTGTTTCTATTGGCCTGGGTGATATTTTGATGCTATATGGTCGTCTTTCGTATTTATGTTGCGCGCAGATTATGCATGAATTTATGAATTTCCGAATTTTTTTGTTATATTAAAAAGAAAGATCGTTTTATCTGGTTCTCTACTTCTTGTATGCCACGGTGGGCACGTTCGTGCTCTCTTTTTATAATTTGATCTTGTCTCTCTTCTACGGTCACGTCCTCTACTGTATTTTGTGTTATGACAAAGTGGGAGTTAGAGTTTGAGAAGTGTTCTCTATACACGTCCTGAATCATTTGCAACATATTTTCTGGGGCTTGTATGGCTGTCTGCCTTCCGTTATGATATGTTTTCAGAACGTCTGTAATGCTTTCATGGTTAAAAGAACCACGGCAGATTATTGTTCTTCTATAGTCTGGAAAAATTTGTTCGGTGATGTCTGAATTGAAGGTAGCTTCTCGGGATATTAATTGGTTTCTGAAGTTATTGATGGGTCTTTCGGTACAGTGGATGTAGAAGTCGTCGGACGTATCAGCGGAGTGTGAGGTGTCTGGCAACACAGGGTGGGTTGTTGATTTGGGAGTCTGAGAGGCTTGAGGTTTCGTCTGTGTCGTTTGCATTGACGTCGATCTTTCGGCTTAACGCGTCGGCAACGACGTTTGTTTTACCTGTTCTGTATACTACGTCGTAGTCGTAGTTTTCTAGGTCTAATCTCCAGCGGATTATTTTCTGGTTTTTGGTCGAATTTTTTATAAAAATCAAAGGTTTATGATCCGTTATGAGAGTGAATTTGTTTCCGTATAAATACGGTTTGAATTGTTCTACGGCCCAAATTATGGCTAGCGCTTCTTTTTCTGTCGTGGAATAGTTGATTTCGTGTTTATTTAACGTACGAGATGCGAAAGCAATGGGATGGTCTTTTTGTTCGTGTATTTCTGATAATACAGCACCCAATGCGTAATTAGACGCGTCGGTCGTCAAAATGAAGGGTTTGGTAAAGTCGGGGTATCGGGGGTTTTTTTGCATTTTTCGAAAGTTTCTATGAATTGTGGGTCGTTAGCATTTAGTGTTTTTTCTTTTTTTAAGTATTGGGTCATGGGTTTTGTAAGTTTTGCGTAATCTTTTATAAATTTTCTGTAGTAGCCTAAAAGTCCTAGGAATTGTTTGATTTGTTTTTCTGAAGTTGGCAATTGCCAATTTTGTATTTCTTTAATTTTTTCTATGTTGGGTTTTATGCCTTCGGGAGTTATTATGTGTCCGAGAAATTCACAATTTCTTTGAAGAAATTCGCATTTGTCGAGTTGTATTTTGAGATTAGCGTTCTCCAATCTTTCCAATACGTTTTTCAGATTTTTTAAATGATCCTTTAGGTCCCTGCCGAAAACGATTACGTCGTCTAGGTATACATAACAAATTTTGCCGATTAGTTCTCCTAAGATGGCGTTCATGGCCCTTTGAAAAGTTGCCGGAGCATTTTTGAGGCCGAACGGCATCCGCAAGAATTCGTAGTGTCCGAGATCGGTACTAAATGTCGTTTTTTTGGTCTCGATTCATCGTCCATTTCGATTTGGTGGAATCCTGATTTTAGGTCGATAGTGGTAAAATATTGTGTTTCGTAAACACGCAGAGGAAGTAAGAGCCAGCTGCCAACAAAGAATCCAGTTCCTTCGAGGAGTAGCAGCAAGAAACTGGGGAGGAGATAGAAGCACATTGCTAAAGCTGTACCGCGCTACAGTACTCGAAAAACTGCTGTACGCTGCACCAGTAATCTCAGGAATGAGTGAAGCGTCGCTGAAGAGGCTCGAAACAATTCACAACACTGGACTTAGGACGATTATAGGAGCATTCCACACAAGTCCAGTCAGCAGTTTGCAAGCCGAAACCGGAATACCAAATATGCGAACCCTCCTCGAACAAAGAACGGCTATGTTCACAGCGCGCCGAGCTGCTAAAGACGACGGTAGTATTGATAATCTTAACGAGGGTAACACGACTTTGAGTGAAGAAAGCTTCCCCTCCAGTGACGATGAAAACGATAGCGGAGAGCTCTGGGGAACAGAAACACGCACGACGAAAGAAGTGAACTCCACCATAACCAGAGGAAAGCAAACTTTACACACACTTCAGTTAGATCTACCGGAACTAGAAACCTTCACGTACCCAAGTACTCCACCCTGGACTAGGTCGAAGATACCGACGGACAATAGCCTTCTTTCAATTAAGCAGCAAACAGCCAATCCGCCAGAACTACGTTCACAGTTCAAAAGATTAAAAAGAACCAAGTACCCCATACACCAATGCATTTATACAGATGGATCCAAAGACGAAGACCGATGTGGTTACAGTGTAGTATCAGCAGACCTAATAATTCGGAAAAGGATAAACAATAACTGTAGTATATATACAGCTGAGAGTCTGGCAGTCATGGACGCACTATCTTGGGTGGTGAACAGCCCAAGAATAGGAGCATACCTCATATGCACAGATTCGATGAGTGTACTCTCAGCGCTCGAAAAGTGGAAAATTAACAGCAGGTGGAAAGACAATGTCCAAGCACTGTATGCTCAAGCTAGGCAAAAAGGCACAGAAGTGATCATATGCTGGGTACCAAGTCATATTGGTATCACCGGAAATGAAAAGGCAGACCGAGAAGCGAAACAAGCCCTGAAATCTCCAAACATGGACAACAAATCAATTGACGTAAAAGAATTCAAAACGGTCATAAAAAATCGGATACGCTGGAGATGGCAGCACGATTGGAGCCTGGAAACAAACAACAAACTACGCGAAATTACAAACACCATTATACCTTTCACCAAGGCAATAGGAGGAAACAGACAAGAATGCGTCAAATTGTCGAGATTGCGCATAGGACACACACTTTTCTCACATAGCCACCTACTGGACAGAACCGAAGCACCCCGATGTCAACTGTGCAATGACATTTTAACAGTAAAACACGTAATTGTCAACTGCGCAGCCCTCACAGAAAAGCGAACGGAACTAGGACTAGCAGCAAACATGCGCGAAGCTCTAGCGGATGACCAGGATAGAGCAAACACAGTTTTAAAATTTTTTAAAGAAATTAATCTTTATGAGAAAATTTGAATTGTACATATCGTAAATGAATTGTATCTATACCTTCAACGGACCTGAATGACAAAGTTTAAAAGGTCCTTAAACAAATATAAAAAAAAAAAAAAATATTGTGAATGTCCTAAATTGTCGAGTATATCTTCGATTTGTGGTATAGGGTGTTTGTCGTCTATTGTTACTTCGTTCAGTTTCCTGTAGTCTATAACTACGCGAAACTTCTTTTTGCCTGACGCATCGGTTTTTTTCGGTACTATCCATATAGGAGCGTTCCACGGTGAGTTTGAGTGTGTTATTATTCCGTTCTCGAACATTTCTTGAATTTGCTCTTTAACGGTTTCTTTATGGATGTGCGGATAGCGATAGGTTTTAGTATAGATTGGTCTGTCGCTAGTTGTTTGGATCTTATGCTTTATTTTGGTTGTAGAGGTCAGTTTTTCGTCTTCTTTTAATATGACATTATGATGATCGGTGAGTACCTGTAGTAGTTCGGTTTTCTCTAGGTTAGAAAGATGGTCGGTTCGAATTAAGGTTTTTAGGTTATCTTTAAATTTGGGTGAGTTTTCTGTTTTTTGCGAAAAGAAATCATGTGTTTCGAAGTTGTTGACTTTGATTTGAATTTTCTTAAGTGGTAATTGTGGTTTTTTGGGACTGTTTGTTCTGACAAGAAGAGAAGTAAGTTTATTTTTTGATTGGTATAAGCCAGGTTCGACGAGTATGTTTTTGCATAGTTTTGTAGGTTTCGGGACAAACCAGTCTCCATTTCTCTTGCTTGGAAGAATTATTATATGGTTGAAACTTTTCTTCAGTGGGTAATATTTGCAATAAGGTATCGTGTGACCTGCTATCGATATTGTTTCTGTTTTGTAGTCGATTACAGTATTTGTTTTAGCGAAGAATTCTGAGCCAATGATTCCGTCAAAAAAAATGTGGAAATTTGCTTCGAAATAGATTTGTTTGGGGATGTCAAAAGCAAGTAAGTTGACTTCTCCTTTGCGATTGATGAGGTGCGTGCCAGTGATATTTTTCACGCTTGTATTTTTGGTTATTTTTGTGTTGGGGATTATTCCCGGTATAATGATATTCTTATTAGCTCCTGTATCTAAAAGCAATTTTATTTTATGTTGTGTTTCTAAATATGGGAGGTAATTCATGTTTCGGGGATGTTCTGAGTTGTTAGCCAAAAATTTACTTCATTTTCCTCCTCTTCGTCTGACTGCTCCGAGTTGTCGGAATCGGCTACCGTTTCACTATTATTAATCGCTTTCTTGTTCAAAGTGAGTCTACTCCTGATCGATGGATCTACGTCCATGGGTATGGTGGGTGGTTGTTGGTTGTAGAAAGGTTTTTTCGGTTCCGGCTTGTCGTTAGAAGTTTGTTTGTTAAAATTAGGTTTATCATTTGGGTTTTGTCTGTTGGGGTTTGATTTTACGAATTTCGGCTGGTTCATATTATTCGCCGTTATTTCTTTGCTTCTAAATTTGCACAGGAAGGCGTATGCATCTTCCAGATCTTTTGGGCGCGCAGCCTGTGCATAACCAAAGTATGGTTCGCGAAGGCCGGCAATAAAGGCTGCGAGTGCGTCCTCTTCTATGAAGCTGTTAATTGCGTCCCAGTGTATGCGATATTTTTCGTTTTGTTTTGAGAGTGTTTTGATATTTTGGATGAGGTCTTTAGTCCGTTGATAATATTTATGTACGCTTGTGTTTTCAGTCATTTTATTTTGCCATAACTGGCTCTTGTAAGTAGATAATTCTTGTCTGTCACCTATGGCATTGGTTAGTATTTCCTTGATTTCTTCGAAAGATGTCGGGTTTCCGGCGAGGCATAAAATGTCTTTTGCCTTACCCTCTATTTATTGCTAACTGCTTGTAAATATATTTGGAATACCTGTTCGTTAACGATAGGTCTAAAAATGTTGAGTGTATTCTCGGCAGTGGTTAGCCAAGAATTTAGTTGCCTACGGTTACCATCATAAACTGGGATGGACTTAATAGGGTCGGGGATCCTGAATAGGTCCTTTTGGTTAACTGTGGATATTGGTGGAGGATAAAAAGTGTCCTGTGTGGAGCTATTGTTATCTATTTTAGTGTTCATCGTCGCTAGCATGTTCTCATATTGCGTTTGTTTAGCAGTCATCGTGTTGATTGATTGCGTCAACGCATTCATTTGGCTAGCAAGTTGCTGCAAAAATTCGTTTTGATCTGTCATTTCAGCCTTTTCTTGTAATGTAAGGTCAAGTGAAAGATCCAAATTTTTTATTGGAATGTGGGAATTTTGTTCTGAGTTCTCGCTATCGTCACTATGTTCGTCGTCGCTATTAATCAGTCGATTCGCGAACAGGACTTCTGCTAGCCTTTTACTCATGTAGTTTAAATAAGTAGAATGAAAACAGCGTCTATCTGGTAGTGCGTTGTTTTCAGAGAAAAGGAGAGAGGAAGAGAAAAAAAAATAACGCCTATCTGGTAGTGCGAGATTTTCTTGGACGGCGCCTATCTGGTAGTACGCTATCGAAAAGATTTTGGCCTATTTGCTAGTGCACAGAATCTTCTTCGCAAATAACTACTTCAATGATTAACGTATAGTTACTCACGGTGCTGTCGTGTCCTGTTCGGCTGACGTTGCTGGTTGTCCAGATGGTTACACACGGGGGGATCCTCAACTCGACGTACACACTTTCGAGACGTTGATGCTTTCGCGGAATCACTTAAGGTATAAGAGTTCACTTTATACACAAGTCCACTGTTATCGCATGTAAATCCACTTAGCCGATTCCCGGACGGCTGCGCCAATTACGTTCTTGGTTCGCGGGAGCGAGTTTTAAAAAACTTATTTTATCATTATTATTAACAAAGGAACCTTCTTTGTACACTTCTGATAAAAGACTAATTGAAAACTGCCTAAGCTACCTGCCGCTAACCTAACCTGTTGGGACCAAGGGTGCTGATGATGCAGTTAATGTGCCGGGTCTCTGGTTTCGTTGCTAACCGGAATAGTGCTTACGTTGTTTCCTGTCTCACGCCACGTCGTCTGTTGGCAAGTGCGTGAGATGCTTAGTTTCATGAATTTAGTCCCAGACTATATATATATATATATATATATATATATATATATATATATATATATATATATATATATATATATATATATATATATATATATATATATATATATATATATATATATATATATATATATATATATATATATATATATATATATATATATATATATATATATATAAACCCTTCGTAATCCACCTAGTGGTGTGATGCCTTTCTCTTTCTTCAAAACAGTCTCATAAAAACATTATTTTTCTTTTTATTAAATAATTTGCGACACTAATTTGAGCTCATTGTTGACAAAAATAAATTGATTCAGATTGAATCGAGTAGTCCACAAAAGCATTTTTCAGTGTTTATATCACATAGTAGGCATCATTTTTCCAACCAAGCACTTGACATTTGCGTTGCCTATTTGTATGAGAAGAGTTATGCTAATCTAAAAAGCCCTTCTTAATCCACCTAGTGGTGTGATAATGCCTTTCTCTTCTTTCATAACAGTCTCATGAAAATATATTTCGTACTTTTATTAAATAATTTCGGACACTAATATTGACACCAATTGATTCAGATTGATTCAAGTAGTTCACAAAAGCGTGCTTCAGTGTTTATGTCACACAGTCAGCATCATTTTTCCGAAACAGTGCTTGACATTTGCGTTGCCTATTTGTATGAGAACAGTGTTGCTAATCTAAAAAGCCCTTCTTAATCCACCTAGTGGTGTGATAATGCCTTTCTCTTCTTTCATAACAGTCTCATGAAAATATGTTTCATACTTTTATTAAATAATTTTGGATACTAATTTTGACACCAATTGATTCAGATTGATTCGAGTAGTTCACAAAAGCATGCTTCAGTGTTTATGTCACACAGTCAGCATCATTTTTCCAAACTAGTGCTTGACATTTGCTTTGCCTATTTGTATGAGAACAGTGATGCTAATCTAAAATAAGCCTTCTTAGTCCACTTAGTGAAATTTTCATATACCTTGAAAAATCACCATAGGGGGGAGTACATGAAATTTTCGAAATCGAAAAAAAAAATTTTGATGCCAAAAGGCTTAGAATTGCATGAAACGTCGAGATTTAGTGTCATCTCGAAAAAAAAAAGTCCCAGAAAGTTGATTTTTTCAAAAAAAATTTTTTTTGAGATGACACTAAATTTCGATGTTTTATGCAGTTTTAAGAGTTTTGGCATCAAAAAAAATTTTCGATTTTGGAAATTTCATGTACTCCCCCCTATGGTGCTTTTTCAAGATCGAAAATTGTCAAACCTTTACCACCGGGCAGCACCCCTTAAGCATGTCCGATTTAGGTCAAATATTGCATGAAGGCTTTTTTCGAGGTGCTTAAACTTTTGAGCACTAGAACTTTACGAAAATAGAGTTGATCCCAAAATTTTGGCACCCTTATATATATAAGAGCAGTAAAAATCAACGTGTTTTGTCCGTTACGTCACTTATACCATCATATATCTGGAACCAAAAGTCACAAGCTTTTGATCTTCGAACTTGATCAACGGCCCGACAGTAGCTTTCAAACGAGCCCAAGTTTGTTAAAATCGGATCAGCCATCTCTGAGAAAATTGAGCGCGTTCAAATACAACGCTTTTTGTCGGTTACGTCACTTATACAATCATATCTCCGGAACCAAAACTCACAGCCATTTGATCTTCAAACTTGATCAATGGTCCGACAGTAGCTTTCTAACGAGCCCAAGTTTGTTAAAATCGGTTCAGCCATCTCTGAGAAAATTGAGCGCGTTCAAATATCTTCGAAAAGTGCACATACATACACACATACACACACATACACACACACACACACAGACATTTTCCGATCTCGACGAACTGAGTCGAATGGTATATAACACTATGGGTCTCCGAGGCTCCGTTCGAAAGTCGGTTTTTCCAGCAATTCTAATACCTTTCTGTAGAGAAAGGCAAAAAGCCTTCTCAGTCCACTTAGTGGAATTTTCATATATCTTTAAAAATCACCATAGGGGGGAGTACATGAAATTTTCGAAATCGAAAAAAACATTTTGATGCCAAAAGGCTTAGAATTGCATGAAACGTCGAGATTTAGTGTCATCTCAAAAAAATTTTTTTTGAAAAAGTCGACTTTTTGGGAGAAGAAAGTTGATTTTTTCAAAAAAAAATTTTTGAAATGACACTAAATTTCAATGTTTTATGAAGTTTGAGGAGTTTCGGCATCAAACAAAATTTTTGATTTTGGAAATTTCATGTACTCCCACTATGGTGCTTTTTCAAGATCGAAAATTGTCAAACCTTTACCACCGGGCAGCACCCCTTACGCATGTCCGATTTAGCTCAAATTTTGCATGAAGGCATTTTCGAGGTGCTTTTGAGCACTAGAGCTTAACGAAAATTTATTTTTTTTTATTTATCTATATCTTTCCATCTGACCTGGATTGATCTCAATGGAGTTTTTGGTGGAGTGGGAAAAGCCCATTTGAAATTCATCAAATGCGCGTAAAAACCCATCATCTTTTTTAACATTTTACATATTTGTTTACATAGTTACAATTCAAAAATATTAGCCTAACGAATACAAACATTGTCCAGTGCTAAAAAATAATTAAGTTCTACTTATATTCTATCCGAGTCTCTTAAGCCTATTCTTGAAAACAACACTAGATACACAAAAGTCAAAAAGGTCGTACACACTATTGAAAACATTGCACATTGCCCTAATCGGTTCGTTTTGGCCATATTCCGTTCTTCGAAAGTCGAGTCGCAAGAAATTCCGCGCTCTTAGCGTTCTTGGAGGGACATTAATATATAAAGGGTGATTTTTTAAGAGCTTGAGAACTTTTTTAAACAATAAAACGCATAAAATTTGCAAAATCTCATCGGTTCTTTATTTTAAACGTTAGATTGGTACATGACATTTACTTTTTGAAGATAATTTCATTTAAATGTTGACCGCGGCTGCGTCTTAGGTGGTCCATTCGGAAAGTCCAATTTTGGGCAACTTTTTCGAGCATTTCGGCCGGAATAGCCCGAATTTCTTCGGAAATGTTGTCTTCCAAAGCTGGAATAGTTACTGGCTTATTTCTGTAGACTTTAGACTTGACGTAGCCCCACAAAAAATAGTCTAAAGGCGTCAAATCGCATGATCTTGGTGGCCAACTTACCGGTCCATTTCTTGAGATGAATTGTTCTCCGAAGTTTTCCCTCAAAATGGCCATAGAATCGCGAGCTGTGTGGCATGTAGCGCCATCTTGTTGAAACCACATGTCAACCAAGTTCAGTTCTTCCATTTTTGGCAACAAAAAGTTTGTTAGCATCGAACGATAGCGATCGCCATTCACTGTAACGTTGCGTAAAACAGCATCTTTGAAAAAATACGGTCCAATGATTCCACCAGCGTACAAACCACACCAAACAGTGCATTTTTCGGGATGCATGGGCAGTTCTTGAACGGCTTCTGGTTGCTCTTCACTCCAAATGCGGCAATTTTGCTTATTTACGTAGCCATTCAACCAGAAATGAGCCTCATCGCTGAACAAAATTTGTCGATAAAAAAGCGGAAACCGAACACTGATTTTGGTAATAAAATTCAATGATTTGCAAGCGTTGCTCGTTAGTAAGTCTATTCATGATGAAATGTCAAAGCATACTGAGCAAATAATAATGCATGAAAATCATAACCTCAAAAAATCTGAGCAAATACTAATGCATGAAAATCCTAACCTCAAAAAAATCACCTTTTATTTGCGAGAGAATTTCAGGAGCATCAATTTCTCCATTCAGCAATTTCGCTATAAATACTGCTCTGAGTATATTTCGTCGTTTGTCTAGTATGTCCATGTTGAGCAAACGACAGCGCTCAATGTATGGTGGAAGCTCTGACGGATTACGCCATGGCAGAGATCTGAGAGCAAATCGCAGGAATCGTGATTGTACTGCTTCAATTCTATTGATCCAAACACTGGCGTAAGGACACCAAATGTGCACTGCGGTTTCAAGGGTAGACCGTACTAACGCGTAATATAACGCTCGCAGGCAGTATGGATCAGTAAACTCTTTGGCGATCCTCATAATGAAACCTAAGTTTCTATTTGCCTGAGCAATTATATGCGAGTAGTGATGTCTGAAGGAGAGCTGAGAATCAAGAAGCACACCCAAATCTTTGAAAACAGTTACTCTTTTAAGTGTTTCCCCAGAAATAGAGTAGTTCCAGACTATCGGGCTTTTCTTACGTGTGAAAGAAATCACAGAGCATTTGGACACACTTATAGTTAAGAGGTTGAGATTGCACCATTCACAAAAATTGTTTAGGTGCTGCTGAAGTTCCATGCAATCAGCTGTCGATTGCACAACAAGAAACAGTTTCAAATCGTCCGCATACATAAGTATGCATCCTGGTGGAATGACAAAAGAAATGTCATTAAAAAATAATGAAAACAGCAATGGTCCGAGATTGCTTCCTTGAGGAACACCTGATTCGTTAGCGAAGTTTTGTGACTCGACATTTCCTAGCTTCACTGATAAAATTCGGCCTACGAGATATGACTTAAGCCACTGGGAGAAACTAGACGATGCACCTAGACGCTCCAGTTTCGCAATCAAGAGCGTATGATTTACACGGTCAAACGCTGCTTTCAGGTCGGTATATATTGTATCTATCTGTTATCCAGTTTCAATGTTCTTAATGCAAAGGGAACAAAATTGTGTCAAGTTAGTGATTGTAGATCTGCCTGGATAAAAACCATGCTGATCATTAGAGATATATGTCTTTGTTTCACGGAATAAAACGTTCCCCACTAAAATCTCCAACAGCTTTGATCCAGCACAGAGAGAAGTTATACCTCGGTAATTTGCAATATTTTGTTTATCTCCTTTTTTGAAGATCGGGAACATGTACGATTTTTTCCAGCATGCAGGAAACCGTGACTGCGACATTGATTGGTTGAAAATTAATTTGAGGGGCGCACACAATGCTCTCGAACATCTTTTCAATACTATAGACGGAATTCCATCTGGCCCAGCTGATGTTGAGGATTTTAACTTACTTATTGCCGTCATAATATCCTCATCAGTGAATCGAATGTTTGCAATATTTATCACATTATATGGAACGTTTCGAAGGCATCGTTCCACCTGAGTTGAATTAGCCGAGTCTGTATTGAATACTCTCGAGAAGTGTTGTGCGAATAAGTTGCAGGTGCCTCTTAGAGTGTTCGATGTTTCATTTTCAAGGAACATGCTGGAAGGAAGTCCGTTTTCTTTGCGTTTGCCATTAACAAAAGACCAAAATTTCTTCGGATTTCGTTTCAGATTGGATTGAGTTTTTTGTACGTGCTTCGAGTAGAGATAGCGATTGTATGACCGATAATTGTTACTAGCTTGAGCAAAATCCCTCTTTGTTATTGGGTTTCGTCGATTGGAATAGTGCCGAAGTGCAGCTGCTCGTAACCTTTTAAGCTCACGTAGGTTTCTATTGCCCCAAGGTGGCTTTGGACAAGGGCGGGGTGCCGGAACATGTACTAAGAAAAGGTCCCGCAAAACACAGGAAAATTTGTCTACAGCTGTATCCACGTCAGCAACATTATCCAGTAGAGAATCCCAATCGATAACACACAGTGCATTATTGAGTCCGGAAAAGTCAGTCTTCGAAAAGTTGAACAGCGTATCTTCAGACACATCGTCAAACCGCACAAGCCGAGGACAAGTCAAAGTGACAGAAAGCGGAGGATGATTTGCGTCAACGGCTACTAAAGGCTCAATTGCTTCAGTAGTGATGCAGTTCCTTGAATTTTCCTCGTTTACGAAAAGCAGGTCTAGCGTACGGTTGCGCATGTTAGTAACAGTGTTTTTTTGCACCATGTTCAGTAGCGACATTCCATCCAGCAAAAAAACGTTCGGCCTTGTCCAGGTTGATCCAGATGAATCAGGGATAGCAAAACCGGAATAAGTTTCCATCCAAACTAGACCTGGTTGGTTATAGTCCCCAAACAGTAAATGCACTGTGCTAGGATCTATAGATTGAGCGATGTCGAGTGCGGAGTCAACATGACTTTGAATAACTTCAACGTTATCGGCAGAATCGGGGGGAATATATACCACACCTACACATATGTCAGTATTATGGCTGCGAATGTTTACCCAAAGCTGTTCAAGAGTATGATTCAGAACAGATTTACGTTTGGACGAAAGCCGGTTGGAGACAGCAATAAGCACACCACCGCCGCGTTTTTTTCCAGCATTTACTGGATCCCTATCGTTACGGTACACCGTGTACATCGAGCCAAATAATTGAAGTGAATTAATTTCACTATTCAGCCACGTTTCAGTTAACACAATTACATCATATTCCACATCAGAAGCTGCAGTAAACAAATCGTCAATCTTCGTACGTAGCCCTCTAACATTCTGATAATACAATAAGATGTTTGATAAAACTGGCTGAGAGCGCGAACGAGACGGATTTGTGCTGGAATCAGGAAGGTAGTGAATGCTTGAACTGTACAAGGTACTATTGTACTTGCCGGCAGTGGCTGATTGGAAGACCTCATCTCCGCTCTCGCACTCAGGGCCGGGACGGCTGTCGAACGCTGGCTGCAGTGGCACGACTGAGGCGGGGGGGTCAAAGGCTTCCATTATACCAACTTCGGTGCGTCCCAGCGGCCGGTGGATTGATGACACCAAACTGGAACTAGAACACGATTCAGCGCTTGAAATACTGGAAACGAATGGATACTTGCCCAGGCTAGTAGTTTGGAAGCCCCCTTCTCCGCACCTGCTCTCAGGACCGGGACGGCTGTCGATCGCAGGCTGCAGTGGCACGACTGAGGCAGGAGAGTCAGAGACTTCCATAGTACAATTTACGGTGCGTCCCAGTGTGCTGCATTCAGTCAATGCTGAGATATTCCTGGTGTGGGCGTTAGAGACGGACTCGCCAAAGGTTTTCAAAATTTTTGGGTCGATTTTTCCTCAAATTGGCGAAAATATATTCCTTGCGGCCAAGTTGAAGGATCCAAAGCGATAGATTGCAATGCAGGGTCAAGGCCAACTTTGAAAGACACAAAGGTCATGTTGCTAATATCAGAACCTTTGGCAACCAGTTTAACTACCACTGGGTCTTGACTTAGCTCAAGGTTGGCTCGCACCATAGCAAAAATCTCGTCGTTGGTGACATCCGGTCGTATACGAGACAAATACAGCCAAAATTTGTCTGCTGGTTTTTCGCAGATTGAAACACTGACGACGTTCTCTACGATTCTTTTCGATCCAGCTATACACTCAGAAGCGTCCAAATCAGGTCCGCGAGGTCTTTTGGCCGGACGACGATGCTCGATAGAAGGCCAGCGAAGATTTAATTGTGATGGTGTCGGTTTTGATAACGACTTGATTTCTTTTTGTAGACCATTGATAGCTTCCGTAAGTGACACAAGTGGCGAATTTTCGTCTGCCGATTTGGTGATAGATCGGAGATGCGAATTCTCGAATAATTTGGCACATTCATCACTCATCCAAAATAGATTTTTCTGATGCGATGTAAAGTACCCCAGCAGAGCGCGAGAAACACCCGAGCATGCCAAATGGAACATGCATCCACAGTAACCGCGACAAGCAACGGAATCAATGCCAGTGATAATCTGACTGCATTGTCCACAGGTTTTCTCCATACTCGTAATATATGCAATAAAACGCCTTCAGTTAGGCTTTATACAAAGCACAGTGTGAAACGATATTGTTTGTTATCAAAACAACAACACGACGGCGGCAAACAGACTAACCGTAGGCACAACACAACTGAACTTGATTCACTATGCGATCAGCAGTCAAATGTTAAGAATAACACTCCACACAAGCTCGGGCAGCAAATAGTCACAAACTGATAAAAACTTTAGTTAAGAACTAACGTGTAAACTGTTAAAAAACGCAAATAATACGGACTGCAAAAACACAACAACCTCTGGTGATCCCAAAATTTTGGCACCCTTATATATAAAAACCCTTCTTAATCCACCTAGTGGTGTGATAATGCCTTTATCTTCTAACAGTCTCATGAAAATATGTTTCATACATTTATTAAATAATTTTAGACGCCAATTGATTCAGATTGATTCGAGTAGTTCACAAAAGCATGCTTGAGTGTTTATGTCACACAGTCAGCATCATTTTTTCAAACTAGTGCTTGACATTTGCGTTGCCTATTTGTATGAGAACAAAGATGCTAATCTAAAAACCCTTCTTAATCCACCTAGTGGTGTGGTAATGCCTTTCTCTTCTTTCATAACAGTCTCATGAAAAATTTTTTTTTTCAAAAAATCGACTTTTTGGGACTTAGAAAAAATATGAAAAGTCCCAGAAAGTTGATTTTTTCAAAAAAATTTTTTTTTGCGATGACACTAAATTTCGATGTTTTATGCAGTTTTAAGAGTTTTGGTATCAAAAAAAATTTTCGATTTTGGAAATTTCATGTACTCCAAAATTTTGGGATCACCTCTATTTTCGTTAAGCTCTAGTGCTCAAAAGCACCTCGAAAATGCCTTCATGGTGCTTTTTCAAGATCGAAAATTGTCAAACCGTTACCACCGGGCAGCACCCCTTAAGCATGTCCGATTTAGGTCAAATTTTGCATGAAGGCTTTTTTCGAGCTGCTTAAACTTTTGAGGACTAGAACTTTACGAAAATAGAGTTGATCCCAAAATTTTGGCACCCTTATATATTTTTTTTTTTTTTTTTTTTTTTGTGTGTAGATTTCACAGGTTTCCTAGTTTTTATTTACCAATATACATAATCAACAGACAAAATATGGTCCTAATGATTATTTCTAAGTATATTTAAAAAACTAGTTTTAATTCGACTGCGCGGGACATGGAAATCGAAACCCGTCGAAACAGCATTGAAAGAACGTTGCAATCCAATGATGGCGCCATTGATTCCATAATTAGTGCGGCGTAAAGGCATTCTGAGGAGGTTGTTGTTGCGAAGAGCTCGTGCGCGAACATTTATGTTTATTTGACAAAGAAGTGCTGAACAATCGACATTGTTCAACAAAACATCGGCGATTAGCAATGCACGGGACAGATCACGTCGCACCTTCAGTGTATCGAGTCCGATAAGCAGTCCGCGGCTTTCATAACTCGGCAACTGATGAGGATTATTCCATGGTAACTGGCGAAGAGCGAAACGAACAAATCTGCGCTGTATTGATTCGATTCTGATATTCCCATTATGGTAAAGCGGGTTCCATACCGCCGAACAGTATTCGAGCGTTGAACGTACAAGCGAGCAGTAGAGAGACTTCAAACAGTAGATATCTGTGAAGTGCTTAGCAGTTCTCATTACAAATCCCAGGCAACGTGAAGCTTTTGCAACAATGTACGAGATATGTTGCTTGTAGTTCAGTTGTTCGTCAAGAAAAACCCCAAGATCCTTGGCACATGTGACTCTATCTATCGTAGATCCTCGGAGACAATAGTCGAAACGTATAGGTGTTCTTTTCCGTGTGAACGTGATGATCGAGCATTTACTGATATTTAATGTCATTCGATTAATCTCGCACCACTCCGAAAAAATTTCTAGTTGACTCTGGAGAGAAATGGCATCCTCAGTTGTCTTAATAATTTTGAATAACTTAAGGTCGTCGGCAAATGATAATCGTGGGACACTCAGTAAAAAGTTCACGTCATTGAAGTACAGGAGGAAAATCAGTGGTCCGAGATGACTGCCTTGTGGAATGCCAGAAAAAGCAAAAAAATCATTAGATAGATTATCACCGATCTTAACCGCCAACCGTCGATTGCAGAGGTACGATTCAGTCCACTGAAGAATACAGGAACCGAAACCAAGTCGGTCCAGTTTGGCGATAGTAATAGCGTGATTTATTTTGTCAAAAGCAGCGGAGAGGTCCGTATATAAAACATCTGTTTGAAAACCGTTTGACATAGCATCTGTTATAAACGTCGTAAAGCTTAATAGATTAGTAGCAGTTGAGCGTTTCGGCATGAATCCGTGCTGAGTTTCTACGATATACTGCTTGCAGTGATTGAAAATGGGTTCCAGAACAACCAGTTCGAACAGCTTAGGAATTGCACTAAGTAAGGTAATGCCGCGATAGTTGTCGATATTCTTCCTGTCTCCTTTTTTGTGCACTGGGAACATATAAGAAGATTTCCAAACAACAGGAAATACTCCAGTCGTGAGTGACTGTTGAAACAGTTGACATAAGGGTGTTGCAATACCGCTGGAACATTTCTTCAAGACGACAGCGGGGATGCCATCGGGTCCAGGAGAATATGAAGACTTCATTTTAACGATAGCCTTTTGGACAGAGCTAATATCAACATTGATGAAATTCAACGATTGACTCAAAACAGGAACGTTCCGTGCTGCCTGGGAGATTTGATCCGTTGATAAAAAATCTCTAGAAAAAACCCCAGAGAATTTCTTCATAAACATGTCGCAGATTTCTTGCAAGCTAGAAGTCGGTTGATCGTTGTAGTACATAGACGAAGGAAGATCTGGCTCTTTCCTTTGCTCATTAACGTGCTTCCAGAACGACTTAGGGTTAGATTTTAATTTCCTCTGCACACTTCGCAAATAGTTGGCATAACATCGTTTGGCTGTTTTTTTATAAACTTTATTTATTTCCAAATAGTTTTGCCTAAGCAAAAAACCACCTTTCTTGGAATATTTCCTTAGAGCTGTTCTTTTCAAACTTTTTAATTTTCGTAACTCAGCGGATTGCCACGGTGCTTGTTTGGAAAGCTGGCTGATTTGCTTTGGCACATATTGGTCAATTGCATAAATCAGAACGTTGGAAAAGGTTTGCGCTGCAAAATTTATATCATCATTGTCAAGAATTTCAGTCCAGTCCACGTTTGAAAGAAATGCAACAATACTGTTGTAGTCGGCTCTTTTAAAATTGTATCTGACGGTTTGAGAAACTTTACAGTTATCCAACGTTTGATTTGATTCAAGTACAATGTGCAGGGGAGGATGATATCTAACGGATTTCACTATAGGAATTGCTGCTTCGGAAATTCTGGGTGCAAAATCGGATTTACTTGAAAAGCAAAGATCGAGAATTCGGTTGTGCTCATTTTCGACGTGATTCACTTGACGCAATAGGTTAAGACTGTAACGGTCAAGCAGATGGACGATGCCGGTGTGAAAAGAAGAATTCATTGGGTCAGCGAACATAAAGCCGTTGGAAGCAGGGTACCATTTCAGGCCGGGGAAGTTGAAATCACCAACAATTAGAATATCATCTGCCGGTTTCATGTGAACTGAAACTACTTTTTCTAGCGTCTGAATGTGCGAGTCAATCAGTGACAAATCACGTGTACGATCCGGTGGAAAATAAACCACACAAAGAAAAAAGGAACATGTGTTCAGGCAAATTTGAACCCATACCTGCTCGACACTGCTACCAGAAACGTTTGTTATAAGTTGCGCTTTTAAACGTCGGTGAATAGCCGCAAGCACGCCTCCACCGCTTTTCTTCGAACTGTTGCGGGAATCACGATCGCAACGGAACACATCATAAAGGGTGATTTTTTAAGAGCTTGAGAACTTTTTTAAACAATAAAACGCATAAAATTTGCAAAATCTCATCGGTTCTTTATTTTAAACGTTAGATTGGTACATGACATTTACTTTTTGAAGATAATTTCATTTAAATGTTGACCGCGGCTGCGTCTTAGGTGGTCCATTCGGAAAATCCGCTTTTTTATCGACAAATTTTGTTCAGTGATGAGGCTCATTTCTGGTTGAATGGCTACGTAAATAAGCAAAATTGCCGCATTTGGAGTGAAGAGCAACCAGAAGCCGTTCAAGAACTGCCCATGCATCCCGAAAAATGCACTGTTTGGTGTGGTTTGTACGCTGGTGGAATCATTGGACCGTATTTTTTCAAAGATGCTGTTGGACGCAACGTTACAGTGAATGGCGATCGCTATCGTTCGATGCTAACAAACTTTTTGTTGCCAAAAATGGAAGAACTGAACTTGGTAGACATGTGGTTTCAACAAGATGGCGCTACATGCCACACAGCTCGCGATTCTATGGCCATTTTGAGGGAAAACTTCGGAGAACAATTCATCTCAAGAAATGGACCGGTAAGTTGGCCACCAAGATCATGCGATTTGACGCCTTTAGACTATTTTTTGTGGGGCTACGTCAAGTCTAAAGTCTACAGAAATAAGCCAGTAACTATTCCAGCTTTGGAAGACAACATTTCCGAAGAAATTCGGGCTATTCCGGCCGAAATGCTCGAAAAAGTTGCCCAAAATTGGACTTTCCGAATGGACCACCTAAGACGCAGCCGCGGTCAACATTTAAATGAAATTATCTTCAAAAAGTAAATGTCATGTACCAATCTAACGTTTAAAATAAAGAACCGATGAGATTTTGCAAATTTTATGCGTTTTATTGTTTAAAAAAGTTCTCAAGCTCTTAAAAAATCACCCTTTAGTTCGCACCAAATGCTTGCAAAGACAAAGTACTTTCACTCAACCAAGTCTCTGTCAAGGCGATGATATCGAAACATTCATCCGAACTTGACAACAGGTAGTCATCCAGACATGTATTCATACCACCGACGTTTTGGTAATACAATTGAATATGCGATGACCTTGCCAGAGTGAAAGAATTCGAGCTAGAAACGGGGAAGCAGTCAGTGCATGAATTGTCCACGTTGTTTGTATACTTGCCGACAGCGGCGGGTTGGAAGACATCTTCGCCACTCGCGCACACAGGACCGGGACGACTGGTGAGCGCTGGCTGCATTGGCACGACTGTGGCGGGGTGCTCAGAGGCTTCCATGATACCTTCTGCGGTGCGTCCCAGTGACCGGTGAATTGACGGCATCAAACTGGAACCAGAATACGAATCAGCGCTTGAACGACTGGAAGTGAATAAATACTTGCCAAGGAGCAAAGTTTGGAAGCCCCCTACACCGCAACCGCCCGCAGGACCGGGACGACTGATGAACGCAGGCTGCGGTGGCAGGACTGGGGCAGGCGGGTCAGAGACTTCCACAATGCTATATATAAGAGCGGTAAAAATCAACGTGTTTTGTCGGTTACGTCACTTATACCATCATATATCTGGAACTAAAAGTCACAACCATTTGATCTTCGAACTTGATCAATGGCCCGCCAGTAGCTTTCAAACGAGCCCAAGTTTGTTAAAATCGATTCAGCCATCTCTGAGAAAATTGAGCGCGTTCAAATACAACGCTTTTTGTCGGTTACGTCACTTATACAATCATATCTCCGGAACCAAAAGTCACAGCCATTTGATCTTCGAACTTGATCAATGGCCCGCCAGTAGCTTTCAAACGAGCCCAAGTTTGTTCGAATCGGTTCAGCCATCTCTGAGAAAATTGAGCGCGTTCAAATAGCACGATTTTTGTCGGTTACGTCACTTATACATTCATATCTCCGGAACCAAAAGTCACAGCCATTTGATCTTCGAACTAGATCAATGCTCCGACAGTAGCTTTCAAACGAGCCCAAGTTTGTTAAAATCGGTTGAGCCATCTCTGAGAAAATTGAGCGCGTTCAAATATCTTCGAAAAGTGCACACACATACACACACACACATACACACACAGACATTTTCCGATCTCGTCGAGCTGAGTCGAATGGTATATAACACTATGGGTCTCCGAGGCTCCGTTCGAAAGTCGGTTTTTCCAGCAATTCTAATACCTTTCTATAGAGAAAGGCAAAACCTTTCTTAGTCCACTAAGTGGAATTTTCATATATCTTGAAAAATCACCATGAACATGTACATGAAATTTTCGAAATCGAAAAAAAATTGTTGATGCCAAAAGTCTTAGAATTGCATGAAACTTCGAGATTTAGTGTTATCTCGAAAAATTTTTTTTTGAAAATATCGACTTTTTGGGACTTCGAAAAAATATCAAAAATTCTCTTAGTCTCAGAAAGTCAATTTTTTTGAAGAAATTTTTTTTTAAATAACACTAAATCTCGACGTTTCATGCAATTTTAAGATTTTTGGCATAAAAAAAAATGTTCGATTTCGAAAATTTCATGTACTCCCCCCTATGGTGCTTTTTCAAGATCGAAAATTTTAAAACTTTAACCGCTGGGCAGCACCCCGTACCCATGTCCGATTTAGCCCAAATTTTGCACGAGGACTTTTTTCGAAGCGTTTGAACTTTTGAACAGTAGCGCATTACGAAATTATAGGTGATAACAAAGATTGGCACCCTTGTATACATTAGAGTGGTAAAAAACAACGTGTTTTGTCGGTTACTTCACTTATAATATTATATCTCCGGAACCAAAAGTCACAGTCATTTGATCGTCGAACTTGATCAATGGTCCGTTAGTAGCTTTCAAATAGTAGGTATATATATTATATATATATATATATATATATATATATATATATATATATATATATATATATATATATATATATATATATATATATATATATATATATATATATATATATATATATATATATATATATATATATATATATATATATATATATATATATATATATATATATATATATATATATATATATATATATATATATATATATATATATATATATATATATATATATATATATATATATATATATATATATATACGGGTGTTATTATTTTGGGATCACCACTAATTTCGTAAAGCGTTTAGTTCAAGTACCTCGGAAAATCTCCTCATGCAAAAGTGGAACTGAATCGGACATGCGTAAGGGGTGCTGCCCGGCGGTTAAGGTTTGAAAATTTTCGATCTTTAAAAAGCACCATAGAAGTGAGTACATGAAATTTCCAAAATCGAAAATTTTGTGTGATGCCAAGAGTGCATGAAACTTCGAAATTTAGTGTCATTTAGAAATTTTTTTTTTTGAATTTCGGAAATTTCATGTCCCCCTCCCCTTCGGTGATTATTCAAGATCCATGAAAATTCCACTAAGGCGACTAAGAAGGGTTTTACCTTTTTCTATTCAAAGGTATTAGAATTGCTGAAAAAACCGGCTTTGAACAGAGCCTCGGAGACTCATAGTGTTAGATACCATTCGACTCAGCTCGACGAGATCGGAAAATGTCTGTGTGTATGTGTGTGTGTGCACTTTCCGAAGATATTTTTACGCGCTCATTTTTCTTAGAGATGACAGAACCGATTTTAACGAACTTATACTCATTTGAAAGCTACTGTCGGGCCATTGATAAAGTTCAAAGATAAAATTACTGTGACTTTTGGTTCCGGAGATATGATTGTATAAGTGACAAAACGCGTTGTATTTTTACGTGTTCAATTTTCTCAGAGATGACTGTACCGATTTTAACAAACCTATGCTCGTTTTGAAGCTACTGTGGAGCCATTGATCAAGTTCAAATATCAAATGGTTATGACTTCTGGTTCCGGAGATATGATTGTATAAGTGACGTAACCGACAAAACGCGTTGTATTTTTACCGTGCAAGTTTCTCGGAGATGACCAAACAAATTTAAACAATCTTAGGCACGTTTGAAAGCTATTGTTAGGCCATTGTTCAAGTTCGAAGACCAAATGGCTATGACTTTTGATTCCGGAGATATAATGGTATAAGTGACGTAACCGACAAAACACATTGTTTTTTACCGCTCTAATCTCTAAACCGCTCAAATTTTGCATGGGGACATTTTCCGAGGTGCTTAAACTAAACGCTTTACGAAATTAGTGGTGATCCCAAAATATTAGCACGCGTATATATATATATATATATATATATATATATATATATATATATATATATATATATATATATATATATATATATATATATATATATATATATATATATATATATATATATATATATATATATATATATATATATATATAATTTTTCAACTTCTTTGTATAGACGCCAAACAAAAACTAATAGTACGATACGCGTCAAAATTTGACAGAGTGTGTATAAAAGTGTTGCCAACGTTGAGAGAATAAAAGTTTACCGATTGGACAAGCGCGGGAATTTTAAAATGAAAATTCCGGTTCCTTTTTCTATCATAAGGTATATATATATATATATATATATATATATATATATATATATATATATATATATATATATATATATATATATATATATATATATATATATATATATATATATATATATATATATATATATATATATATATAATTTAAAATATTTACCATCGCAAAGGGGTTTTTAAAAAGAAATAGTGAATTCTTCACTACTGAGGTTAAATTAAGACTAAACTTTATTTTCGTTCTAACATTACTTCAAGCCTAACCTATAACTAGCTACCGTGTACGTGACTGACGCTGGGGCGGCGATTGTTGATGCTGCGGTATTCGTTCTGTGGGAATCTCGATCGTCTGCTACTGGTGACGTTCTTGGGAAACGCTGACTGTTAACTCCTCCATCCTTTAAAGAAGCACGGCCCGTGCGTTTGACTTATGCTGTTGAAGCTATTTTGGTTTCATGATAAACGATGCCTAGAATTGTTATAATCAGGATAACTGCGCATATGAAGGAACCAATTGATAAATGTTGTTTCAATTCCAAAGATTGAAGGTTCTTCCTGGTTTCGATATGTGGGTCATATAACAGGGATATGTTGACGTATTTTTCCAGATGTGTTTCTGCGATTTGGTTAGACCTTAGTGGTGCGATAATATGGTGACGGAATTGAATTTCATAGTTTTCAAATAGTTTGTTTCCAATAATGATGGTACAATTGTGGAATGAGACGAGAAAAATGCCTTTCAACTCTCTTTGGATAATTCCGCACGTGCTGCTCAATGCAATTTTGTTGGTGAGCGCTTTGACTATTATGGTACCATTTGCGGGTAATTCATATTCGATGGTTTGCGGAAATTCTGGGAAGGGACATCAAAGATAAATAATAAAGACATGTACGTGCTTATAAATATTTTTATAAAATGTGTTTCGTTCCCGGTACCTTCTGAAATGAACTACTCGGTGGCGCGCGAGATTATTTGCATTGTTATCATTTCAACCAAAGTGTGCCATAAAATCTCAATATGTACAAATAAGCTACCTAGCCGAAAGAAATCTCACGGTTTGACATTTGCATTATGAATGTATGATGGGAACTCAGCAGTGCAACCAATTTATCACCATTGGTGCCAGTTTCACGGACGATCGTAGATGTGCGCCAAAAAAGATCGTGACTGTCATGTCTGGAAATTCGTTTGTGGGGACATGTTCCGTTCAAACCTCTAATCGGTGCGATGCAATCATCTGCACTGATGTTTGTCAATAGTCCTCGTTTACAGATAGTAATTTTGGGCGTTTCTTGGCATCCTGTAGAAACGGCTAACGTCTCGTTTTCATGTTTAAAGATTACTTTGTGGTCAATATTCGCTGTTTTGTTGTTCACAGGTAGCGGTAATAAAAGCATTTTGTTAAACACAATAGGCTGTACGTTAGGGATATTGATGCTGATGATGATGTTATCTCCTCGATAAAACGCTGTAGTTGTCAGGTACACGCACACTCCGTCTAAACTATCAATCTTCAATCCTTGCTTGGTAAGCTTTGCTGCTATGACCTCTAGTTTGATAAAATTTGTTTGTTAACCCTGCAGTCAGGTTAAAAAAATGTTACATTAAAGAGGTTCGTGGACCATTTGGTCCGTTGTGTATTTTCCATATAAAATACACAACAAACGCTATACTGTTTAGTATTTTTTGTGTTACTGTCTTTTTGTATAATTTTGTTACACGAAATATATTCGCTAACGCGCCATGACATTGCTAATAATAACTTTTTCAAATGTAAACAAATGAGTCTGTGTGTAAAATTAGCGCCAACATATGACAGCTGCGAATCAGCTAGGCAGTTTGTGTTCATGTTTTGTTTTTTCTTGACGTGATTTTTGTTTTCGTTAAGATGGCAAGTTATAAAAGATATTCAACTAGAAGTACAACTATAGCTGATCGTGAAAATGAAATTCAATTGAACCGTGATTCTGGAAGAAAGTGATTTGGATCTATCGGATGTTGAATGTTTTACCGACAATTTTCGATGAAAATAATTCTGATTCGGATACAGAAATTGAAAATGAAATTGATTACAATATAAGTAATCAAACTGTTGCTTTGTCTATCGATCCCATGTTTGTTTCGAAGAATCAAATGCAATGGAATGCAACTCCTTTTCCACAGTCAATTGGAACATCTGCACATAACATCATGACAACGCATCCAGGTGTAACGAGATTTGCAGTATCGAGATGCTGTGATATTTTGTCTTCGTTCACTTAATTTTTTCCAACGACAATGGAGAGACTAATTATTGAGAACACAATTAGGTATGGTCGTAACAAATTTGATGATAAATGGAGGGATATTGATGAAGTCACATTGCATGCATTTTTTTCCATTCTAATTATTGTAGGTGCTGTTGTACGTATGTATGTATATATTTTTATTTGATTCTCAATAAACATTTTATTTTTCATATCTTTGTTTGTACATTGACAGTGGCAACGATGAAGATATACATGGAATGTACGATAAAATGTTTGGTCGTCCACTGTTCCGTGCGATCATGTCCGAAGACACATTTCAAATGATCAATAGAGCACTTCGATTCGATGATGTGATGAGCCGAAGACAAATGAAAAGTAGTGACAAATTTGCACCAATTCGTGATTTGTGGAACTGCTGGGAAGAACTTCGATGAACAATTATTGGCTGCAACTGTTGAATGAAATCTTTTGACCAAACCATTGCTTTCACTGTGATTAGCAGGCACGAAATGCATTTGTACATTCAAATTATTAACCATACCTTTTATGTCGGCTGAACGAAATTCAGGTTCGTTATCACTTACGATAAGCTCCGGTGTACCATAGGTTGAGAAAAGTTTCAGCAGTCGTCTTCTAACATCGACTATATTCCTGGATTTTATTGGGATCAATACTCCGAATCTATAGAACTTATCTACTGCAGACAAAAAGATGCACGGTTGAGTTAAAAATATGTCAATATGAATTATTTCTAAGGGTTTTTTCATGTTCGGTGTTGAGCCAAGTTTAATTTTGTATGGGTGTCGGTCCTATTTGTATCGATTACATACTTCGCAAATTTTGATAAACTGTTGAATTTGATGCTTCATTTTTGGAAAGTAGAACCGATTGGATATTTGTTTTGCGTTTTCCCAAACTCCTCGGTGACCTGATTCATGGGTTCGTTCAATGGTGGCACTTTGTTCCTCGAGGGTTTTTAAGTCAACCAAAAGTTTCTGCGTGATCAAAATTTTGAAAGTCTTACATCAACTAAAGTAATTTTTGTATACTATTTGAATCGTATTTATCAAACTTTCGGGACACAATGTGCAGCTTCAAGTCCATAAAAACTTTAAATATTGTTATCAATTGAGAAATACTAAATATTAATTTTGTGATGGAACTATGAACTCTCGGAAAACCTCTTCGTGAATATTATTTTCTTCGGGGCCAACTTGAAGGATTATTTGATTACTGAAATAATTTAAAGGGTTTTCAGTACATGGAATGTATTCGGAATTATCCGTGTCTGCGGAATGTACTGTTGCGTTATCTGATGATAGTTCATTTTCGTTAACGTTAATTTCTTGAACAACTCTAGACAATCCGTTTGTTACGACGTTTTGTTTTCCAGGTTTGTATTGAACATCGTAATCGAATTCGGCTAAGCTTAAACGCCAGTGGATCAATCTTTGATTCGGTTCTTTTAAATTCAAACTGTAAGTTAACGGCTTATGATAGGTGTAGAGCGTTTCTTCCATAGAGATACGGTCGAAAATGTTTACGAACTCCAAACGATCGCCAAGAATTCTTTTTCGATCGTTGAATAATTCTCTTCAGATTTGTTCAATGTGCGTGAAGCAAACGCGATGGGTTTGTCTTTACCCAATGGTCCTTGTGAAAGAACAGCGCCAATTGCATGATTAGAGGCGTCTGTAGTTAAAATTAAGTGTTTATCAAAATCCGGGTATTGGAGTATGTCACTACTAGTGAGAATTGCTTTACATTTTTGAAATGATTAATTGAACTCTTCAGAATGAATGATGGTTTTGCCTTTACTAAGTGTGTTTGTTAAAGGTTTCGCTATTTTCGCAAAATCTTTTATAAATTTCCGATAGTAACCCAAAATTCCGAGAAAGCTTCTAAGTTCTTTTTCGCTTTTTGCCAATGGCCAATTTTTAATAATATTAATTTTGTCTGGGTTTGGCTTAACTCTTTCAGTAGTAACAATGTGTCCTAAAAATGAAACTTCTTTACATAGAAACTCGCACTTATCTAATTGTACTTTCATATTGCATCTAGATAGTGTATCAAATTTTTTTTCCAAATTATCCAGATGTTCTTGAAGACTACTTGAAAAAACGATGATATCATCCATATAGATGAAACATCTTAGGCCAATGTTTTCTCTTAGAACGTTGTCCATCACTCTTTGAAACGTAGAGGGGACGTTCTTTAGTCCAAAGGGCATTATCAAATACTCATAGTGTCCATTCTCGACATTAAAAGCCGTTTTGGGAATGTCTGACGCTTCAACTTCGATCTGGTGGCAACCGGAGGCTAAGTCTAGCGTGGAAAAATAATTGCATCTCCCGAGTATATCGAGGATGTCGGTTATGTTCGGGATAGGGTATCGATCATCGATAGTCTTTTGATTTAACTTCCGATAGTCGATTACCAATCGCCATTTCTTTTGGCCGGAAGTGTTCATCTTTTTCGGGACGATCCAAATCGGAGAAGTCCAAGGGCTGACAGAGTGTCTTATAATACCCTGTTCAAGCATTCTAAGAATTTGTTTTTCTACTTCCTCCTTATGACAAAAAGGGTACCGATACGATTTGGAGTAAATGGGCAAATCATCTTTTGTTTTGATGCTATGTTTTATTGCGTTAGTAAAGATAAGGTGTCCCCCTTCTAACAAAAATACGCCCTGATTTCTACTGATGACGTTCAACAATTTCGATTTTTCGTTTGAGTTAAGGTGAACCAATAGCAATTGATCGAATAAACGCTGGTTTATCGACTTAGCAAAATTGAGTGAAGGTTGGGTTTCAAAATTATTTAATTCAAATTCCATGGGTTTTTTTTTTATTCAATAATATAATATAATATCAAGGCACACTGCTTAAGCTCTAAGATGCCAAGGGTATTTACTAATCTTAATTATCGTCTAACTTAAAACTAGAATAGTATCATTATATAATGTAGTATCGGGGTCGCGGATTCTCGAGAATCCAGCTTTCAGCTGGCGATCGGTAGTGGCCGGTGAATTGAATTTAGGATGAGAAGATTCCAGATGGCGTTGGTAATTTTCTATGTTGGCCGCATTCTTCGGTCCGTGTGGGTCCGCGGGAAACACCCCCAGGCTACGAAGGCCCGGCGGGTGGCCCGCAAGCTGGTCATCGACTGGAGCGGTCTTCCGCAGGCGGTGATGGTGATGTTACGGAAGAGAATGAAAAAAAGTAAATATTGGGGGAAACGGGGTAAAAAGGGGTGTGGGAACAAAATGTTTGGAAACGACAAAGATCTAACTAGTTGCCATCGAGATGGAGAAGAAACAGGGAAGGGGGAATGAAAAAGTTAGTGACAAAAAAAAGATCTTGTTAGCTCCAATGAAGATGGTGGACAGGGACTGGGATCGAGAGAATCGGGCGGATGTTAGTGTCGAACCTGTCGGTGGAGATTATACTTTCTGAGTGAGATGTAACAGATTACACTTGCATATTAATGTGTTTAAGGTACTGGTATATGAGAAGCATATATGAGCCATCCCGACTCGCCAACACATCCCGAACCGGAACCTCAGGCGGTCTACCTCGGGCCCTGAGGGATTCCAGTAGCTTCGACCTGGCGTCGCGATACACTACGCACGACCACACGACATGCTCGATGTCCTGATAACCGTCGCCACAGGTGCAGAGCCCGTTCTCCACGATCCCGATACGCCGGAGATGTGCGTTGAATGTATAGTGATTTGACATGAGCCGTGACATAACGCGAATGAAATCACGACTCACGTTCATCCCCTTGAACCACGGTTTCGTTGATACCTTAGGAATAATGGAGTGTAGCCATCGTCCCAGTTCGTCATTCGTCCATGAAGTTTTCCAACTTTCGAGAGTTTTCTGACGAGAAATACTGAAAAATTCATTGAAGCAGATTGGTCTTTCATAAATATCACCTTCTAATGCGCCCACCTTAGCCAATGAGTCTGCCTTTTCATTGCCCGGAATGGAACAATGCGAAGGGACCCAGACTAACGATATTGAATAAGACCGTTCAGATAAAGTTCTCAAGTGTTCCCGTATTTTCCCCAGGAAATATGAGGGATACTTTCCTGGCTTCATTGCCCGGAGAGCTTCTATTGAGCTTAGACTGTCCGTGACAATGAAGAAATGGTCTTTGGGCAAGGTTTCAATGATCTCGAGGGTGTACTGAATAGCAGCTAATTCTGCGACATAAACTGAAGCCGGATCACTGAGTTTGTACGAAGCGGTGATGTTCTGATTGAAGATGCCGAAGACTGTGGACTTGTTGATGTTTGATCCGTCAGTATAAAACATATTTTCACAGTTGACTGTTCTAAACTTATTATTAAAAATATTTGAGGCCACTGGAGGGCGCACGTGATCCGGAATTCCACGAATCTCTTCTCCCATGGATGTATCGAAAAACACAGTAGAATCAGAAGTATCCAAGAAATGAGCACGGTTGGAAGCAAATGAAGAAGGACTAATATTCTGAGCCATGTAATCAAAATACGAGGACATAAAACGGGTTTGAGAGTTAAGCTCAACTAACCTTTCGAAGTTTTCAATCACCAGAGGATTCAAAATGTCGCATCGAATGAGCAAACGATATGAGAGATCCCAGAACCGGTTTTTCAATGGAAGAACGCCAGCCAGCACTTCGAAGCTCATCGTATGAGTCGATTGCATGCAACCCAAGGCAATACGCAAACAACGATACTGTATTCTTTCCAGCTTGATGAAATGAGTGTTCGCCACGGATCGGAAGCAGAAGCATCCGTATTCCATCACGGACAATATCGTTGTTTGGTACAACCTGATCAGGTCTCCTGGGTGGGCACCCCACCATGGTCCGGTTATTGTACGAAGATAGTTGATTCTTTGCTGGCATTTTTGTTTCAGATACCTAACATGACATCCCCAGGTGCCTTTGGAGTCGAACCAGACCCCGAGATATTTGAATGTGAAGACCTGAGCTATGGTTTCACCCCTTAGTTGAAGCTGTAATTGTGCTGGTTCTCGCTTCCTTGAAAATACAACCAGCTCAGTTTTCTCCGTAGAGAATTCGATACCCATTTGAAGAGCCCATGTCGACAAGTTGTCGAGAGCATCTTGTAATGGTCCTTGGAGATCGGCAGCTTTGGGTCCTATAATAGACACAACGCTGTCGTCGGCAAGTTGTCTTAGCGTGCAAGATGTGTTGATACATTCATCGATATTACTTACGTAAAAATTGTATAAAAGGGGGCTTAAGCATGAGCCCTGAGGAAGACCCATGTAGCTGAATCGTATTGTCGACAAATCACCATGCGCGAAGCACATGTGTTTCTCAGGAAATAGATTATGTTAAAAGTTGTTCAAAACTGGCGAAAGACCATGCTGATGCAACTTCTCAGATAGGATATTTATAGAAACTGAGTCAAAAGCCCCCTTAATGTCTAGGAAAACTGACGCCATTTGTTCTTTACGAGCAAATGCCATTTGAATTTCTGTTGAGAGCAACGCAAGACAATCGTTCGTTCCTTTGCCCCTGCGGAAGCCAAATTGTGTATCTGAAAGTAAGCCATTAATCTCGACCCAATTGTCTAGACGGAAAAGAATCATTTTTTCGAACAACTTGCGGATACAGGAAAGCATAGCAATCGGCCGATACGAATTGTGCTCGGAGGCTGGTTTCCCTGGTTTTTGAATGGCGATAACTCTCACTTGTCTCCAGTCGTGTGGGACAATATTACCCGTGAGGAACTTGTTGAATAAATTCAGCAAGCGCCTTTTGGCAGGGTCAGGCAGATTTTTCAACAAGTTGAATTTTATTCTGTCTAATCCCGGGGCTTTATTGTTACATGACAAAAGTGCAAGTGAGAGCTCTACCATCGAAAACGGTGTTTCGTTTGTACTTGGTGTCGCGGCGCGGGTGATCTTCTGTTCCGGAACAGAGTCTGGGCATACTTTTTTAGCGAAATCGAATATCCAGCGGTTGGAATATTCCTCGCTTTCATTCGTGGTGTTATGATTGCGCATTCGTCGGGCTGTGTTCCAAAGCATGCTCATAGATGTTTCTTTCGTTAAGCCGTCTATAAACCGACGCCAGTAACCTCGTTTCTTAGCTCTAATCAAGTTCTTAGTTTTAACGTCTAACGCCGCGTAATTCCGGTAATTATCAGGTGTTCCATTTTTTCTAAATACTTTATACGCGGAGGCTCCCTCCGCGTTTAAATTTGTGCACTCTTTGTCCCACCACGGGTTGGGAGGACGGATGTTAGTTTTTGCGCCGGGTACACGTTTCGTCTGAGCTTGAATCGCGGTATCGAGAATCAAGTCTGCCACAAACGTGTACTCTTCCACCGGAGGAAGTTGTTGAGTTCTTTCCAGTTTCTTAGATATCGAAGTCGCATAGCTATTCCAATCAATATTTCGTGTGAGGTCATACGAAACATTGATTGTCTTCGATGGTTTTGAGCCGCTGTTGATTGATATTACGATCGGTAGATGGTCGCTACCGTGGGGATCAGGAATTACCTCCCTCGTGCAATCCAACCGTAGCGATGTTGAGCAAAGGGATAAATCCAGCGCACTTGGTCTTGCTGGTGGTGCAGGAATCCGTGTCATTTCTCCCGTATTCAAGATTGTCATATTGAAGTTGTCGCAAATATCATGGATCATAGCTGATCTGCTATCGTCGTGGAGACAGCCCCATCCCGTACCGTGTGAGTTAAAGTCTCCTAAAACCAACGTCGGTGCGGGAAGGAGCTCAATGATATCACTGAGCCACCGATGCCCAACCGAGGCTCTTGGGGGAATATAGATTGAAGCAAAGCAAAGATCTTTGCCTTTGATTGTAACATGACATGCGACAGTTTCAATACCTGATATCGAGGGGAGGTTAAATCGATAAAAAGAATAGCACTTTTTGATCCCCAAAAGTACTCCTCCGTAGGGATCATCTCGATCCAGGCGAATAATGTTAAAATCGTGGAAGTTTAAGGATATTTCAGAAGTTAGCCAAGTTTCGCATAATGCAAATGCGTCACATTTCAGATTATTTACTAGAAATTTAAAAGAATCTATTTTTGGGATGATACTTCTGCAATTCCACTGTAAAACAGTGATTAGATCCGTGACCTCGGTGGGTGATTTAGCCATCGAAAGATAAAATCGCTGAGAGAAGGGGCCAATTTGCAGTCAACTGCTTCAAATATGTTTTTACTGTTGGCATGGAAGCAATTAAAATGCTTCTAAGAGGGTCAGAAATATTGAAAGTTGTAAAAATCCAGTCCACAACATCAGAGAACTTGATAAGTCCAGTACCTAGTTGGTTCTCTGGTAGATTTTCTGAGACGCTTGGGGATTTTGTAGTCCCTGGAAGTCGTGGGAATTCCATCTCGGAATTGAGCTTTCCGAGACCAGGAGCTTTTTGCTTCGGTGGTGTGTCCCGATTCCCGTTAGCTGTAACTTTTCGAAGCCCTTCGGAAGACACCTTCGAACTCTTACTAGGTAGCTTATGAGAGGATTTATTGATTCTTTTCCTACAGCTATGAGGGACCGCCGAAGATGGTCCTTCCAAAGGGTCGTCAGAATCGCTCTCGTCAGTTGACAAGCAGGCATATGGGTTCGTTGTCTGTTTAGGAGGAGTGGCACTTTTAAGCATCTCGGCGAAGGAACGCTTGGAGTGCTCCTTTAGGGAACGCTTCATTCGATCACCTCGCAGTTTGTACGCAGGATATGCCATTATGTCATGTGGACCCTCCTTGCAGTATAGACACTTTTCAGCATCCTTACCGCAAGAGCCGTCCGCATGAGCCTCCCCACAGTTACCACAGCGTGGCTTATTGCTGCAATGGGTAGCTGTATGCCCCAATTGTTTGCAATTAGTACAATTCATTACTCGAGATACAAACAGACGAACAGGCAGACGAACCCGGTCCAAGAGGATGAAGTTAGGCAAAGCCGATCCGGCGAAGGTCACACGATAAGAGTCTGATTGGGGATAAGACTTTGTTCCATCCCCTGCGATCGATACTGAATGCAATCGCTTGCAGTCCAGTATCTTGACGTTATTAAGTGAGGGGTCCTTAAAACAACCCGCCCCGTACTTAAGAATGTCCTCGCAAGTCAAACTCGAATCGGTGACCACACCGTCGATTTCGACTTCGCGAGCTGGCACGTAGACGCGGTACTCCAGCGTAAAAGGATCCTTTTGTACAAGCTCATTAGCCTGTTTTGAGCTAGTAAACAAGACCCTGAGCTTGTCTGGCCATATTTTATCAATACTTTTTATAGTATTATATCGTGAATTCAGGTCCCGCGATATTTTTAGGATATTTAATTTTCTTCCTTAGACTTGGTCCGGAAATAAACCGCGTAAGGCCAGGCCGGGAGTGCAAGCCCATCGGGATAACTCTTTATGCGAGACTTATTGCTGCCAACAGAAGTCTCCATCTGATTATCGAGAAAGGGGGGGTCGGGATTTACATTTAACATGTTGCGGAGCTACCTCCGCGCAGAAAGAAATTTAATAATACTTAACTTAAACCCAACGGGGCCACAAAGGCCCAGCCCTCGTCGATCGGCGTATCGCCGCTTCGGTGGTGTGCAGAAAACCTCCGAGAGGAAAAAGCACACTCTTTTGTAATCCGCTCAGTGATATCACTTACACCGCTGGAACTGTTCTGATCGATCAAACAATCACCGGCTAACGGTACTGTTTCGATCGTCCGCTCACAACAATGCACTGCTTCAGTATATAATGTGCATAAAATCTATCACAGGAAAAAGCACTATTGTCTATTACACAATAGAGATCTAGTTTTGATCGTCCGGTCACTTTATCACACACGGCACTGTATTTCAACGCTTTCGCAGTAAACACAAAGAACGTCCGTTCACTCGGAAGGTTGAAACGGCAATGAAATTCCATGGGTTGACTAATATCGATTCGCGATAACTCGTTCGAACTATTCCATAACTAAACTCGACAACAAGCTCGACTATTCACTGCGCTATACAAGCCGGAGTGCAGGAGTATATCATTGCAAATGAAAGTATCTTCTGATAATAGGAAATCGCTGTTATCGATGTTAACAGGAAAGACAATGGGGATATTTTCGTTTCATTTGAATTTTTCCAGAAGCAAATTGAAGTTCGTTACTAGCCGTAAGAATATTGGCTTTCAGCAATTGTAACGCCTCGTATCCAATTAATCCATCGAAATAAGGATGAAAATCAAAGATATAAAATTTCAAATTTTGTGTGCCAGGAATCTGAACAAAGGGGTTAAATTCAACAAATTGATTTATTTTATGACAACCATTGATATTTTTCAAGGTTTACGGGCTTGGTACTAATGTAATTCTTGTTGCCACCTGTGTCTATGAGAAATTTTAGTAAGCCTTCGGAAGTGTTTATTTCGATGTAGGGAACGGAATTATTTACGTCGGATGAAAGTCTGCCTCCACTTGATGAAAATTTAGATCATCAATTTCGGCTTCCTTGCTATCAGTTTCTTGATTGAATTTTAAATTTTGGGGTTTTGTTTCGACTAGTGGGGGTTCGTTAGTGTATTCATGCGCAGTTTGATATTGTTGGTTAAAATTATCGTAATAATAATATTCATTGGGATCATAGGAATAGGAATCATCATAAGCCTACTTCTAATGGAGTTATCCACATCCATTGGAGTTGGCTTTGGTTGTGGGCTTTGAATCACTCTTTGAGGAAACGGAAATAATTGCTGTTGGGGATTTTGAAATTGTTATTGCGGTGAAAAGGGAAATGGTCGTTGTTGTGTGAATTGATATCGTGGTTGTTGAATGGGAAAAGGTCTTTGTTGTGTGAATTGAATTGGTCTTTGTGGTGAAAATTGAATGGGTTTTTGTGAAAACGGTGGAAATTGTGGTGTACTGCTAAACGGTTTAATGGGCCATTGTGAAGATGAATTTTGTTTTTTTGTGGAATTGGTGGAGGTGTGCCAAATGGTTTATTTCGCGTGTAAGAATAATTGCTTTCTTCGATGCATAATCGAAGGGCATGAGCCCGGATTATTGGTCCTAACGGGTCTTTTAATTCTCCCAAAAATACTTTTAGTCCTAGCTGCTAATAAAAGTTGTACTTCGCTGCTTTCACAGCTGTGTGCTCTTCACTGATGTTTAGCAAATTCACTAACAGAGACACTACATGAGAGATTTGGCTGTAGAATTCTTCTACAGTGCTCACTTGGGAATACCAAAGAGGTCGCGTGTCAAAGACACCTCGTCCCGTCGTCATGGCAGTTTTGAGACTTTTGGCATCAAAAAAAATTTTCGATTTTTGAAATTTCATGTACTCACCCCTATGATGCTCTTTCAAGATCGAAAATTTTCAAACCTTAACCGCCGGGCAGCACCCCTTACGCATGTCCGATTTAGCTGAAATTTTGCATGAGGACATTTTTCGAGGTGCTAAAACTTTTGAGCACTAGCGATTTAAGAAATTAGTGCTGATCCCAAAAGTGATCCAAAAATATTGGCACTATATATATATATATATATATATATATATATATATATATATATATATATATATATATATATATATATATATATATATATATATATATATATATATATATATATATATATATATATATATATATATATATATATATATATATATATATATATATATATATATATATATATATATATATATATATATATATATATATATATATATATATATATATATATATATATATATATATATATATATATATATATATATATATATATATATATATATATATATATATATATATATATATATATATATATATATATATATATATATATATATATATATATATATATATATATATATATATATAGTCTGCTTCCGTCAATTCGAGGAGAAATCAACTCAAAAATTTTGGAAACGTTTTTCTGTCCAACGCCTGTTTCTTCGCAAGGAGGAATAACTCAGCAATAATTCAGTTACTTCTATGCGGTGTGTACATTCCCCCTGATAAAAGCCAAAACGTTGATGTGATCGATGCGCACATTTCAACTGTTTCGGAATTGTGCAGTAAAGGTTCTGCTAATGATATTTTTCTGGTGTGCGGTGATTTCAACCAACCCCGCATTGTATGGAATCAACGGAATGATGAAACACACTCCTCTTGTTTTTCGTTGCTGCCCGCTGCTGGCACGGCGTTAATCGACGGCATGGATTACCTAAATCTTTGTCAAGCTAACCAATAAAGAAATCATCTCGGACGATTGCTTGATTTGGTTTTTTGTTCTTTGGAGCATCAATTAGTTGTTGATTGTAGTGTTGCTCCAATACTACCCGTCGACCCGCACCATCCGCCTTTAGTTATCACGTGGCCTACTAACGGCGAAGGCAGCTCCTATCACATGGAGTCCGTGAATGAATCTAGAACATTAAATTATAGGAAAATAGATTTTGCTGCTTTACTTGAATTCTCACAAAATGTTAACTGGAGAACACTGCAAGAAATCGGTAACGTAAATGAAATGGCATCCTTTTTCTGCAACACATTGATTCAATGGCTGAGTTCATATTTGCCTTTCGTTAAAAGGCCAATGAGCCCTCCTTGGACGACTGTACGGCTTCGTAGACAAAGCGAATGTTTAAAAGTTCCAGTGAAAATTATCGTAAATTAAACGCGGGGTTGTACAAAGCCTACGTTATGCGGATTCAAACTGATCTTCGTCGGAATCCTAAATATTTCTGGATTTTTGTAAACTCGAAATGCAAGTGCTCATCGATTCCTTCAAAAGTTTGTCTCGATGCTGTTGAATCCATGTCAACCTTGGACTCATGTGATCTGTTTGCAAAGTTCTTTGCTTCTGTGTTTGCTGAAAATACTGCCTCCGGTATCGAAGCGGAGACCGCCGCGGTGGATGCTCCCGAGAATATAACGCACATTTTTGATTACTTCCGTTATGATTGTTGCCGCAGCGAAAAAGTTAAAACGATCGTTTTCGCCCGGACCAGATGGTATTCCTTCTGTGGTGTATAGTCATTGTGCTTCTGTTTTAGCCGATCCTTTGTGCACTATATTTAACAAATCATTTGAGCAAGGAATTTTTCCGGTGACTTGGAAGCAGTCTTTTATGTTTCCTATTTACAAGAGGCGTGATCGTTTTGACGTAAGGAATTACAGAGGCATAACAAATTTATCTGCTGCAGCTAAGCTATTTGAAATAATTGTGAGCACTGAGGTACTTTTTCGTACAAAAAATTACATCTCCTCTGATCAGCATGGATTTTATTGCCAGGTCGTTCGGTCAGCACGAATCTCTTAGATTTCACTTCCACTTGTTTCTCGAGTTTGGGAGAAGAGAGTACAAGTTGAATGCAGTATACACCGACCTTAAAGCAGCTTTCGATCGAATTGACCACCGAATACTTTTGTGCAAGATTTCGCGGCTGGGTGCAACACAAAAGTTTATTGAATGGCTTTGCTTTTACTTATGTGGTAGAGTTTTGCGAATAAAGCTAGGCTCCTGTGTATCATCTCCGTTTTCAAATCTATCTGGAGTTCCTCAAGGCAGTAATATGGGTCCACTTTGTTTTTGCTGTCTTCAATGATGCTGTTTCGCTGCTCGGTGTTGGTTGCAGATTAGTATATGCCGATGATTTGAAATTGTATCTTGAAGTTCGTTCTATCGACGACTGCATCCGGCTTCAAAATCTTCTTGATACATTCGTTGCTGGTGTCATAGAAACTGGCTTATTGTCAGCATTGCAAAATGCCAGGTCATAACGTTCCACCGAATACTGAATCCAATTCGATTCGACTATGAAATTGATGGACAAAAACTCCAGAGAGTTGATCATGTTAATGATCTTGGTGTTTTGTTAGATGCTAAGCTTTACTTCAATCTACATCGTTCATCTATAATTTCAAAGGGCAACACGGCAATAGGTTTCATTGCGAAGATCGGCGAGACTTCAAAGATCCACATTGTTTGAAAGCGTTATATTGCTCCTTGGTTAGTCCTATACTGGAAAATGCTAGCCTTTATTGGAATCGTATCAGCTGGTTGGAATTTACGGGTTGAACGCGTACAGAAAAGATTTGTTCGTCTTGCTCTAAGAAACCTTCCTTGGAGGAATCCGCTTGAGCTCCACCGTATCCTGATCGCTGTTGACTGATCGGACTCGACTCATTAAGAGAAGAAAGAAGCAGAAAAATTCAGCAAGCTGTTTTCGTGGCAAACTGGTTAACGGTGATATCGACTCTTCGAAGATTCTGTCTCAACTTGATTTCCGTGCTTCACAACGATCGCTGCGCTCCACCAGTTTACTGCAGACGAGATTTCATCGAACGACGTTCGGGTATTACGAACCGATAACATCTTGTTTGAGGACGTTTGGCACTGTTGAACATCTTTTCGATTTGGTGAACCAACTCACAAATTTTCGCAGAAAATACTACGTTCTACAATTTTATAACTTGACTGATACATATACATTAAGACCATTTTATTGTCAGATGAATTTCATAATTATAAATAAATAAATAAATAAATAAATAAAAAAAAAAATATATATATATATATATATATATATATATATATATATATATATATATATATATATATATATAAATATATATATATATATATATATATATATATATATATATTATATATATATATATATATATATATATATATATATATATATATATATATATATATATATATATATATATATATATATACAGGGTCGGCACTCGAGATGTAACCAATTAAAAAGGCCATAAATTCAGTTTGGAAAATTACTTTTACTTAATTCAAAGTACAAAATGTGTAAAAATAATACAAAATTCAGAATCAATTCACTTTCGCTCGATATGACCACATTTGCTTTGACTTGATGACTTGAGAGAGCGAAGGAGTTGCTTCGTTTGGCCGAAAGCGGTCAATTTCCGAACATTGTATTTTCTGACGAGAAAATTTTTCCAATTGAGCAATTTGTAAACTCTCAAAACGATAGGGTTTACTTGACCGACCGTTCATACGAGAATTTGAGTCATCGATTGGCCACCAGGAGGCAGCACCCGCACCAGATAATGGTTTGGGCCGCTGTAACCGCAGATGGGCGCTCTCCAATCGTTTTCATCGAGCCTGGCGTCTAGGTAAATGCGACATATTATCGGGAAAGTATTCTGGAGGTTGCTTTGAAGCCGTGGGCAGACAAATATTTCGGTGGCAGACCATGGACGTTTCTGCAGGACTCGGCACCGTCTCACAAAGCTCGAGTGAACCAAGAATGGTTGAAAAACAACGTTCCGAACTTCATCACGTCCACACAATGGCTGTCGAATTCACCAGATGCGAATCCAGTGGATTATTCTCTTTGGGCCATTTTGGAGAGCAAAGTCCGAACTAAAAGATACATCAGTCTCGAGGCGCTGAAAAAAGTTATTGTCCGCGAGTGGGCCAAAATACCTGCAAGTCACATTCGGCCAAACGAAGCAACTCCTTCGCTCTCTCAGGGCATCAAGTCAAGGCAATAGGTGGTCATATCGAGCAAAAGTGAATTGATTCTGAATTTTGTATTATTTTTACACATTTTGTACATTGAATTAAGTAAAAGTAATTTTCCAAACTGAATTTATGGCCTTTTTAATTGGTTACACTTCGAGTGCCGGACCCTGTATATATATATATATATATATATATATATATATATATATATATATATATATATATATATATATATATATATATATATATATATATATATGTATATATATATATATATATATATATATATATATATATATTATATATATATATATATATATATATATATATATATATATATATATATATATATATATATATATATATATATATATATATATATATATATATATATATATATATATATATATATAAGAGCCGTAAAAATCATAACCATATCTCCTGAACCAAAAGTCACAGTCATTTGAACTTTGATCTATGGCCCGACAGTAGCTTTCAAACGAGCCTGAGTTTTTTTTCGATTATAGAGGTTTGAACCTTGAGGTCATTCGCCTCTTCGACCAGAAAAACTTTCTGACCCTATGTGCGGGGTTGGGAATCGAACCCAGGTGGGCTGCGTGAAAGGTATGGACTTACCCATCACACTATACCCGTCCCCCAAGCCTAAGTTTGTTTAAATCAGTTCAGCCATCTCTGAGAAAATTGACACACACACAACTCGAACTGAGTTGAATTGTATATAACATCATGGGTTTCCGAGGCTCCGTTCGAAAGTCGATTTTACCAACAATTCTAATATCTTTCTATTGAGAAAAGGCAAAAAGGTAAAAAGGTGCTTTTTGTTAATTACCTCACTTATACGATACGGAAGTGTTAATTACTTAATCTTTGAACTTGATCCACAATCTTTTATTAGCTTTCAAACGGGAAGCTTGCGGAATTCGGTTCAGCAATCTCTGAAAAAATTGAGCGGTAAAATGGTATATAAAAAGTCGAGTGGTATATAAAACTATGGGCTCCGTTTGAAAGTCGGAATTTCCAGCAATTCTTTTACCTTGTATAGGGAAAAGCAAAAAATCATGTTGTTTGGTCCAGTAGTTATATTGTTATCGTGTAAACGAACGGTTTCGAGAAAACACGCAAAGGGAATATCTCTGAAAGTATTGTAAGACTGATTTTGCAATTTTTTTCTTCAATGATTTCTGATAATGTATTTATCGATTGAAGCAAACTTTGTCCATTCATTTCTTTAGATCTCTTATAATATTCTGTTACAAAAGTTGTAATAAAATTGCCATCCTCCCACATGTCATTGTATTCGTAATGAAAACTACAATACCTTGAACAATATAATGAATTTTATCTACTTGTATGGCTTGTATAAACATTTGTGTCGAATTTGTAAGTGAATACAGCACTTGTCCAGCCCCAAAAAAACCTATCCGATTGCGCTACACGAAACTATAATACACTAAGGTCTTTTTTATGCGGTTTTTATGCGACTTTTTTACGCAAATTTTCAGAGTTATGCGGTTTTTTTATTCGAAGTTTCAAAGTTATGCGGTTTTTTTAAGCAGTTTTCTTATGCGGTACGTAAACTCGCAAAAAAGAAGACTTAAGCGTATAAGGGTGGATAGTACTACTAAACATTAATAACCCTTATGGGCTCGTTGAGAGCTGTATTCCAAAACGTTCGATTTTGGCAAGGAAAGTTTGTCATATCCAACTGTTATCGATTCTGGATCGAAAAGGAAAGATATAAGTTAAAATATAATGTGCATAGGAAATAGGTTTTCAGTTGAAAATGTTAGTTCCTTTCGGCAACTGTCAAGCCTCTACTGAAATATAGCAAATCGAGATACTACAATCACCTGAAAATACGGAATCTTAAAGCTTCTAGGTGAGCGGGACACTTCCCGTCGGCTTTCTTACAATAATAATAATAGAAATAATAATAATAATAATAATAATAATAATAATAATAATAATAATAATAATAATAATAATAATAATAATAATAATAATAATAATAATAATAATAATAATAATAATAATAATAATAATAATAATAATAATAATAATAATAATAATAATAATAATATTAATAATAATAATAATCATAATAACAATAATAATAATAATAATAATAATAATATTGCAATTGTGTCTTACTAAAATTTCATAAAGAATCAGATTTCTTCGTATTTAATAGTTTTCAAAAAAATGAACTACAAATTTGTTGTACCTAGCCTATATAGGCAAATTTAAAATGAATTGTTTAAAATTATGAATATACAGTTTTAAAATAGTAGCTGTTTAATGTAAGTAATTTGTACTTGGTGTAGGTGCATCGTTTCAAATTCTAGTAGTGAAAACGGGAAAAGCTTGCACAATTCAAGCAATCGATCAACTAACTGATACTCTGAAGAGAGATGGAAGCGAGCTAGTTTTTTTTTGTATTCTACATTACATAACTTGGATTTCCATAATTTGATTTACATAACGTTATATTTCTAAATTTCATAAAACTTATTTATTCTATGGGCGACGTCACTTAAATCTATGCATAGCGTTAAACGCAAGTAACAGCGCTGCCGCTGTGCGGCCTTGCTCAATTTGAACAAAGTAAACAAACACCGAAGGCAAGTGCATAGCCTTATTCGGAATGTACAACACGTGTTGCTAAGCAAAGGCTCTAGCATGGTATTTTCTCGGTACAACTTGTTAGGTATGATCATGAGGAATTGTTAGGATTGGGTTTTTAGGATTTGGAATTTGGGAAGGGAGAGTGCAAACTTCTGTAAATAATGAAGCATTGCATTTTCTCACTACAACCCTATGAATTTTTTTTTTTCAAATTGAATAACCATTAGTTGTTTATGCATATTTATTGTAAACTGTTTCAGAAACGCGAAAAGGGTTCCATGAGAGTACATCATATTAATAACATAAATAAGGCGCTAGCCGTTCTACAAAAGAATGGAGTGAGATTGGTGAATATATCCAGTGATGATATAAATTCAGGTAACGCAAAGCTTACACTTGGACTAGTTTGGTTAATTGCTTTGAGTTTCGACGGTCATAAACTTTTGAAGTCGGAAGCAATTAGTGGAATTGAAATATCTTTACTCAATTGGGTTCGACCAATCGTAGAAAAACATAATGTTAAGGTGAGTAGCTGTTTCATATGTAATTTATAGTAGAAGTTAGCTTCCATACTTTTTTCACCTGAATTTGCATTGTTTAGAAAACCCTAGTGTAACTTAGCAATGGCTGGCTTATTTTTTATATAGGTTCACGACTTTGCCAGCAGTTGGTCTGATGGGATGGCTTTCTTCGCAATTCTTTGTGAATGCGTTGATATACTGGATTTTAATATGGTTGTTCAATTAAACCCGATTGCGCGATTGCGAATGGCATTTGATTTAGCCTATAATCGTTTAGGTATTGAACCACTGTTAGACCCAGAAGATGTTAATACTAATGAACCGGATAAAAAATCAATACTTATGTATGTGATGAGTCTTTACAATGTAATCGATTCAAGAAATTTGAAGCATGACGATTTGCAGCTTTCGACAAAACACGATGAAAACTTGGAGGAAATAAAATTGCTTACTGATGATAAAATGAATGGCTACACAAAACAAGATTCTGATTGTAAGTTCAAATGCAGCTGTCAAAATGTAGTAACTTATTCATGTGACAGGGGAAATTTGTCGGAACTTTATTTAGTGAAATCGATTGATGATTTGCGCAATTTTAATGAAGAAAATAAAACGCAAGAGCTATTTCAGAGCAAACCACTTATTAAAATTGTGGAACACACAGAAGCAGTATATTCTAATGTTAAGCTAAATGAGTCGATTGTTTCGATAAGAAGTGATCGAGAGCAAATATCTTCACGTCCCGTTTCGACAGTGACTAATTTATCAATAGAATTTAACAGTTATCAGTCAACTCTAGAGGATGTGTTAGATATGTTGCTTAAAGCAGAAGAAATATTTACTAGAGATGTAACGGAGTCGAATGATTTAATGATAGTGAAGAGACATTTCCATGAACATGAAGAATTTATGACAAAACTTTCCGAATACCAAACATTTGTGTGTGGAGCTCTCGATGATGGATCACGGTTGATAAGTGAAGCGAATTTGAATACCAAATCTCAAGGAATGGACATTGGAAGCCAAATTGAAATCAAACAACAGTTGTTTCTTTTGAATGAACGATGGGAAATTCTGAGAGTGAACGCATTAGAACGTCAGACTAAAATTCATAGCAGATTGGCTTGGCTACAAATAGAAAACGTTGAACAACTGAGATTGTTTCTTTGCACTATTGAAGACAGAGTATCACGAATGAACGGTGTCTGCCGGACCCCAATGGAACTAAAGATTCAATTAGAAGATCTCATTCGCCTACAACACGATATGGAAAATCAAAAGAATTTGATTAATAGTCTTAATAATTTAGTTATTATTATTGATTCTAATAGCTTCATCGATTTTGAGAACATGTTATCCGCCTTAGAAAAACGATGGTTTCATGTAACAAAATGGATAGCAAGTAGATGGAATCAGTTACAGACATTATGCTATAGATGGACTAAGCTTTCAGAACGATATCATATTATTTGCCAATGGATTCATTGTCGCCAACAAAACCTTAAAAAAATGGGAACAAATGAATCTGTTAAAGTGGTATCGATTATGGAACGAATCGAATGTTTACAATATTGCAAGCAAGATCTAACAACTCTTATCCATTATTTAGATGACTTAGACAGTGCTGCACAATGTCTCAGCAATGAAGGATATTCATCTCTTAATGTAATGAAAATAGAACATTTGACTAACATGTGCGATGCTCTCGTTCGAACATTAGAAGCACAAGAAGTACGTGTCTTGAATACGGGCTTTCAAATACCGGTTTTAATAAAGAGCGATGACGAGCGAAAAAACAGTGTTTTAAAACCTGCCTCGTGGGAAGATTTTCAGACAAAAATGTTTGAAGAGATAGATAGTAAAGTGGATGAAATTGACATGAATAATATTAACACTTCCACATATATCCATATTCCTCAACCAGAAAAAAAAACTAAACCCGCACAATCGGAATCATATGCTGAATTTAATGAATTGTTGAATGAGTTGGACATTGCATTGAAGGAGTGTATGTTAACATTGGATACAATAGATAATGTTGATTCACAGAAAAAAATATCACTACTTGAACATTGTGAAGCCGCTGTGATTGAAAAAAAGAAAGATTACGTGAGAGCTCAAGAAATGTTTCTTCTATGCAATGTATTGCCGCATATGGATTTGAGTATCGAAAGTAAACGACTAGAAGATATAGGCGTTTCATTCAATGCACTTCAAACCAAACTGTATGAGATCGGCAACAAGGATAAATTTAGTAGAAGTCTAACTGAATTCAAACTTCTTTTAGTAGATAATCGAAATTGGTATCAACAGAGTTCAAACTTGATAACTATCGATGATCTTGAAAGACGTTTATCAATTATGGATTACTTCCAACCTAAAATTGAGGAGAATCAACAAATTCTGGCCAATAATAATGAAGACGATTGGCGAGCTTTTAACATCGATTTCAATCTCTTCGTAGAAAGTTGGAATGATATGAAAAAGGTCGTTGGTCGTGTGATAATTGAAAAAAATGGTTACAAGGAACTCAGTGAACATATTCAACGAGTTCATGAATTGGTTAGTGAAATAGATAGTCTATCGGTAGTCAATATAGATTTAAAAAGTATGCAAATCACTCTAGGGAGAATGAATTTTCTTGAAACAATGTACAACGAACTACTTGATGAAAGTGGCGATGAAATAATTGCCCATCTGTCTGCTGATACTAGATTTGAAAAGCCCTTAACAGAATGGTATAGCGTTCTCCGGCTGTTGAATGACAGTATTAGAAAACAAAACATTGCTTTAGAATACATAAACAATTTCAACAAGGAATGTGAGAACATTCGTGCTTCACTAGATAAAATAGATTCCAATTTGGATGAACTCTTTTTATTAGGTGAAGTAAAACATCTGAAGTATGCAAAGTATGAACAACTTACAACGGACATTAAAAGAGTAGAAAATGACATAATTGGCATAAAAAAGTTGTATGAAATCATGGCAGAACATGGCGATGAAACTTCTTTAAACTTACGAATCTGTGTACTTTCCGACCGTTATTCAAGCATCATCACACGTTACGAAAAAAAAATTAACAAACTTAACATTGAAACCAGTGCAACAAGTATTCTAGCACGAGTTTATGAAATGGGGCTGTGGTTGAATAATTTAGAAAAGAACACTCCCAAGATACTTAATTCCGAAATAGCTAACCTCAATGAGCTTTATCAGATAAAATCTAAGTTCCAAGCGTTGAAGGAGACATGTGAACAACAAACTAACAAATTCCGTGAGTTGAATGAAATAGGCAATGAACTATTGTTGAAGATCGACGAAATGGTCCAAGAAAAACCGGAAAGCAAGTTTATATGTCTCGTCACCAAATTTACCAAGCTCAACGCATATTGGACTGAAGTGACAACTTTGGTGTATTCAAAAACTGCATTTCTGGAACACATTACGAGCCAAATTGGTGAATTCAAAACGCTGACAGTTGCTACCGAGGGATATCTGGATAAACTCGAAAAATTATTGCGCAGAAGCTCGGAAAGTGCTGCAGATGTTGAGGAAATATCAGAAGAACTTGATGTAAGCGATTGCCTCGTGGATATATTTCTTGTTTACAAAGATTAGTTTCATTTTCTTTACAGACCATCGAAAATTATATTCGAAATCACCCAAAACAACGTTTTGACAAAATATTCGCCTTAGGAAAGGAATTGTGTAGCTTGAAATTTATGGTTGTCTTAGTCGAAGAGGATCAACGTACTATTACTGAACGTTGGAATAGTTTACAAGCTCTGGTAATGTATTTGTTTTTTTTTCTTTTTTTTATATTCAGATGCATTTTTTATTTTACAGGCGAAACAACGCACGGCCAAACTTGAACAAGCTATGAAAGAGGCTCAATCATCCGAAAGTCAAGTATCTTATATGCAGCAATGGATTTTCCGAATTAACGAGACATTGAACGATACGACAACAGAAAACATTCCGCATGAAATTCAAAAACTTCAAAACGATTTTGAATACCATAAAAAAGTTCTTCTAGACATGGCACAAAAAGTGGATCATTATAAATGTGAAGGCAAAATAGAAGCAGCTAATCGATACCAAGATCAAGTTGAATTACTTCAAGATCTATTTAAATGTTGCCTACACAAGTTTTATCGGCTCTCATCTGAGCAAACGGCTTTTGAAACCAAGCTAAATCTGGCGCTTGTAGAGATTCATCATGCGGAAAAAGGTGCAACGATTCTAGATATAGCATTTGCAGGGCCCGCACATTTACAAGATCAGTTTCAGCGTAGCTTAAAAATATATAAATATTTATCCGAGATAAAAAGTGAAATAGAACAAATCATTCGGGCCGGTAGAAAAATTTGTGCAGACGAAGGAACTATAAATCCTTCGAAATTGGGGCAACGAATAGACACATTAAAGCATTTATATAATTCCCTTGGCGAAACTGTAACTCAAACAAAACAAATTTTAGAGAATTTATCAAAGATACACCGCGATCTGGACGATAATCTGAATGAAGTTGAACATTGGATCTATGAAATTAGTGATTTAAGACAACCAACTAATGAAGAACTAAGTGTTACAATAGGGAAAATAATGACATGTACAAAACTTTATGATGAATATAGACAAGTTTGTCGTGAAATATATTTAGAAGATGTAAAAGTTCGTATAGAAAACGCTAAAAAACGATTAATGTTTATTGGAAACCGGGGGGTGAAAGAAAAGTTGCATAGTATCAAAAATTCATCATTAAACGTGGATTCTGTAAACAGTGATTTATTGAGGTAAAGATCAAATTATATTTTATTTAGGTTACAATGTTTTAATACAAGCTTTAATTCATAACTTTTAAGATATATAAAGCCAGATCTCAACAGTGTGGAATCGAATAATGATGAAGATGCTGAGGACTTCATTGTGAAGATGTCAAAAATGTTACAAGTAAGCACTGTTCTGCCATAAGAGTAATTCAGTCTTTAGAAATGTACAATACGTACTTCGACAGTCCTAAATACACAATTAATCGTAACACTTCAGCTCATATCACATTTTACGACTAACATATAATATAATAATAATAATAATAATAATAATAATAATAATAATAATAATAATAATAATAATAATAATAATAATAATAATAATAATAATAATAATAATAATAATAATAATAATAATAATAATAATAATAATAATAATAATAATAATAATAATAATAATAATAATAATAATAATAATAATAATAATAATAATATTAATAATAATAATAATAATAATAAGAATAAGAATAATAATAGAGTGTACGAAATTTGAAAATACGGTTTAACAAAGCCTTCATCTTGGCCTTCAATACCAACCTGTAACTAGTGAATGCAGTGTTCCTGTTTCAAAAACACTTTCACCATCGATCCAACTATCAACTGCAATCAATGTACAAAGCGTATCTACAGCAACTAACAACGAGCCCAAGACTGCGATCAACAAGGAAGACAAGAAAACGGAAACCACTCACAACTCTGACGATGAAGCAATGGATGGTGTGAGCCACGGACAAAGTGACCTTCAATCCTCACCAGATGGAAATGGAACCTGAGACGAATTTTGCAAAAAGACCTTGGTATGACACCGTACAAAGTTCGCCAACTGGGTTTGCGAACAGCTTGAAGAAGACGCCGATTTTTGTCAAAAATCATCTTCTCGGATGAGGCACATTTTCATCTCGGCGGGTATGTTAATAAGCAAAATTGTCGCATCTGGGGGATAGAAACCCGCACGTTATCATGGAGAAGCCGATGTATCCTCAGAGAGTGACGGTTTGGTGCGGATTTTTGTCTGGCGGCATCATTGGGCTATTTTTCTTCGAAAATAAGGCAGGAGCCGCCGCCACGGTCAATAACGAGTGCTACCGTGCCATGATTAGCGATTGGTTCTTCCCGTTACTTGAAGAGGGAGACATCATTTGGTTCCAACAAGACGGCGCTCCGTGCCACACAGCCAACGCTACGATCGATCTATTGCGCACAGTCTTCGAAGATCGAATTATCAGTCGAAATTCGGATGTCGTTTGGCCGCCTCGGAGCTGTGATTTGATGTCCTTATACTATTATCTTTTGGGGGCTGTCAAAGATAAGTGTTATGTGGACAAGCCAGAGACAATTCATTCGTGCAGCCATAGCTGAAATAAAGCTGCATACAATCGAAAATGTACTAAAAAACTGGACCGACCGTATGGCGTACTGCAAGGCCAGCCGAGGCAGCCATTTGAATGAAATTTTATTCCACAATTAACCGGAATGATTGTACTTTATCCTGAAAACAGAAATTTTGAAATCGGATGAACCGTTTGTGTTTTATTGCATGTTTAAATAAAAGTTACATGGCGGACCCTGTACTATCATATGTAATACTGTGGTTTTCTTCTAAATAATTTCCTTCAGTTCTTGAAAAAATAACCGAAATCGGTTAATTTGATCGTCAACTGATAAAAACTATCTAGATTTGAGGTCGATTTAGAAATTTTTGTACGGTTTTTCACTCTTTTCAGTGATGATAAAAATTTTTTAGCACACTTTACCCTATATTTCCGGATCCGGAAGTCGGATCGGCAAGTCCAGCCATTGGTGGCTATTCATTTTCTAGGCTAAGTATCATTCTCTTTCCCTTTTTTATCTGTCCTTGAAATTATCTGGTGGTATCCTAGATCTCTTACCCGTGCGGATACAATTCCGTGTCATGACAAACCCTGAAAAACAAAACTTTGACTTACCAGATGATAAAATGGAGACACCTGTCGATAGCAAATCTCGCATTAAGAGCTATCCCGATGGTCTTGCACTCCCGGCCGGACCGTACACGGTGTATTTCCTACCCAAATAGAATGGAAAAAAATTGAATATTCTCCAATTATCCAGAGAGCTGGCCAACCTTTAATATTTCTGATCCTCTTAAAAGCCTGTTTATTGCTTTGATACCTACAGTTAAAACTTTTTTGAAGCAGTTGACTGCAAAATGGCCCTTTCTTTCAGCGATCGTATCCTTCGATGGCTAACTCATCCACTGAGGTCACGGATTCAATCACTGTTTTACAGTGGAATTGTAGAAGTATCATCTCAAAAATAGATTCTTTTAAAATTCTAGTGAATAATCTGAAATTTGACGCATTTGCATTGTGCGAAACTTGGCTAACTTCTGATGTATTCCTAAACATCCACGATTTTAACATTATTCGTCTGGATCGAGACGATCCATACGGAGGAGTACTATAGAGGATAAAAAATGCTATTCCTTCTATCGAAATAACCTCCCCTCGATACCATGCATTGAAGTTGTCGCAGGTCATGTCAAAACGAAAGTCAAGGATCTTTGCATTGCTTCCATCTACAATCCACCAAGAACCACGGTTGGGTAACGCTGGCTGAGCGATATCATGAAGCTCCTTCCCGCGCCGACGTAAGTTTTAGGAGACTTTAACTCTCACGGTACGGGATGGGGTTGTCTTCATGATGACAACAGATCAACCGCGATCTATGATCTTTGCGATAACTGCAATATGACTGTTTTGAATACCGGAGAAATGACACGGATTCCCGCACCACCAGCAAGATCAAGCGCGCTGGATTTATCCTTATACTCGACTCGCTACGGTTGGATTGCACGTGGAAGGTGATCCCCGGTCCCTTCGGTAGCGACCATCTACTTATCGTAGTTTCAATCGCTCGTGGATCACGACCATCGGAGACAATTAATTTTTCGTATGACCTCACACGAAATATTGATTGGAAATACTACGCAAAATCGATGTCTGAAAAACTAGCAACAGCACAAGAAGAAGAGTACTCGTTTATGGCTGGCTTGATACTCGATACTGCGATTCAAGCTCAGACGGAACGTGTACTTGGCGCGAAAACCAGCATCCGTCCTCCTAACCCGTGGTAGGACAAAGAGTGCTCATCACTCAACGCGGAAAGATCTTTAGCGTTCAAAAAGTTCAGAAAAAATGGAACACTCGATAATTATTGGAATTACGCGGCGTTAGACAAGCAAATGAAGAACTTAGTCAAAGCAAAGAAACTTGGTTATTGACGACGGTTTGTTGACGGATTATCATAAAAAGCATGACGAATGCGCAACCAAAACGCCATGAATGAAAGCGAGGAATATTTTAACCGCTGGATATTCGATTTCGCTAAAATAGTATGCCCAGACTCTGTACCGGAACAAAAACTCTCCTGCGCCGCGACATCAAATACAAACGAAACATCGTTCTCGATAGTAGAGTTCTCACTCGCACTCTTGTCGTGTAACAATAAAGCACCGGGGCTAGACATAATTAAATTCAACTTGTTGAAAAATCTCCCTGAAGCTGCCAAATGGCGCTTGCGGAATTTATTCAACAAGTTCCTTTCGGGTAATATTGTCCTACACGACTGAAGACAAGTGCGAATGATCACCATCCAAAAACCAGGAAAACCAACCTCCGATCACAATTCGCATCGGCCGATTGCTATGCTTTCCTGCATCCGGAAATTGTTCGAAAAAATGATTTTCTTTCGTCTGAAAAATTGGGTGGAGACTTACGGCGTGCTTTCACATACACAATTTGGTTTCCGCAGGGGCAAAGGAACGAACGATTGTCTTGCGTTGCTCTCAACAGAAATTCAAATGGCACTTGCTCGCAAAGAACAAATGGCTTCAATTTTCCTTGACATTAAGGGGGCTTTTGATTCAGTCTCAAAAATTTTCTTATCTGAGAAGCTGCATCAGCATGGTCTTTCGCCAGTTATGAATAACCTTTTTTATATAATCTATTGTCCGAGAAACACATGTATTTCGCGCACGGTAATTAGTCTACAATACGATACGCTCAGGTCTTCACATTCAAATATCTCGGGGTCTGGTTCGACTCCAAAGGCACCTGAAGATGTCACATTAGGTTGCATGCAGTCAACTCATACGATGAGTCTCGAAGCGTTGGCAGGCGTCTTACCGTTGAAAAATCGATTTTATGATCTCTCATTTCGGGAAGGAAGAGGTAGACTCATTGGCTAAGGTGGGCGCATTATAAGGCGACATTTATGAAAGACCAATACGCTTCAACGAATTTTTCAGTATCTCTCGTCAGAAAACTCTCGAATGTTGGCAAACTTCATGGAGCATTGGCAAACTAGAACGATGGGTACATTCCATTATCCGTAGAGTATCGACGAACCTTGCTTCAGGGGGATGAACGTAAGTCGTGATTTCATTCGTGTTATGTCGCGGCTCATGTCAAATGACTACACTTTCAACGCACATCTCCGGCGTATTGGGCTCGCGGAGAGCGGTCTCTGCACCTGTGGCGACGATTATCAGGATATCAGGCATGTCGTGTGGTCGTGCATAGAGAATCGCGACGTCAGGTCGGAGCTACTGGAATCCCTTAGAGCCCGAGGTAGACCGCCCATTGTTCCGGTTCGGAATGTGAGTCGGGATAGTTTATATATGTATTTATTTATTTATTCATAATACTTGTGGAGTAAGGATAAGTCCTTTTAAATTTCCACAATCGGTTGCAATTCAGGTGATTTTTCATAATAACTATCACTAACTATATTCTAACTAATTCCCTCTATTAAACCAATTCATACATTCTGTTCGAAATTTATGAAAAGAGCGATTGTTCTTTATCTGGGCAGGTAACTGATTCCATTGGACAATGGCTCGTATGAAAAAGTACGGGTGTGTAATGTCAGAGACATAACTGGATGTCGTGAGTACGAATAAAACTGACACGATTTCTTTACACTTTCGAATTCGAATTGATAGTTGATCGATTGTGTGAATTGCGAAACTTTCCCCCTTTTCATTACTAAAATTTTAAACGATTTTTGATGTCGATTATTTCATTTCGGATTTGCATATTTCATTGAAAGAAATTATGAAGGTGCAGTACAGGAATCATTTCTGCCTTTTAGGAGGACCAAATTGTGGAATTCTCTACGATATTTAGCACAGTTCGGAACATTTTTCTCAAACAATTTTCGCACAGCATAAAATGCACGAATCAAATCAAATTATTTTGGATTTTCACTAAACTGATGATTTCTACCTTCGATTTGCAAAGAAGTAATCTTAATAGTTTTTTAGATAACATTTAGATCCATTAGAACGGCTGATTTTATATAATGTGGTCCACTTTTCGTTTCTTGTTTTCTTTCTCTCCAATGCAAAGCATCAGCAGCAGATGCAATCGTTCTTGCTTGAATTGAAACTAGCTTTGCGTACAAATCGCAACACATCCACTCGCAGTGCCAAATGATGCGAAACTGGTTTAATGCGTCTTCTCACCTTGACGACCGGAAGGCAAATGAGAACTACGACCTTTTTTTGCATAAATATCTGTTTATTAATATTATTAATACGTACAAATTTTGAATTATTTGTCTTTCAGAGATTGAGTACCTCTCTTCAAATTTCGTGCAGTATTGTTCGAATTTTTGTTCTGGTATATTCAGGGAGGCCATCTCATGAACTTCACTAGTCCTTGTACAAGGGGTAGATTTAGAAGCATCTTTAAGATCTTACTTTGAATGCACTGAAGCCTAAGTTTGTGTGTTCGTGCACAGTCCCGCCAAACAAGGACTGCGTATTCAATTGAGGGGTAGATGATTTGTTTATAGACAGCTATCTGATTCTTCAGGCACAGTTTAGATGTTCTACAAATAGGATACAGAGACCTAATGAGTGTGCAGCATTTTTGAACGATTTTGTCAACATGTGACTTGAATATCAGATGTTTGTCAAAGGTGAGTCCTAGATAGATAACTTCATCGGACCATTGAATGACCTCATCACCGAATCGTATTCGGCATTCGTCTGATGGAACAAGTTTTGGAGATCTTGAATGTGGAATCAAGATGACCTGAATTTTTGCTGCATTGATCACAATTTTCAGCTTGTTAATTATTCCGTTAAAGCATCCAGACCTGTCTGTAGTTTATTCTTCAGAGCATTAATGCCACGACCTTAGTAAACAATGGCAGTATCATCAGCAAATTGTGACAAAACACCACCACCCGGAAGAGGTGGGATGTCTGATGTAAAAATGTTGTATAGAATGGGACCTAGGATACTTCCCTGGGGTACACCAGCAGGAATAGTAAATCTTTTTGAAAGTGCATTATTCAGAGATACCAGATAGAGCAAGATAATTTTTGATAATTTTAATAAGATACATGGGAAAATTATCGAGAGGATCCATACGGAGGAATACTATAGAGGATCAAAAAATGCTATTCCTTCTATCTAAATAACCCCCCCCTCGATACCATGTATTGAAGTTGTTGCATGTCATGTCAAACCGAAAGGTAAGGACCTTTGCATTGCTTCCATCTACAATCCACCAAGAACCACGGTCGGGTACCGCTGGCTGAGCGATATCATGAAGCTCCTTCCCGCGCCGACGTAAGTTTTAGGAGACTTTAACTCCCACGGTACGGGGTGGGGTTGTCTTCATGATGACAACAGATCAACCGCGATCTATGATCTTTGCGATAACTGCAATATGACTGTTTTGAATACCGGAGAAATGACACGGATTCCCGCACCACCAGCAAGACCAAGCGCGCTGGATTTATCCTTATACTCGACTCGCTACGGTTGGATTGCACGTGGAAGGTGATCCCCGGTCCCTTCGGTAGCGACCTATCGTAGTTTCAATCGCTCGGGGATCACGACCATCGGAGACAAATAATTTTTCGTATGACCTCACACGAAATATTGATTGGAAATACTACGCAAAATCGATGTCTGAAAAACTAGCAACAGCACAAGAAGAAGAGTACTCGTTTATGGCTGGCTTGATTCTCGATACTGCGATTCAAGCTCAGACGAAACGTGTACATGGCGCGAAAACCAGCATCCGTCCTCCTAACCCGTGGTAGGACAAAGAGTGCTCATCACTCAACGCGGAAAGATCTTTAGCGTTCAAAAAGTTCAGAAAAAATGGAACACCCGATAATTATCGGAATTACGCGCCGTTAGACAAGCAAATGAAGAACTTAGTCAAAGCAAAGAAACTTGGTTATTGACGACGGTTTGTTGACGGATTATCATAAAAAGCATCGATGAGCACTCTTTGAAACACAGCCCGACGAATGCGCAACCAAAACGCCATGAATGAAAGCGAGCAATATTTTAACCGCTGGATATTCGATTTCGCTAAAATAGTATGCCCAGACTCTGTTCCGGAACAAAAGATCTCCCGCGCCGAATACAAACGAAACACCGTTTTCGATAGTAGAGTTCTCACTCGCACTCTTGTCGTGTAACAATAAAGCCCCGGAGCTAGACATAATTAAATTCAACTTGTTGAAAAATCTCCCTGAAGCTGCCAAATGGCGCTTGCGGAATTTATTCAACAAGTTCCTTACGGGTAATATTGTCCTACACGACTGAAGACAAGTGCGAATGATCGCCATCCAAAAACCAGGAAAACCAACCTCCGATCACAATTCGCATCGGCCGATTGCTATGCTTTCCTGCATCCGGAAATTGTTCGTAAAAATGATTTTCTTTCGTCTGGACAATTGGGTGAAGACTAACGGCTTGCTTTCACATACACAATTTGGTTTCCGCAGGGGCAAAGGAACGAACGATTGTCTTGCGTTGCTCTCAACAGAAATTCAAATGGCACTTGCTCGCAAAGAACAAATGGCTTCAATTTTCCTTGACATCAAAGGGGTTTTTGATTCAGTCTTAATAAATTTCTTATCTGAGAAGCTGCATCAGCATGGTCTTTCGCCAGTTATGAATAACCTTTTTTATATAATCTATTGTCCGAGAAACACACGTATTTCGCGCACGGTAATTAGTCTACAATACGATACGCTCAGGTCTTCACATTCAAATATCTCGGGGTCTGGTTCGACTCCAAAGGCACCTGAAGATGTCACATTAGGTTGCATGCAGTCAACTCATACGATGAGTCTCGAAGTGTTGGCAGGCGTCTTACCGTTGAAAAATCGATTTTATGATCTCTTATTTCGGGAAATGAAGAGGTAGGCTCATTGGCTAAGGTGGGCGCATTAGAAGGCGACATTTATGAAAGACCAATACGCTTCAACGAATTTTTCAGTATCTCTCGTCAGAAAACTCTCGAAAGTTGGCAAACTTCATGGAGCATTGGCAAACTAGGACGATGGGTACATTCCATTATCCGTAGGGTATCGACGAACCTTGGTTCAGGGGGATGAACGTAAGTCGTAATTTCATTCGTGTTATGTCGCGGCTCATGTCAAATGACTACACTTTCAACGCACATCTCCGGCGTATTGGGCTCGCGGAGAGCGGTCTCTGCACCTGTGGCGACGATTATCAGGATATCAGGCATGTCGTGTGGTCGTGCATAGAGAATCGCGACGTCACACAGTGGTTCGAATAAATAAAAACGTGGACATAAATCAGTAGCTGCCAAACCGTTCTTTTAATGCATATAGTTGCTTTGAAGAAATTATTTACAAATATATACCGCGTAATTTGATACTATCAATAATTGTTCATGGCCTACTTTGACAAAAAATGTAACCATAACTTTTTTTTCTGAAGAGATAGAAATTTTTTTCTTCTACAAAGTTTTAGAACTATTAAAAATAATTTACTTTGTCAAATATACCAAAAGTCTAGATCGCACCGTTTCGGATATACAAAGCGTTTTTATGGCAACCCCCTTAAAATCAGTTTTTTATTTATAACTTGTTTCGAGTTAGTTTTTTATGCATACTTTCTTTGGAATAATTGAAGAAAATAAAAAATCCCATATTTTTGTTGAAGGTAGTGCATAGGTTTGTTGTTTCCTGGCAAAGTTATACAACATTTTACCTTTTTTTCACCTATCATAAAACCTTACACAGAAGCGAAATATGCAACTTTATGCAGCTGATTTTTACAAAATTTGTAGGAAAAGATGTGCCCAATATCATAAAAAAAAATCTAAGTGGAACTCGGTGGAACTTTTTTTTTAGGTCTTTTCAAAGTTAGTTTTAATTACTGAATTATGGCAACCCCCTTAAAACTAGTTTTCTAGTCATAACTTGTTTCGTGTTATTTTTTTATGCATACTTCGTTTGGAATAATTGTAAAAAATATAAAATTTCATAATTTTGTAGAAACTAATGCATAAGTTTATTCTTTTCTGGAAAATTTATGCATAATTTTACTTCTTACCTAGAAAACCTTGTGCCGAAGCGAAATATGCAACTTAATCAAGGATGGCTTTTATCGTATCATAGAACGTTCAATCTTCACTCTTCACACGATTGAATCAGTGCCATCAAAGAGGAATGGAAAACATCGCAACAACAAACACCCGGCATGGCTTATTTAACATAGAATAGACACCAGTGCGAGAGTGAATTTCTCTCGATGACATTTCTGAGAATCAAAGGTTAGCACGCTGCTGTGGGGATCCTCTCTGAAGCAACAAACGGTCGCTTATTCTCGTTTCGCGATCCGATTCTGTATGGGCAGTGGATAATTGCGATAGAATCATTTTACTATTGCCGCTTATTCTAACTATGTGCATATAACCTTTGTATAAATTGTGTCTATGAAAATGTATGTGAATGCTCCACACAAGGGTTTTGAAATATTGCAACCTAGTATGAGAAACATCAAGATGAACCATCGATTCGATTTTCTGCGATAATTGTCAACTTGCGATTCTCTCTTGGGAAATTCCACACAGCAACGATCATTATCAGACTGTATATTTTTTCATGGGCCGTGAAATACTCAGAGTATGAAGTGGAGCGAAGAAATGTAGAAAAATTCTCTCGCGGTTCATGCATTGAATGACTCGAGTTTTTATAGCATCTTCTACCGGATTGAAAATGTTGTATACAATATAGATAGCAATATAGCAGCTTCTGTCAAATTTTCGGCAATCACCAACACTGAACTTAATGCAGCAAACTTTTATAATACTTATAGGAGAACATGTACCTTATCCAATTTATTTTCCAATGAGAATATCTTGAGTACTCTTCGTGTGACTCATTTTCACTATGGCCATGCTGAAACCATGAATGGTTAAGAAACAGAGGGCGTCACGCGTCTGCTATTTCTGTAACTCACTTTTGCAGTCGCCCGATCAACATCTCGTCTTAAAAATCGTGTTGCTTCGCGATAACTCAATTTATTTACACGTTTAAACATGAAATCTCTTTGTAAAGGTTTGTACTTTAACAATACTTTATCATATTTTGTCTAGAAAACATTTTTCCATTTTTGAAATATGTGTTGAAGTTTTGATAATTTTTCGGAATATCAATAATTAAAACTAAATTTGAAAAGGCCTGAAATTGCATCTAGTTCCACTTAGATTTATTCTGATATTGTCGATTGTAAAAAGTAACAAAATATTCAATTGTAAAAAGTAACAAAGTAATAATCCATGGGGTATTTCGCACAAAGCCTTTTTTAAACAGCCTGTAAAATATTACAAAGATACAAAAATTCGTCCAAGGCATGAATGTACGGTTTTTTCTTAGGTTTCAAATAAGTCATTCCATAAAACAACCTTTATAGTTTATTGAATGAAAAAAGTTAAAAATTAATAAACAAATAAAAAAAATCCAAACTTGGGCACGAGGAAAAACAGCCGTGAAAAAACGATGACAATTTTTTTTTCGACTCCTAGTAGCGTCTGACCCACTGATTTCGAATATTTATTACAAACCTACCAAAACTGGAAAGAAATTGTCACTGGAAGCAATTGATATGCTAGAACTTACAACAGAACAAGAAATTAGCGATACGGAAAACTCGAACGATAGCGTGACTGATACTGATTGATCGAATGCAATGCGACTAAGTGACATATTGTAATGATTTATTAGGTAACATTAACTACCTACAGGGTCCGGCACTCGAAGTGTAACCAATTAAAAAGGCCATAAATTCAGTTTGGAAAATTACTTTTACCTAATTCAAAGTACAAAATGTGTAAAAATAATACAAAATTCAGAATCAATTCACTTTTGCTCGATATGACCACCTTTTGCCTTGACTTGATGACTTGAGAGAGCGAAGGAGTTGCTTCGTTTGGCCGAAAGCGGTCAATTTCCGAACATTGTATTTTCTGACGAGAAAATCTTTCCAATTGAGCAATTCATAAACTCTCAAAACGATAGGGTTTACTTGACCGACCGTTCATACGAGAATTTGAGTCATCGATTGGCCACCAGGAGGCAGCACCCGCAACAGATAATGGTTTGGGCCGCTGTAACCGCAGATGGGCGCTCTCCAATCGTTTTCATCGAGCCTGGCGTCAAGGTAAATGCGACATATTATCGGGAAAGTATTCTGGAGGTTGCTTTGAAGCCGTGGGCAGACAAACATTTCGGTGGCAGACCATGGACGTTTCAGAAGGACTCGGCACCGTCAGCTCGAGTGAACCAAGAATGGCTGAAAAACAACGTTCCGAACTTCATCACGTCCACACAATGGCTCTCGAATTCACCAGATGCGAATCCAATGGATTATTTTCTTTGGGCCATTTTGGAGAGCAAAGTCCGAACTAAAAGATACACCAGTCTCGAGGCGCTGAAAAAAGTTATTGTCCGCGAGTGGGCCAAAATACCTGCAAGTCACATTCGGCCAAACGAAGCAACTCCTTCTCTCTCTCAAGTCATCAAGTCAAGGCAAAAGGTGGTCATATCGAGCAAAAGTGAATTGATTCTGAATTTTGTATTATTTTTACACATTTTGTACTTTGAATTAAGTAAAAGTAATTTTCCAAACTGAATTTATGGCCTTTTTAATTGGTTACACTTCGAGTGCCGGACCCTGTAGTTGATTGATTAGGTTGTGAAAAGTATTGGGAAAAATTAAATGAGAAACTTTGCTAACTTTGAAGTAGATACTTAGGTAATAGAGATAAATTCTACGTAGGTAAATCCAAAAAAACTGTTTTTGAAATAAAGCGAATATCTCAAAAAATATTTTTTTTTACATTATTCATATCTTCAGCAAAAATACTTGAAATGTTTTTTTCTTTGAAATGAGATAGAAAAAAAAAATTTTTCGTCAAAAACAAAATTATTTTTTTTCGAAATCGGTACTACCCCCTTAACAAAAATTAAGGTGCTACTTTCAAAAGAAGCGTTATATAATTTTGTACAACTTCTTCGAAGCCACGTTAGCTCTTAAAAATCAGTGAAAGGTACATACTTGTGACCGTCTTTTTCCAGTTTTGGACCACTGTGCGCCCTCTGTTTCTTAACCATTTATGATTTCAGCATGGCCATAGTGTAAATGAGTCACACGAATATTACTCTAGAAATTCTCATTGGAAAATAAATTTGATAAGGTATATGTTCTCCTATAAGTATTATAAAAGTTTGCTGCATTAAGTTGCATATTTCGCTTCGGCACAAGGTTTTCTAGGTAAGAAGTAAAATTATGCATAAATTTCCCAGAAAAGAATAAACTTATGCATTAGTTTCTACAAAATTATGAAATTTTATATTTTTTACAATTATTCCAAACGAAGTATGCATAAAAAAATAACACGAAACAAGTTATGACTAGAAAACTAGTTTTAAGGGGGTTGCCATAATTCAGTAATAAAAACTAACTTTGAAAAGACCTAAAAAAAAAGTTCCACCGAGTTCCACTTAGATTTTTTTTTATGATATTGGGCACATCTTTTCCTACAAATTTTGTAAAAATCAGCTGCATAAAGTTGCATATTTCGCTTCTGTGTAAGGTTTTATGATAGGTAAAAAAAGGTAAAATGTTGTATAACTTTGCCAGGAAACAAGAAACCTATGCACTACCTTCAACAAAAATATGGGATTTTTTATTTTCTTCAATTATTCCAAAGAAAGTATGCATAAAAAACTAACTCGAAACAAGTTATAAATAAAAAACTGATTTTAAGGGGGTTGCCATAAAAACGCTTTGTATATCCGAAACGGTGCGATCTAGACTTTTGGTATATTTGACAAAGTAAATTATTTTTAATAGTTCTAAAACTTTGTAGAAGAAAAAAAATTTCTATCTCTTCAGAAAAAAAAGTTATGGTTACATTTTTTGTCAAAGTAGGCCATGAACAATTATTGATAGGATCAAATTACGCGGTATATATTTGTAAATAATTTCTTCAAAGCAACTATATGCATTAAAAGAACGGTTTGGCAGCTACTGATTTATGTCCACGTTTTTATTGATTCGAACCACTGTGCGTCAGGTCGGAGCTACTGGAATCCCTTAGAGCCCGAGGTAGACCGCCCATTGTTCCGGTTCGGAGTGTGAGTCGGGATAGTTTATATATGTATTTATTTATTTATTCATAATACTTGTGGAGTAAGGATAAGTCCTTTTAAATTTCCACAATCGGTTGCAATTCAGGTGATTTTTCATAATAACTATCACTAACTATATTCTAACTAATTCCCTCTATTAAACCAATTCATACATTCTGTTCGAAATTTATGAAAAGAGCGATTGTTCTTTATCTGGGCAGGTAACTGATTCCATTGGACAATGGCTCGTATGAAAAAGTACGGGTGTGTAATGTCAGAGACATAACTGGATGTCGTGAGTACGAATAAAACTGACACGATTTCTTTACACTTTCGAATTCGAATTGATAGTTGATCGATTGTGTGAATTGCGAAACTTTCCCCCTTTTCACTACTAAAATTTTAAACGATTTTTGTTGTCGGTTATTCCATTTCGGATTTGCAATTCTCTACGATATTTAGCACAGTTCGGAACATTTTTCTCAAACAATTTTCGCACAGCAAAAAATGCACGAAGCAAATCAAATTATTTTGGATTTTCACTAAACTGATGATTTCTACCTTCGATTTGCAAAGAAGTAATCTTAATAGTTTTTTAGATAACATTTAGAGCCATTAAACGGCTGATTTTATATAGTGTTGTCCACTTTTCGTTTCTTGTTTTCTTTCTCTCCAATGCAAAGCATCAGCAGCTGATGCAATCGTTCTTGCTTGGATTGAAACTAGCTTTGCGTACAAATCGCAACACATCCGCTCGCAGTGCCAAATGATGCGAAACTGGTTTAATGCGTCTTCTCACCTTGACGACCGGAAGGCAAATGAGAACTACGACCTTTTTTTGCATAAATATCTGTTTATTAATATTATTAATACGTACAAATTTTGAATTATTTGTATTTCAGAGATTGAGCACCTCTCTTCAAATTTCGTGCATTATTGTTCGAATTTTTGTTCTAGTATATTCAGGGAGGCCATCTCATGAACTTCACTAGTCCTTGTACAAGGGGGTAGATTTAGAATCATCTTTAAGATCTTACTTTGAATGCACTGAAGCCTAAGTTTGTGTGTTCGTGCACAGTCCCGCCAAACAAGGACTGCGTATTCAATTGCGGGGTAGATGATTTGTTTATAGACAGCCAACTGATTCTTCAGGCACAGTTTAGATGTTCTACAAATCAGCGGATACAGAGATCTAATGAGTGTGCTGCATTTTTGAACGATTTTGTCAACATGTGACTTGAATATCAGATGTTATTATTTGCACTTCAGCGCTGGTAGTTGCAGCTTTAGTCCGCCTTCCTCTCTGCAGCGGACCAACTGCATCATTGGGACGCTGGCAATCATTTCTCTCCAAAGAACAGTGCCCACCGTTGACGTGATTTTATCCATGTGTACTGTAAATGGTGGCAGAATCGATGATATTTACCATATCCTTGAAGTGCCAAACGTATTCAGCAGAATAACCTTTTGGTGTAGTGCTAGCTGCCGTGGAGAGTGCAGCCACATTAGTTGAGCGAATTTACTTGTAATCGCATCCCAATTCATTGTCGTCATCAGCCGTATCGAGTTCGCGAATACAACACCCAGGACTTTGACCGCATCTGTTGTTTGTATCCACGAGGTACTGATTACATGCCCCCCCCCCCCCTCAGTCTCAAACGTTAACTGCAGTTGATTTTCGATGGTTGAGTTGGCACTGGAAACTATCTCGAACCGAGCGAACAACACTCTCATCACTTGTATCTGCTCGTTGGATGTTACGATCACGGTGATATCATCTGCGTAAGCCACCAGCAAGTCATTGCCGCAGACTCGCTCAAGCTCCTTAATCGATGGATGTAACTGCAAATGGAACAAATGCATTGAAATTGGATCCCCTTGACGTACTGAACGTTGTATTTCGAAAGAGCGAGAAAGATGCCCATTGATAAGCAAACGCGATGGTGATCGGTTTGCAATCACATAGAGTAGTTCAGTGAGATCCTCATTGATACCGAGAGAGCGCATGGTTTCGAAGAAATGAGTGTCGTACTCTATCGAACGCGTGGTCCAAATCGAAGCTGATGAGTCCGGCACGGCGACGGTGGCGAAAATCATCTATTCGCTATTTCAGAGCAAGAGTAGCTTGAAATATGTTTCGCTCTGAGTTTGAACATTTCTGTCCGTCACTCAGAATGTGGTGGGCCTTCATTACTTGCTCTAATCGGGTTTTCAGTATGCGGGAGAACAACTTGTAGTCACTGTTTAGAAGCGAAATCGGGCGATACGATCGGACTGTATTGTCTCCTCCTCTCTTTTTAGCCAACACGATGATGCCCTATACGAACGCAGCGGGTAGATTGCCAGTCAGGGCTTCGTTCAGCAGCAGATTGAGCTCTCGGTGGATGACGTCAGACACGCACAGGTAGAATTCTTTCGGGATGCCATCGCACCCGGGAGATTTCTTGGGTGCACTAGTTCGTATTGCTGCTAAGATTTCTGCTGTGGTGATCTCGTCTATGCATGCCTCGTTTAGTGGATCATTCAGTGGGATGACTCTCTCTAAGATAAAGTCATTTTCGTTTCCATCGATTGCTTCTTCGGAGTAGAGACAAGAGAAATAATTTGTTATCTGTGCCTCGATGGCATGTGGATCCTCGATAATTCCTTCCCGCTCTGTCTGTAGCTTAGTTATGACGGTTTTTTTCCTTCGTCTCTCTCCTAAATGGAATTTCGATATTAGTTCCCCTGCTACGTGCGTTTCATTTATCCTCATAAACGTGTGAGAAAAGTTTCGTTGAAGAGCCAACATTTCGCATTTCAAACGGTTTATAGTTGGTAACATTTCGGGATGTTGATAGTACCCGTCTTACGCTAGCCGTAGCTCAGCTTAAAATCGCTGATGTTGACTGTGGAACTCTTGAAAAACTTCACGAGATTTCCATTTGAAGAATGAAGAATCTTGGGCTTAGCGTATGACAACCACCATTCTATCGATGAACGAAAATTTCTGCGCTGTCGGGTCCAGTACTGCCACTTGTACTGAAACTCTGCAACATTTTCATCGGTCAATAGATGGGGCCGCAGTGACCAAAATCCACGACCGTGCTCGCGTCCTAATGAAGGAAGGCAAAGTCGAAGTGTGATCGCTTTATGGTCAGTATATGAGCACACGTGCGTTTGTACTGTTCGCAAGTTGTCGTGAAGTTCTTTACTTACTTACTATATGAACTCATTTATAACTTCTTGAAAACTATCAATGCTCAAATTTAGTGCTCTCCCTATTTCTTTCTCGTCTACAGCTCTATCGCACTCTTCTTTACGCTGCTGAAAATATGGCCTGTATAAACCATGATTCGGAGCATGCACCTGCCTTGAACTGACTGAGTTGCTGGAAGCTACCCAAAAACGTCACACCAACAAAGCATCCCAATCCAGAATAATCTCTTCAGCTTGTGCTGAAGAACATGAAGATTCATCGATCGGAAAGTGTGTCTAAAAGATGTATGCAACAAACAAATGATGTATTTAAATTTCAATTCAATACTGTGTAGGTCCCACCCTCCCTATGTCCCCTTACTAGCTCTAAGGGAGTATGCCGCCCCGTAATACGGCATCCCTTTCTCTCTCCATAACAACCGGACAATCGGCCACGTTAAGCTAAAGCAAATGAGCCCAATAAAATTTTATTTGAAAAAAAAGTTCTTTACTGTGCAGCGTCCTTAGCAAATTTGCTGTATTGCTGGTTTGCATTGGCGCAGCAGTTGTTGTTTACGCGCTCTTGGAATGTGCTCGGGGTTGCTGAGGTGTTTTTTGTTTACTGAGGTGCTCTGTGTAAACAAAGAAATTTCACGGACAACCGCGGTAACGTTCACGATGGTCACGGGTTTAGGCCGAACAGCTAGTGAAATGTTAGGAACATAAAAACCACTAGTCGGGAAAAAATCAGAGTTCAGTTTTACAGAGTGCGGTAGATAGGCGCGAGTCTCGGGCGTCGGCCCGTAGACAAGTTGAGTTGAGTTCAGCTCAGTTCAGTTCAGTAGAGTTCAGTTCAGTTGAGATCAGTTCGGTTCAGCTCAGACCAGACTCAATTTCTGAAGAATTAAGTGAAAAGTTAGAGTTCAGCTCGGTTCAGCACAGACCAGACTCAATTTCTGAAGAATTAAGTGAAAAGTTAGAGTTCAGCTCGGTTCAGCACAGACCAGACTCAATTTCTGAAGAATTAAGTGAAAAGTTAGAGTTCAGCTCGGTTCAGCACAGACCAGACTCAATTTCTGAAGAATTAAGTGAAAAGTTAAGTCTAGTTCGGAGTGTAATACAGTAAGCCGTAGGAGTATGCATAGTGTGCATTGTGGGGGTCAAGTATCAAGTGACCTCAAAATCAAGCAAGAAATAATGTTTTCGGAAGGCATCTAAAGAAGTGTAAATTGCTGTAATGAATAGAGATTTAACAGATTCATGTGTAGTGTTTGAGATCACCATGAAGTGTTGTGAATAGATTTTCAAACTAGTGGAGTATGCACTAGATTGTACTGCAGTAGGACATACGTTCATATGTGCGTAAACTTAATGATATGCCGAACTTAGTGAGACTGCGTGAAGTGTTAGCCTTATTAACAATCGTTAGTGACTTTTGTTAGATTGTGGGAAAGAACTCCCAAAACAGCCTAATCCTGCACTATTGAGAATAAGTAGCTGTTAAGTGAAAAGCATAAAAAGATAAACTATAAACTCAGAAAAAAGGTGAATTTCGTGGTATTACTCCGTATAGAACTAAAAGAAACGTCATCTTCGTTATTCTGCCACCCGCCACCGCTCGGCCGGGAGCCTACAACTGACATATATTCGATCGAGGCCAGACCGGGCATTTCTGTTCACGTATGTAAAACCTGCATTGCGCGGGCATAACTTTTCCTAGACATTTTGTAGGTGTAGCTACTGCACAGGTGTTTTCAGTGCGGGTCTGGGATTTGGACTGCTCGAGTCGCACGTTCGAAGTACGCAATTGAAGTCGCCCGTTAGAAAAATGTGCCGTGTATGGTGCCGGAGGTAATAAGCCAACGTTTCGTTCAAAAAATTCATCTCGCGCGGTACGTTGCATAGAACCGGAAGGAGCGTAGACATTGCAGATTGTCGTGCATTGGAATCTCAATGCGATGAGTCGCCCGTCTAGACTTTGCTCGACGTGAGAGACCTGGACGTGTTGTCTCAGAGCGATAGCGGTGCCTCTTTTCGTGTGCTCAACATTGCAGAAAACGACGAAACCCAGCAAGGAGAGTTGCTCGTTTTTTACTTCTTGCAAACATACCATATCGAGCCAGTGGCTGCTGATGAAAGTACGAAGCGCATTTATTTTCGTGGGGTTCGTGATCGTGCCGATGTCAATTGAAGCGACATTGTATGATGTGAGAGCCATTTGTTTTGTAACTTTTGCTCCATTTCAACCTAGGGATAATGGAATGCAGCCATCGTCCCAGTTCGCCATTGCTCCATGAAGTTTGCCAACTTTCGAGAGTTTTCTGACGAGAGATACTGAAAAATTCATTGAAGCAGATTGGTCTTTCATAAATATCACCTTCTAATGCGCCCACCTTAGTCAATGAGTCTGCCTTTTCATTTCCCGGAATGGAACAATGCGAAGGGACCCAGACTAACGATATTAAATAAGGCCGTTCAGATAAAGTTCGCAAGTGTTCCCTTATTTTCCCCAGGAAATATGGGGCATACTTTACTGACTTCACTGCGCGGAGAGTTTCTGTTGAACTTAGACTGTCCGTGACAATGAAGTAATGGTCTTTGGGCAAGGTTTCAATGATCTCAAGGGTGTACTGAATAGCAGCGAATTCTGCGACGTAGACTGAAGCAGGATTACTGAGTTTGTACGAAGCGGTGATGTTCTGATTGAAGAAGCCTGACCCTGTTGATGTTTGATCCGTCAGTGTAAAACATCTTTTCACAGTTGACTGTTCTGAATTTATTATAAAAATTATTTGGGGCCACTTGATGGCGTACGTGATCCGGGATTCCACGAATTTCTTTTTTCATGGATGTGTCGAAAAACAGTAGCATCAGAAGTATCCAAGAAATGAGCACGGTTGGAAACAATCGAAAAAGGATTAATATTGTGAGCCATGTAGTCAAAATACAAGGACATAAAACGGGTCTGAGAATTGAGCTCGACAAGCCTTTCGAAATTTTCAATCACCATTGGATTCAAGATATCGCATCGGATTAGCAATCGATATGAAAGATCCCAGAATCGATTTTTCAACGGTAAGACGCCCGCGAGCACTTCGAGACTCATCGTATGAGTCGACTGCATGCAACCTAAGGCAATACGCAAACAACGATACTGAATTCTTTCCAGTTTAATGAAATGGGTGTTCGCGGCGGATCGGAAGCAGAAGCATTCATATTCCATTACGGACAATATCGTTGTTTGGTACAGCCTGATTAGATCTCCTGGGTGGGCACCCCACCAAGTTCCGGTTATTGTGCGAAGAAAATTAATTCTCTGCTGACATTTTTGTTTCAGATACCTAATATGACATCCCCGGGGCCTTTGGAGTCGAACCAGGCCCTGAGATATTTGAATGTGAAGACCTGAGCTATAGTTTCACCCCTTAGTTGAAGCTGTAGTTGTGCTGGTTCTCGCTTCCTTGAAAATGCAACCAGCTCAGTTTTCTCCGTAGAGAACTCGATACCAAGTTGAAGAGCCCATGTCGACAAGTTGTCGAGGGTATCTTGTAATGGTCCTTGGAAATTGGCAGCTTTGGGTCCTATAATGGACACAACGCTGTCGTCGGCAAGTTGTCTTAGCGTGCAAGATGTGTTGATACATTCATCAATGTTGTTTACGTAAAAGTTGTATAAAAGGGTGCTTAAGCATGAGCCTGAGGAAGACCCATGTAACTAAATCGTATTGTCGACAAATCACCATGTGCAAAATACATGTGTTTCTCGGACAATAGATTATATAAAAAGGTGTTCAAAACCGGCGAAAGACCATGCTGGTGCAGCTACTTAGATAGGATATTTATAGAAACTGAATAAAAAGCCCCCTTGATATCTAGAAAAAATGATGCCATTTGTTATTTACGAGCAAATGCCATTTGAATTTCTGTTCAGAGCAACGCAAGACAATCGTTCGTTCCTTTACCCCTGCGGAAACCAAATTGTGTATCTGAAAGCAAGCCATTAGTTTCGACCCAATTGTCTAGACGGAAGAGAATCATTTTTTCGAACAACTTCCGGATACAGTAAAGCATAGCAATCGGCCGATACGAATTGTGATCGGAGGCTGGTTTCCCAGGTTTTTGAATGGCGATTACTCTCACTTGTCTCCAGTCGTGTGGGACAATATTACCCTCGAGGAACTTGTTGAATAGATTCAGCAAGCGCCTTTTGGCAGAGTCAGGAAGATTTTTCAACAAGTTGAAATTTAATTCTGTCTAACCCCGGGGCTTTTTTGTTACACGACAAGAGCGCAAGTGAGAACTCTACCATCGAAAACGGTGTTTCGTTTGTATTCGATGTCGCGACACGGAAGATCTTCTGTTCCGGAACAGAATCGGGGCATACTTTTCTAGCGAAATCAAATATCCAGCGATTAGAATATTCCTCGCTTTCGTTCGTTGTGTTTTGGTTGCGCATTCGTCGGGCTGTGTTTCAAAGAGTGCTCATCGATGATTCTTTTGTTAATCCGTCAACAAACCGTCGCCAGTAACCTAGGTTCTTTGCTTTAACTGAGTTCTTCATTTGCTTATCTAGCGCTGCGTAATTTCTATAATTATCAGGTGTTCCATATTTTCTGAACTTTTTAAATGCTAAAGATCTTTCCGCGTTCAGTGATGAGCACTCTTTGTCCCACCACGGGTTGGGAGGACGAATGTTAGTATTCGCGCCGGGTATACGTTTCGTCTGAGCTTGAATCGCAGTGTCGAGAATCAAGCCAGCCATAACCGTATACTCTTCCTCCGGATGTAGTTCTTGTGTTGTTTCTAGTTTCTCAGATATCGATATTGCGTAACATTTCCAATCAATATTTCGTTTTAGGTCAAACAAAACATTGATTGTTTCCGATGATCTTAATCCACTGGCGATTGAAATTACGATAGGCAGATGATCGCTACCGTGGGGATCAGGGATTACCTTCCACGTGCAATCCAACCGTAGCGATGTCGAGCAAAGGGATAAGTCCAGCGCACTTGGTCTTGCTGGTGGTGCGGGAATTCGTGTCATTTCTCCCGTATACAAGATTGTCATATTGAAGTTGTCGCAAATATCATGGATCATAGCGGATCTGTTATCATCATGAAGACAACCCCATCCCGTACCGTGAGAGTTAAAGTCTCCTAAAACTAACGTCGGTGCGGGAAGAAGTTGCATGATACTGCTGAGCCAGTGGTACTCAACTGAGGCTCTAGGGGGAATATATATGGAAGCAATACAAAGGTCCTTGCCTTTAATTGTGACATGACATGCGACAACTTCAATACCTGGTATCGAGGGGAGGTTAATTCGAAAGAAGAAATAGCAATTTTTGATCCCCAAAAGTACTCCTCCGTAGGGATTATCTCGATCCAGACGAATAATGTTAAAATCGTGGAAGTTTAGTGATACATTAGAAGTTAACCAAGTTTCGCACAATGCAAATGCATCACATTTCAGATTGTTTACTAGGTATTTAAAAGGATCTATTTTCGGGATGATACTTCTACAGTTCCACTGTAAAACAGTGATCGAATCATTGACCTCGTTCGAAAAATTAGCAATCGAGGGAACGATTGCTGAGAGGAGGGGCCATTTTGCAGTCAGCTGCATCAAAACCATTTTAACTTTTGGTAGGAAAGTCATCAAAATACCTTTTAGGGGGTCAGAAATGTTGAAGACGGAAAATATAAAGTCCACAATGTCAGTGAATTTTACGAGGATTCAGTGAATACTTGGGGACTTTCGGCGTTTTGGTTGTCCCCAGAAGTGTTGGATATTCTTTCTTAGAATTCAAGTCTCCGGAACTAGGAGCTTTTGGCTTCGTCTTTTCGTTTTTTTTACCAACACTTCCTTCTGCTGTTACTTTTGGAGGGCCTTCAAGAGATATCTTCGAACCCTTGCTAGGGAGTTTAGGAGATGATATATTTCTTCTCTTCTTAAAACTACGAGGGACAGTTGAAGATGTACCTTCTTGAGGATCGTCAGAGTCGCAATCGTCCGCAGACAAGCAGGTGTAGGGGTTCTGTTCAGGTGGTGTGGCGATTTTCAGCATTTCTGCGAACGAGCGGTTTGATCGTTGCTTGAGAGATCGTTTCAAATTATCTCCACGCAATTTATACGCAGAACATGCTGTGAGGTCATGCGGGGCCGCCCTACAGTGAAGACACTTTTCAATGTCTCTGTAGCAAACGCCATCCACATGACTCTCACCACACTTCGAGCAGCGGGCCGATTTCCACAATGGGAAGCTGTGTGTCGTAGTTGTTGACAACTAGTGCAATTCATTACCCGTGGTACAAAAACAGGCAGGCAGATGAACCCTGTCCAGGAGAACGAATTTCGGCAAAACCGAGCCGGAGAAGGTCACCCGATACGAGTCCGAGTGTGGATAAAACTTTGTCCCATCCACGGCGATCGATACTGAATGCAAACGTTTGCAATCCAGTATCTTTACATTCTTAAGCAAGGGATCTTTAAAACATCCGATCCCATGTTTGAGAATGTCCTCGCATGTCAGACTTGGATCCGTGATCACTCCGTCTATCTCGACTTAGCGAGCTGGTTTGTAAACGCGGTAGTCCCGTGTAAAGTGATCGTTTCGAGCGATCTCATTAGCATGTTTCAGACTGATCAACAAGACCCTGAGCTTATCGGGACGAATTTTTGAAATAAATTTCAAGGTTGTATATTTTGACGCCAAGTCTTTAGAGATTTTCAAAATATTAAGCGGTTTATTCTTCTCTTTGGTCCGAAAATAAACCACATAAAGGCCGACCGAGGGTGAAGGCTCTTCCGGATACTGTTTAACCCGGTGAGTCTTACTATTTAGAGCAGATTTAGAATCTGTCTCCATTTTATCTTCGGGGGGCAGGGGAGAATTTAATGGATTTGCCATAGCGCGGTTGAGGTTCCGCGCAAATTATAGGGGGAGTCAAAATATAATACTTAGCTAATGATCCGTAGCAACTCGGCCGCTGAGGCCAAGCGTTAGGTACAACGACCTCTGAGAATTAATAAGCACACAGTACCGGTTCACGGCACCACACTAAACGTCCGTTCACTGTTCGTATTGTTTTAACACAATAACACCCGGCACTGTCTAACGGTATTTATTGTTTATACTGTATTGATCTACTGAACAAGCTCACGAATACAATAGATTTGATATTAAATAACCTTGAAACGGATTAGAATCGATTAACGCACTGCTGCTCTAATGCAAACTACCATCCGATCGATACGACGGTCACGAAAGGAATGTCTTGCCTTCACCTCGTGTCAGTACACGAATAGATAGTACCTCACCGAATGCGCTCAAAAATTTCACGGTTTTATCTTCGCTCACGTCTTCGGGGAGGTCGTGTACCTTCACTTCGACACTTCCATCCTCCAATGTTATTCGTAGATTGTACTTTTTCCCCTCTAGCTCCACTTCATGTTTTCCGTGATCGTCGACAACTCTTTGTGCTATCTCTAGGTCCCTGACCTTTATGAAAGTACACGCACCACCTCGGTGGCACTGCAGTCTCTTCACATCTTCTTTCTTCAAGCCCAGCACTGTAAGGCAAAAAGCATGCACTTTTTCGAACGACGGCTTTACGGGAAAGGACGAATAGTCGAACTTAAAAGTGGCACAATTCAAATCTAGTAGAGAGAATCGATATCAAGAACAACCGATATACCATTCAACTCTGTTCGTCGAGCACGCAAAATATCTGTGTGTATGTAACGTTTATTTTTTGCACTAACTTCTCTCGGAGATGGCTGAACCGATTTTCACAAACTTAGATTCAAACGAATGGTTTTGTGGTCCCATACAAAATTCCTGAATATTATTCAGATCCGAGTTCCGGTTTCGGTATTATGGGGTAAAATGAGCAAAAAAGTGTGAAAATAAGTGCAGCAACTTTTTCCGGAGATGGCAGAACCGATTTTCACAAACTTAGATTCAAATGAAAGTTATTTAGGTCCCATACTAAGTTCTTGAATTTCATTTTTTTCTGATTTCCTGTTCCGGAGTTATGGGGTAAAATGTGCGTAAAATTTAAGATGTGTTTTCTAGCTCTTCTCATAGATGGCGCGACCGATTTTCACAAGCTTAGGTTCAAATGAAAGGTCCTGAGGTTCCCTACGGAATTCTTAAATTTCATTCGAATCCGACTTCCGAATCCGGAAAAATATCGTAAAGTGTGTTAAAAATTTTATACCATCACTGAAAAGAGTGAAATTTTTTTTTCCAACATTCATTAAAAAAACATCGATTTTATATCAAATTATAATCGATTCTAAACAACATCGATAAGAATCAAACATGATTTTTATAGAAGGGAAAAATGTTCCCCCATGAGCGTTAAGGGGTTAAAACAGCTAACTACATACTAAATAAATAACATAAAAAATGAATATTGTAAAACATTGTCAAAACATAATAGCAAATCGTTTAATTTTACTAGCAAAGCGACTAGATGATTCACTAAACTCGAAGTAATCTTCGACTGAAGTGAACGTTCGAATACAAGCGGCTATTGGTTCATCATATCCGAAAAGAGTCCTGTGGAATCTGTGCTGAGGCAGAGTTTCATTTCGTAGTTTTCTATTCGGTGTCTGGAAGTTTATTTCACAACGTAATTCAGGTGCATCAATCTCTCCGTTAATCAATTTTGCGACGAACAATGCTTGCTGAATTCTTTGGCGACGTTGCAAAATATCGATGATGACAATCCAATTAGTTTACATATATCAGGATAGGGTGGCAGATTTGCTGGATCTCGTCACGGCAAGTGTCGCAGTACCAAATGAACGATGCGTCTTTGAACACGTTCAATTCGCATGCACCACGAAATTTGATGAGGAAACCAAACCGAAGGATTGGCCGAACCAGTGAACAGTACAAAGCCTTCAAACAGTGTGGGTCTTTGAATTCCTTAGCGATTTTAGAAATTAATCCCAATTGACGTAACGGTTTCGTGATTATTAATGATCGATGTAAATCGAATGTAAATTTTTCAGTGATTTGTGTTCCCAAATCACTCACCAGGTTCACTCTAGTCAGGACTGAACCAGTACAGTACAGTAGTCGAATTTTACAGGATGCATATTACGATGAAACGTCATCACCTGACACTTTGAGACGTTTATAAAAAGTTTATTCACGCAGCACCAATCGACGAAGAATTGTAGTTATAGCTGAAATCGCCGACAATCCTACACAGTTCGAACTACGAGAATTGCACTGCAATAAGTGTTTTTCAAATAGCATTAACCTTACCTCTGCTTAGTGATTTATGTTAAATTGTTTGGTGACGTTAGCAGTTCATCATAAACTGCTGACTCACTGATGAGCCGAAGGCGAAACGTAAAAAATAAATTTTTAAGATATAAATTCAGTGGTCAACCACAAATGGTGACTTTTCAGCATCAATTGTTCAATTGTTTCCGCCATTTTGTGATTTTTGTGTAGGAAAAATTGGAAGCCTACTGTATTGTGTAATGGGGAAGAGGTACTTATATGCTAACTTATTAACGAATACTGAGGCGAATCGATTCAATTGAAGATTGCATCGATATTTTCGGAATTGCTTATACTATTATGTGACATTACATATAATTGTTCTATACTTGTGAGTCTTTGTAATTCATTTGTAATAAACCAGGGAGGACGCTACAAAATCATTTTCAGAATTTTAATCTGAACCGTTTGAAGCGGTTTTCTTCTTGGTGACGGTTTTTCTTCTTTCAACTTGACCGAATTGGTACTGCACAAAGCATGACTGATCAGAAAATTTGTTTATACATTAATAATTTGTTCTTTAGACAGAGCTTAGAATTTCTTTTTATAAGAGGATATTAACAGTTAATATATTTATTACACTTTGCCTGGATTGCTTCAATGTGATCCTTGAAATGAGTTTTTTGTCATACGTTAATCCTAAGTATTTTGCATGATCAGACCATGTCAATTCCAGGTCATTCAATTTGATAATATGATTATTGTTTGGTTTAAGAAAAGAAGTGCTTGACTTAAGAATGATAATTAATTGCGTTTTTGTTGCATTTGGTGCAATTTTCTATTTTGACAGAATTCTATTTCATGTGGATTATGCATTTAAGAGTGTCTCGTCTAATATTATGTAATGAACGAAGATGCGATTACCGTTGGCCATAACGCTATATTTTCTCGAAAGGTAATGGTAAATCACAATGACATTTATATCCACAGTCATTTGCACGCATGCGTACTTCTTCTAATCTAAGCCACGAAAAAAAAATTACCACAACGAATATCATTTACCATACAATTTATCGATACTCAACTCTGATAATCTAAATTCTAAACGAATATTGATTGAATCAAAATACACATATATGTTTGAAAAATATTATTGTTAAAATCAACTGAAACTCTTCTGCCTTACAAGAACAGTGCATTTATCTGTTTGTTTCAGATAAAACAACAAGAGTTGAAACTTGCACTCACAATTGCATCGCAAGCCAGATATAACGTTATAGATATTGAAATTATGGATATGCTAGAAAAGGTAATGTTTTAAAAGTAGCCATAATAGTTTAAACATGTTATTTTATGTTTTTAGGTTATCAAGGAGCTCTCTGATCATTGTGATAAAGTTGTAAATGCAGTATCAATTCTAAACTGTGTCGAAAACCTTGAAAATGATCGATCGAGTCCCAATACTACAGTCACAAGTCAAGGTATTTATAAATATCCACTGTAAACAATTAATCAAATATGAATGCTAAATTTTAGATTCCAAATCTTATGTACCTGGGTCTTCCACCACAAAATTAAATGCTAAAAATGTTGCATTAATTAATATCTTTGAACAGTCAGTCACTCATATCATAAATTGGTTAAACATTGGACTTGAAATGATAAACAAGCACTCTGTTGTAGTTGGTGACAGTGACATGGTAATGGACGCAATAGATAAACAAAAGGTTAGTTGCTCAGTTTAAATTGTATAATTTATTTTAAACCACTAACTCTTATTAGAATCTGAATATAGCTAACATTACTGGGCCATTGCACTAACAGCCACCAAAAATATTTGTTGACTACTTATCTCACGATTTCAGACAAAGAGTGTATTTTCATGTAATGTGTTTCCTTGCTGAAATTGAAGCGTAACGCACATTACATTGGTGAATATAACTACAGGGGTATTGATGTAATCATTTCATATGAACGGCTGAATACAATAACTGGATTAGGGCAAGGAAAGAAATCCGTTACTGCTGTCATGATTAGAAAATCATGAAACCGATAATTTTAACTTCTCATTAAACCATGAGCAATAACCCTTCTCCAATGAAAATTAATCATGGCTCGAAAATGCGTTACTTGAGGAATTCCAATTCTCTACCCGTATATCAGTTAGAATCCTCTACCTCAAGTGATGTGATAGATTGCTTAATAGATTAATGATAAGACAAAAAGTATACATTGAAAAGCAAGAACTACTGAAAATGTTGTTTACCTAATTCTGAAGCGTATTCATTTCAATCGTATTGTTTTACTCACCGACTGATAGAGAATTGACAACTTAAAGATGATGAACCGAAAATTGACATTATATGAGACTAAGCACGGTTACGCTTTCCATTTGTCAAATATCAATGTGACATTTTGTTTGAATGTATTCATACATATATGATGTTATAATGAAAATCAGAAAAAATATTATTCAACCACTTTAATTTTTTTTCATAGATATAACAACAACACAAGCTGTATTGATTCACCTAAATATTTCAAATAAGACGATTTTGCAAACGATGTTTTGAAAACATAAAAGGAAAAATCGATCCACAGCATTTGCAAGAATTCTACATAGAGTTTCTTTTTAAGAGACTTGATTCACACGTGTTTTTCATGCAGTTCGTTTAAGTGCTTAAATTCTGAAACACAAAATCAAAATTGGATTGCAAGTTAACACGTTAATTTAGGCGACGCCATTTTTCAAAAACATAATATTTGAATTGTTATTGATTCTGATTAAAAGAAGTTCGTTGTTCTTTCCACTGCTTTGCTATTCAAATGTACATCATTTGAGACATTAGTTCAAATCGTGTAAAAATACGTTCATCACGCCATACCATTTAATTCAAATTTGAATTTATGTTGCAAAAATTACCATCGTAGCAGAAACACACCTGAGGTTATACTCAACAACGTCAAGTTCGTTACATTTAAATTTCAGCGAAATCAGTCTAAATGGATCATGATCCGAGAATTTTTAATCATGGTGTATTATAACATGAAAATATATTATTTTCCCCAAATCATGACTCGTTTTGCTCATTTCTGGAATCGGAATTTTGTCCGTGTGAGACTTGGTTTGGAAAACCGGTTTGAGTATTTTTGAATGCGAGTAATTCCATATGAAATGGAAGGTCGATTTTTTCTTGTATTTTTTTATTTGACTAAAATTTTGCATATGCCTTCTGTATGATCAAGAGAGAACATTAACAAAATAAATTCGCCAGTTTGACTCTAGCCTTACTTTTGAGAAAGGATTAAGCAAACATCGCTTGAAAATTTTCAAGAAAATGTATTTCAGAAACAGTGGGTTCATCCTATTTGGTATCTACTGCAATGTTTTAGGTAAGGACTATGTAAAGAAATTTTATATTGTTCACATGGGCGTCTCGTGACAAAATTGACTAGTTGTGCACTGCATATGTAGTATGATAGCAGATGCAACAGCTGTAAGGGAATCCTTAAGATTGAGGAATGTACATTCACTGTTTTTCAATACAATGAGATAACGATATGCTTTGGGATGGAATTTTTTTATTAAACAAACAAATCTCAGAGGTGAGCTGAGTAGTTCTTTCTCTTCTTGAATCTGAGCAGTAACTCATGCGCACGAAAAAAAAACACTAACACAGCGACAATAAATACATGAAATTTTATGTCTGATGTATATGAGGTGCGTGTAAATACTCGCAATTTCGGTGCGATCCAACCTGCTTTCATCGAAAAAATAAAGATTCCAAAAAAATAATTTAATATGGATAGGGTGGAGGACGCATGTCATTCCTTCAATTCGACCGGCTGTGCAGTGAACGTGGTGCACATGAGGACGAGACGCCACTGATTGTTGAAACATTTGTATGTATTGTTAATTTTTGCCTTTCTCATATAGAAAGGTTATGCAATCACTTGAAAACCCGACTAGTGAAAATTGTCATATACCATTTGACTCAGTTCATCGAACTGATCAATGTGTGTGTGTGTGTGTGTGTGTGTGTGTGTGTGTGTGTGTGTGTGTGTGTGTGTGTGTCAAATAATCTCACTAGGTTTTCTCGGAGATGGCTGAACCGATTTTGACAAACTTAGATGCAAATGAAAGGTCTCGTGGTCTCATTAGGAATTCCTGAATTTCATCCGGATCCGACTTCCGGTTCCGGAGTTATAGAGTAAAGTGTGTTCAATATTGTACACCGTCACTTAAACTGGCGAAACAAAAAACGTAAAAAAAAATCTAAACTGGTCTCAAAACTACACAAATCGATAGTCATTATCAGTAGGCAACTGAACAAACCGATTCCGGCTATCCTGGTTCCTGGTATCCGGTTCCGGAAGTACCGGAAATAGTGGTCATTTATACCAAAATAGATCTCCCTCACTTTTCTCAGCGATGGTTTGACCGATTTCCACAAACTTAGATCCAAATGAAAGGTCTTCCGGTCTCATACGGAATTCCTGAGTTTCATCCGGATCCGATTTCTGGTTCCGGAGTTATAGGGTAAAGTGTGTTCAATATTGTACACCGTCACCGGCGTACCGGCGAAACAAAACACGTAAAAAAATTCTAAACTGGTCTCAAAACTACACAAATCGATAGTCATTATCGGTAGGCAACTATACAATCCGATTCCGGCTATCCTGGTTCCCGGTTCCGGTTCCGGAAGTACCGGAAATAGTGTTCATATTTACCAAAATATAGCTCACTCACTTTTCTCAGTGATGGCTTGACCGATTTCCACAAACTTGGACTCAAATCAAAGGTCTTCCGGTCCCATACGGAATTCCTGAATTTCATCCGGATCCGATTTCTGGTTCCGGAATTATAGGGTAAAGTGTGTTCAATATTGTACACCGTCACTTAAACCGGCGAAACAAAAAAACGTAAAAAAAAATTCTAAACTGGTCTCAAAACTACACAAATCGATAGTCATTATCAGTAGGCAACTAAACAAACCGATTTCGGCTATCCTGGTTCCCGGTATCCGGTTCCGGAAGTACCGGAAATAGTGGTCATATATAAGAAAATGAATCTCACTCACTTTTCTCAGTGCTGGTTTGACCGATTTCCACAAACTTAGATTCAAATGAAAGGTATTCCTATATTTCATGCGAATCCGACTTCCGGTTCCGGAGTTATAGGGTAAAGTGTGTTCAATATTGTAAACCGTCACTTAAAATATTTTCGGATGCAACAAACATTCAAATCGTAATTTAGAGTGCGTACTAGAAGAGTTTTTGTGTCATGTTAGTTGGTGGCCGTACGAACCGACTTTGATTATACTCGGGTTCCGGTGCCGGAAGTGCATATAATAGTGAACCCATTTCGTTTTCTTAAGGATGACTTACGCAATCAAAGCACTGTTTTATTATGTATGTTATGCATAAACAATCTCTTGGTTTCTTTCGAAAATCGAAGAGAATAATTTTGAATAGAATACCGCAATATTATTGTTGGAATATTCGTGGCTACAGCAGAGAACAAAGTTGCAGGGAACTCATACCGCGTAAAGAAACGTGAAAATCAGTTAATCAAAGTAACGCGTGTTGTATTTTTGTCTTAGTGCAAAAAGGAAATTGAACAGTGGTATCAAAAAACATTTCTATCTTGACTGGCATGGTTGCCGATTTTAGGGATTCAGCGTCCCTATAATAAATCTCCCCAACACTCCTCCTCGCTGTTTCACTAAAATAATCAATTTCATTTCTCCATCAATCCCAAACATGTAGCAAACTGCTTCATCTTCATTGGTCCCAGAGGTTTCGTAAACACGTCAGCAACCATTACATCACTTGAGCAAAATCGCAGACAGCTTTCTCCTCTCGCGCATAAATCTTTCGCCTGGTAGTACTTGACGTCGATGTGCTTACTCCGTCGGTTTTGCTTTTCCAGTGAAACAAAATCGATGCAGCTGCGATTGTCTTCGAACACCGGAGTTGGCTTCTGTTGTGCATGTCCCATATCCACAAGAAGCCTACGCAACCATACTGCTTCATTAGCTGCCTCTGAAAGAGCGACGTATTCGGCCTCCATAGTCGAAGTAGTCACACAATTCTGCTTCCTGCTAGCCCAACTTACAGATCCATTTCCGAGTTGGAAAATGTAGCCACTGGTGGATTTTCTGTCCGTATCGCCTGCCCAGTCAGCATCGCTGTAACCAACAAGCTCCATCTGCTTCGTTCTATCTCCTCCCAGCTTCAATTCGTAGTTCTGAGTACTAAGCAAGTATCGCACGGTTCTTTTCAGTTCCACCCAATCTCGCTGCGTTGGATTCTTCGTTTTTCTACTCAAGATTGATACTGCCGCTACTATATCCGGTCGAGTGTTAGTCGCAACGTATAGCAACGCCCCAACTAAACTGTGATATTGGATGTTATCCGGTAAAGGTACACTATCCTGCTGTTTCAAATAACCCGTGTCCAGAGGATATCCGCTTCCTTTAGCTTCTTCAAGACCAAAACGTTGCGCAATCTCCCTTATGAAAGATTGTTGACTGAGATGAAACACTCCGTCGTCATCATTCCTCACTCGCATGCCCAGGAAATGTCGAACTTCACCTAGCGACGTAATCTCAACATTTTCGTTCAGCTTTCGTACAAGATAATCAATGTGCCGTTGATCCTTACAAGCCACGATCATGTCGTCCACGTAAACGAGTAGGTAGAGCCATTCACCATCTTCCAATTGTTTCGAAAATAAGCAAACATCTGATTGTGATTGCTTAAAACCCAACTTCAGCAACATTCTTTTCAGTGACATATTCCAAACTCTTGGCGCCTGTTTCAATCCATACAGGCTACGAATCAATTTGCAAACATACTCCTCCTTTCCCTTCACAGCGTATCCTGGAGGTTGTCGCATGAATATTTCTTCTTCCAAATTCCCGTTCAATAAGGCGTTCTTTACATCGATATGATGCACCTTCAGTTTACGATGACTAGCTACTGCCAACAGCACTCGAAAAGTCTGTTGCATAGCGACTGGCGCAAACACTTCATTGAAATCTTCGCCAAAACGCTGAGCATAACCTTGAGCAACAAGTCTGGCTTTATGACGTACTACTTGCCCAGACGAGTCCTTCTTCAACTTATATACCCATTTCGATCCGATGGCGTGACTTTCTTTGGGCAAACGAACGAGCGACCAGGTATCATTAGACAACAGAGCCTGGTATTCATCGTCCATTGCCTTCACCCATTCCTTCCTATCTGAACATTCAATTGCTTCCTTGTAGGTCCTTGGTTCTCGCGATTCACTTCTTGCTATACCAACTACATAGTTTTCTAGTCTAGTAGGTAGCACACCAGCATTAGATCGATGCGATCTCCGCTGTGGAAACTCATCTGCTTCTTCGAGATCATGATACTCGCTGTCACTTTCCGAAAAACCATAGAAGTCTGGTTCATCCACGATAGTACCTGTATCAGATGAGCACTGAATCTCTACGTCCATTTCAACCGATTGATCACTTGGCAAACGATCCTTGGTCTCCTCCTGTATGTCAGATCCGAGTTCCAGGAACTTGGCATCCCTACTGATAACCACCTTATTGGTCTGTTTGTTCAGGAAACGGTAAGCTTTAGATCCACAGCTATAACCAACGAAAATCAACCTTTCCGCTTTGCTGTCTAGTTTACCACGCTTCACGTCGGGAATGTGAACGTAAGCCTCACAACCGAAAACTCTCAGATGAGACAAATCAGGTTTCTCACCGCTCCATAACTCGTAAGGAGTTTTTTCTACTACTCTGGATGGTAGTCGATTCTGGACGTACGCAGCTACCGCAATTGCCTCCCCCCAATAGATTTTCTCTAAACCTGCATCGAGGAGCATGCAAACGGCCATCTCCTGCAAATAACGGTTGCGTCGCTCTGCCACCCCATTTTGCTGAGGCGCATACCCCGCTGTCAGCTGCATCTTGATCCCTTCGTTTCTGTAGAATTTCTTTAGTGTTTCGTTCACGAATTCTCCGCCACGATCGGAACGAATAGCCTTCGGTTTTCTTCCGAACTGGTTCTCCACAAGCCGTACATAGTCCATTACACAATTTTTTGCTTCACCTTTATCTCTCAGCAGGTACATCACTACATACCGGCTGTAATCGTCGATAATAGTCATGAAATATTTCTTTCCTCCTGGTGTGACATTACTCATTGGTCCGCACAAGTCTGTGTGCACTAAATCCAATGGCTGAGCTGCTTTGCTTTTTGACTGCTGAGGATACGGTAAACGAGACGACTTTCCTGCCATACAATGTTCACACGGTGTTTTAGTTCCACAATCGACAAGTTTCATCCCAGTTGCCAACTTGTCCTTCTGGATGCGCTCGAACACCGCGGGGTCACGATGTCCGAATCTTCTATGCCATGTGTGCTGGCAATTGATGGTGTGACATCGACTGTTTGCTATTAACACACGCTGGGGTTCTTTGAGCACGTATAATCCGCCACAGCGATCTCCTAGCGCCACCACTTCATTTGATTCATTTATAATCTGCACGCAATTGCGTTTAAACAGAACACTAAAACCCTTATCAGCGATTTTGCTTACTGAGATCAAACCGCTTTCCAAGTCCGACACATAGAGAACGTTTTCAAGTTTGAGATTAACCGACTCACCCGCGCGATTCATACCCGTCACAGTACCGTTACCGTACCCGCACGATTTCGCACTGTTCCCGTTAGCCATCAGAACCGACTCGCCATATGGCATGACGCACCGCTGTCGATTGTCCAATAGTGATTCGTTTTTACCGCCGCGCACACGAGTTCACTTTTCTCATTCGCTGAGAAACAGACCGAACTTTCACCCGTTGCTTGTTTCGCCTTTGTTTGTGTCTGACCGCTGTTTCCGGGCTTGCTTCCGGATCTATCGCCATCACTATCTTTTTTTATTCCCAGCCATTTCCTGCAATCCTTCTTGAAGTGTCCTGGCTTGTGACAAAAGAAACACTCCTTTACCTTTTTTATCTTTTGTACCTTCAAAACTCGTTCGTTTTTCATCACACCGCCCCGCTCCTTCCGCTTGTGGTATTCCTGCATAAGTTTCGATCGGATTAATTCCATAGTAACGTCTGCATCCGGCCGTACTTCCAAAGCAGAAGCGAGGAAATGGTATGATTCGGGCATACTGCGCAAAACCATCGCAATTTTCAATTTCTCGGCCAGCTCGAGGCCAGCACCTTCCACGCGTTCGAACAGTGAATCCATGTCAAGTAAATGCTTCTCCACATCTCCGGATTCATCCAATTTTGCGTCGCACAGACGAATCAACAAAGATAGCTGTGATGTTGCCGTCGACTTTTCGTGGTAAGTCTTCAATGTATCCCAAACAGCTCTCGCAGAGTTACTTTCTTTGATGAGAACGTACTGAATTTGATCGATGCACAAAGCGATTGTTGCCCGTGCTTTATTGTCCGCCTTCTGCCATGCGTTTGTGACCGGTTCTGGTTTCTCATCTTCAATCACGTGCCATAGTTCCTCTCTGGTCAGAAACATTTCCATCTGAAATTTCCATATTCCATAATTATCGTTCCCGAGCTTGACTACCGAAAATTTTCCGGCCTCCGCCATCTTGCTCACCATCGCGAACTGTACACCACCGAGATTTTCGAACCACTAACTGTTGGACTGAATCCGCACGTTAATCGCCGATTTCACGATTCCTGCACTGGGACCACTAACCTGTTGGAATATTCGTGGCTACAGCAGAGAACAAAGTTGCAGGGAACTTATACCGCGTAAAGAAACGTGAAAATCAGTTAATCAAAGTAACGCGTGTTGTATTTTTGTCTTAGTGCAAAAAGGAAATTGAACAGTGGTATCAAAAAACATTTTTATCTTGACTGGCATGGTTGCCGGTTTTAGTGATTCAGCGTCCCTATAGTAAATCTCGCCAACAATTATATGTACATGAGAAAGGCATCATTACACCACTAGGTGGATTAAAACAGGTTTTATTTAAAAATTAACAGTTAAAATTCAAATGTCTCATAAACGTTAATTGTAGGTATTAAAGTACGAGTTGTTGAAAATAGTTTAATAAACGGGAGAAAGAAAAAAACTTCTTTTGGTTGCCGTGGGAATTTGCCTGCTCGCCGTGTGCAGTCATGATGCAAGGTGTATAGAGCTTGGGAATTGGGTGCGAACCATCTGGTTTTGCAACCGACTCTTGGAAAATGAAACAATTATTCAGTGGTTTTTTTATAGTCTATGAGAAATTTGGGTTTGGTGTTAGCTTTGCTGTAAAGGATGTATGAGTCATTTTCAAGGTTGCTTTTGGTGCATGTAAGTTTGATTGTTATGATGTGTGACATGAGATCGTGTGAATGTTGGAATGTGGGAAAATGTCTCGCTGGGATTGTGCAACTTGGGTGATCTTGGCTTTGATAAGTTGGAAATAATTTAAATATTTAAATATTATTATTACCCTACACTATTCTTGAAAACAACACTAGCTACAGAAAAGTCAAAATGGTCGTACACACTATTGAAAACATTACACATTTTCCTAACCGATCCGTTCTGACCATACTCCGTTCTTCGTAATTCGAGTCACAAGAAATTCCGCGCTCTTAGCGTTCTTGGTGGGATATTGAAACATATTGCCGAGAGAATCTTAGGAGTTTGTTCATTCAGCAATTTCGCTATAAATACAGCTCTGAATATATTGCGTCGTATGTCTACCCGAGCAGAGTGTGAGATCAAATAGAAAACTCATTTTGATGTTGTGATGTTCGCATTTATCGATTACTCAATTTGCTTTTTTTTTGGTCGTTTTAAGTGGCAAAACATCAAAATCGAAAGCAAAAAAATATCCCAATGATAGCAAAAAGAAAACTATTTTTGCTAACAGCGAAAGCAAACTGAAATCTAAATAAGATATAGAATTTTTCTTGTTGATAGCAAAACTAGTTTTCAATTTGAAGTTATTATCAAACAACGAAAACAAAACTGAAATGCATAATCAGTTATTGATTTGCTTTAAAAAGACATTACTGAAAACAAACAAGTCGCGAGCATAAGCTAAAAATAGATTGGGCGAAAGACCAGGGATAGTATACCTTTAGGCGATATTACTTGCAACAATAAAAAGCGTCAAAAGCACCAACACCTCCACAAAGAGAGACTTGGGTTTCGAACCTAGGTGATTTGGATTCCGAACTCTCTGCGAATGCTATGGACTGTGACGTTATGCTGTGAGTAGGTGGAGAATTTTCGATCATATGACAAGCAGTGTTGATTCACAAAGCTATATACAGGTAGTTTTAGCCGACGCGCACTCGTTTCGTCGCATCCGTCCCGCAACCATCATATATGGAAGTGCGGCTATTTGATAGGTATGAAAATGTGCTCTTTGTCTTTCTCGTATCCAGAAACTGTAGCATGTGAACATCATAATAACAAATTGAGTTATTTATTTGATCTCACTCTACTCGAGTATGTAATCACTTTGAAATACGAATTTCTAGGCTCAGGAGAGCGAGTGCTTCAGAGTGAAATTTTTTACAGCAAAGGCTCACTGAAGACATGCATTAGGAATCTGACAAAAAGCAATCCCAGATCATATATTGTTTCGATTCCAAAAAAATATCTTACTTATTTCGACTAATTGGGACAATTAACGAGTATCTCACTTCTGCTCACAGACAGCATCACACTGATTTAGCAAATTTTTAATTCTTGTGTAGACTTAAATTCGGGATCATTCGATGAAGATTAATTTCGGAGCGAACATTAAGCAATTCATTTGCATACTTTAGATAAAATGGATTAAACATAGATAATTCATGTAATCATGCAGAATAGGGTTTTCAAACTAGTTTTCTAAGTTTTTCAAATATTAATGCAAAATCGCTGTACTATATGGAGCTGGTGTGCTAAAATATGATCTAGCTCAGAACCTGAAATCTCCAAAGCTTTTTTTTTCTGAGGAAAGTTGTGCGGGATGTCAAGGTCTACATTATTAAAAATATGTTAGTTAGGAATTTAATCGCCAAGCGCTCCTACAGCGCTCGAAAGTTTCTGATAGAAGACATATTACGCTATATCTCTGAAACATGATGATTTATAACGTTGTTGATTGGAGCTAATAAAATTCTTTGATTTGGTGTCGCTAAAATGCAATCAAATATTCAAACTGTTTAGAGATGTTTTAAAGGGTTGGGACAAAAAGAAGGGATGGGGGGAAGAGGATTTCACATAACTTGACGAGAATCGACACGTTTTGAAGATCATAGAAACATTTTGCATACCTTAGAATTGACGAGGAGTGAATGCAGCAAGTGCCTTCGAAAAGGGGGGTGTAATGTTTTTAATGTTATAACTCCGAAACTACTGAACGGATTGCTATCAAATTTAGCACAGATACTTCTTGCTCTTCAGAGATGGTCATAAGTGTATTTTTATGGAGAAGGAGGCCTAGCTAGGGTCTTTAACAGGAGATTAAACTCAAACATGCAAAGGATAAATTGTATATATAATCGAACATAACTCCAAAACAACTCAATAGATTATTAACTTTCTTGGCACATGTAATTCTTGCTCTTCATAGGTTCTTATAGGAGATATTTATATGAGGAGGGGGGTGGGAGAGGTGGTGGTTGCAGTAAGTGTTTGCTAACATGGGGAATTTGAGTCAAAATGTTTCGAGTTTTACGAAATCGAAATTTCTCGACAGACACAGATATTTATTACAACTAAGAGATGATCGTAAGAATATTTATACGCGTGAAAAGATAACAAGTGTCTATTGAAGAAGCTCTCAGTTCAATTGTTTGTAAATATCGGAATAATTCCATAACAACTCAGTAAATTATCACCAAACTTGGCAGAGGAACGTTTTGCAATTCAGAGGTGGTAATGAAATTATTTTTTCTTGTCGAGATCAGATATTCATTGCATAGGTGAATAAAAGGTTGGAGTTTGTAGCAAGTGCCTCTAAAAAGAGGTTTATTGTTAAATTTATCTTATTTGACGACAAACGAGGGAAGCCGGAGGATATAAACAAGGCGAAAAGAGTCTGGAAAATCAATTTTCATCCCCCCCCCCCCTCTTTTTTGACGAGCACAGATACTTTTTACACTACTCAGAGGGCAGAGAGCTGTTGCAAGTTCACTAACAAAAGAGGAGTTTAATGTAAATTTCATTGGACGAGAAACGATACTTCTTGATTAATACAGATACTACCTTCACATCAAAATAGATTAAAGGGTTATTTCAAGGAAGCAGTGTAGTAAGTGCCCCAAACATGGGAAGTATAAAGTGAATTGATCGTATTTCATGAAAAAATGATACTTCTTGACTAGTACTGCATATTTCTAGCAACTAAGTGATTACGTGGAAATAGGTTGTGTTTCACTACGCTCTGAGTATTTCAATGGTCAGAAAAATTCCTAAAATTGTTTTTGCGGCCTTGTATTTACGAAACATTTCCGAGCAACGCCGGGTAATTCAGCTAGTATGATATAAAGAAGAGCGTATTATTCAAAAAACTTGTTAGTTGATGCACGAAAAAACAATCACTTTGGCAAAATTTCACAATCACTTCACTCGAATTCTGAACCACAGACAATAACGGTCAAAACATCAACCGAAAATAATAGTCAGAACATTTAACATCTTTTTTTTTAACTAAACGCGAAAACTGTTAGAGAATCTGATATTTAACGTACCCCACCAGAAGGAAATCGTTGACGTCAAATGTATTTTTCATATCAAGTTCCTGACGAAGGTCTTTCTGTGGCTGACGATCAGCGAGATGAGAATGTCCAAGCCGCTATTCGTTATCGAAAGAGAATGAAGCCTTTTGGCCGGATCTGGTTAAGGCCCAGTATGCCAGGAGATCGCTAAAGGAGATGAACTAGCTTCAGATAGACGTGGCACCAATGATCGTCAACCTACCCAATGTCCTCCAGATATGTGCCGCTAAAACAATAATCTCACAAGTAAAAATATAGAGGATTATTGGTGTAAAATCTGCAAAAGTGTTAAGAAAAATCTTTTCTTTGATCATGGTTAGGTTCCGGACAACTGCCACAGGAAGCATTTTTGAAAAACGCAACATAGAATTAAAGGAATAATTGTTCCATTAAAATTTATTTTTGCATTTTTGTAACGCCTAATGGAATTAGTCCTATTTTGATGCAGTTATTAAGTTAATGCTTTTGAATAATCATTTTTGGAGTTTCCCAAAATGTTTGCCTCCCAAGTTTTTTTTTTTCTAAAAGTAATAGCAAAATGATAACATAATGTGATATCAATTGAAAAATTGATGAGCTGAGATCAAATTAAGATTTCAATGTGATGTTGCTATCATAATAAGATTTCGATTTGCTCTCGTTTTGATGTTTGACTTTGCTCGGGTAGTGTGTCCATGTCGAGCATACGGCAGCGCTCAATGTATGGTGGAAGTTCTGACGGATTACGTTATGGAAAAGATCTAAGAGCAAATCGTAGGAATCGTGATTGTACTACTTCAATTCTATTGATCCAAACACTGACGTAAAGACACCAAATATGCACTGAGGCTTCAAGGGTAGACCACACTAACGCGTACTATAACGCTCGCAAGCAGTATGGATCAGTAAACTCTTTGGTGATCCTTATAATGAAACCCAGGTTTCTATTTGCCTGAGCAATTATATGCGAGTAGTGATGTCTGAAGGAGTGCTAAGAATCAAGAAGCACACCCAGATCAGTCGATGCTGAACAGTCGTTCGCACCGTACGCGTATAGCTCTTGGCTCCTGGAATTTTTTTTGGCTACCTAAGGTTTCATTAATTCAAGGCTTCAGTCTTTTTCAAGGTTACCTGAATCAGTAATTTCAAAAATGTCTGCATCCAACCGGAAAGGCAACAAGCCTAAGGCTAAAAATAATTCAATACGGAATAAATCACAATCCGTTACTCAACATTTTTCCAATAACATTCACGATCTTATAGAATCTGAATGTAAAAATAAAAGACAACGGACGGGCTTATCTTCCGTTGAATCTATGCCGTCTAAAAATATTTACGAAATTCTTTCTGAATCCGATCGTAGCGACATAGAAGGAAAATCTTAAAAATTCCCAAAATGGACGCTTGTCGTTCTGGGAAGAAACAACAATCTGAGCCACCAGTGACGGTGATGATTTCCGACTTCAAAGCATTACGTACTGAGCTTTCTACTTTTCTCCAGGAAGTAAAAGTCTCATTTCAAATCGGACGAAGAGGAGAATGTCGAGTCTTGGTTGATGGATTGGAAGATTATAAACGGCATAATTGCATAATTGCAAACTTAACGCAATGTCGTCGTTGCAAAGGCTTCGGCCATGGAACCAAAAATTGTCATATGGATATACGATGTTTGAATTGTTTTAAATCGCATTCGAAAAACGTTTGTACAATGAATGAAACCACTGATAAATTTTCATGTTCAAATTGCGATGGAAATCATAAATCCAATTATTTGAAGTGTCCGGTCATGAAAAAGAATTAAACGCTCGTTCGCTTAGACAACAAGTCAAATCAACGACCTTAAATTTACAGAACATACCTGAAAATCAAAAAACCGTTACAAATGTCACGCCTAATTCTTCTAAAGCTCTTATTTTTTCGAATTTAAAACAAAAGACAGGTACGCCTTCCAATTCGTCTTCTAACGAAAACAATTTATTGATAGGTAGATCGACCTCGTCATCATCTTCTTCTAATAACAGTTACGCTTCAGTAACAGGTAGAAAATACCACTTATTTCTTTTAATGTAAATAATCAAAACACAGAAACGCCTTCTAGTTTATCTTCTGTTCGTTTATTAATAGGTAGATCGGCCAAATCGTCATCTTCTAATGGCAGCTACACTAGTGTAACAGGCAGAAATCTACCTACCAATATTCCTTCAGTGCCATTCGCTTCTTTAAACGAAGTCGATTTAGGGGATATAACTGAAAATAAAATGATCTACCTACAAGATCAACTTTTTCAAATGATCATCCGAATGAATTCGACTTCATCACTTTTTGAAGCATTTCAAATCGGATGGCAATTTGCAAATAATATTATAATGAATTTAAAATTTAACAGTGATGTTAAATAATTATATGAATATTTTTAATTGGAATGCTCGATCTTCAAAATCGAATGAAGATGAATTTTATAATTTTGTCAAAGTTCACAAAATTCATATCATCATTGTGACAGAAACTTTTCTTAAACCAAATGTCAAATTGAAAATCAAGCCACATTATGTGGTTCGTCGATTTGACAGGTTTACTGGAATAGGTGGTAGAGTTGCCACTTTTGTCCAACGACAAATTAAACGTCAAATTTTACCTTCTTTCAACACTAAAATTATTGAAAGCTTGGGATTCGAAGTAAACCATTCATGGAATTTATTTCATCGCTGGAGCATATTTGCCATACCAATGCACCGGCGAACAAATAAAATGTTTTATATGCGATTTGCAAAAAGTACGGGTGTGTAATGTCAGAGACATAACTGGATGTCGTGAATACGAATAAAACTGACACTTTCTTTATACTTCCGAATTCGAACTGGTAGTTGATCGAGTTGTGTAACTCTCCCCTTTTTCACTACTAGAATTTTAAACGATGCGCCTAGACTAAATTACAGATTAGTTACATTAAACATTCTGAAACGCAATTAAATGTAATGAAATAACTAGATAGTTCTTTATACAAAAAATGGGCCGTATAGAGTACAGTGAAGTAAAATTTCGCATAATTCTTTAGGAGTATTATTATGGTTCTAAAAAGAACCGATTTGCAGAATTCTGGAATTAGGAATTAGACCTGAGCTCAAGAACTAAATTTAGAACCAAGAACAGAAGTTCTGCTTTCATTGACGACTGCTCCACCTGACGACTGAAGTCCAAATGAGAGCATGACCTGAGCGTTTGAAGTTTGGCACCACGCAAAAGGTCTGCTTTCATTATTGACGACCGCTGCTCCCGACGATTTATGTCCAAATGAAAGCACGACCTAAGCGTTTAAGGCTTTATACCACGCAAAAGGTCTGCTTTCATTGCCGACAGCTCCACCTGACGACTGAAGTCCAAATGAGAGATGCGACCTGAGCGTTTGAGGTTTTTTACCACGCAGAAGGTGCACTCTCCGAAGCTGCTGGTCCCACGACGTCTGCTTGCATCCAACGCACAAGAAGAAATGATCGATTTTCGACCATGGTTCCCCTTTTATACGTAGTCAGTTGAAGATATGTGCCTGACTACCTCAAAATCGTCGTCCTTGCGCGAAAACTCCAAGCAAAAGTAAAGAGTTTTCCGCGTTGTTTTCAAAATTTGAGAAAACCTAATATTTGAGTTGTTTGTGGTTATCTCACACTGTTCAAAATATTATCCTAAATTCCTGATCATATTTTTGATGAAATGGTGAAAGAATTATGTTGCTGCCTTTAATACAAGTCGAGATATTCACGATTAAGTTCTGCCCATTCTTCTATATGGCTAATTTTGAAAAGGCATCCCATAGTAAAGTAAGTCGTATTCACGACAAAACTCACAAGGTATCGACCGAAATTTTTCGTAATAGGGGACCTATATGCCAAGCATGTAGAGTGGAATTGTAGGCAAAATAATAGTAATGGTAAAATACTTCATAATCAACTCTAAGCTGGTTACTTTACTGTTCTTCATCCCAGTAATCCGACTTGTCTCTCTACCGTGAAGAACCCGTCTACATTTGATCTGGTTCTAACAGATCAATGTCACATTAGTAGTGAACCGATTACACATGTTGACTTTGACTCAGATCATCTTCCTGTAACATTCAGACTTTCCAACGAAGCTATAATTAATCCAATTAGTTCTATACTCAACTATCATAGAGCTAATTTGTTGGATTACAGATCTCGCATTGAAAATCATGTGGATCATGAAATTATTTTAGAAAATTTTGCAAACATCGACACAGCAATAGATAAATTGAATCATTACATTATCGAAGCTAGAAATCTTTCAGTTCCCAAAGCTCAAACTAAATTAAATTCTCCTATCATCGATGACAATCTTCAACTGCTCATTCGGTTGAAGAATGTTCGTCGACGACAATATCAACGTTCTTGTGATCCTGCTATGAAAAACATAGTTAAGGATTTACAAAAAGAAATCAAACATAGATATACTCTTTTGCGAAATGAAAATTTCGCTTAAGAAGTTGAATAAATTAAACCATATTCTAAACTTTTATGGAAACTTTCTAAGGTTCTTAAGAAATCTCAGAAACCAATTCCTGCTCTCAAGGAAGAAAATCAAATACTTCTTACAAATGGCGAAAAAGCTCAAAAACTTGCTCAGTAGTTCGAGAGTGTCCACAATTTTAACTTGAACGTTGTGAGTATTATTGAAAATGAAATCGGACGGTAGGGTTTTACCGTACTCGGCGACTATTCAGATTTACCGTATGAATTGTGGGCAGAATGGATCAAAAAGCATTATTTAAATTGAAATTTGTATACCCTTGATTTATGACAGATGAAACTGCAACTCTTATCATAGCAACGTTTAGCCTTAGTCTGCAGACAGAGTGAGCAAGAGAAGCTGACCCGAGCTTGGTGCTGACCAAAGCAGGAAACGTACTTACAGCAAAACAGCGGAACTCTGTCAGAGTGAAAAATGAGCCGATTTCTCACTTGTAACACATGGATCAATAAGTCCCGAGACTAACAATGGAAACAAATTTTTTATTGCAAATGTTTTTTTTATTCATCAACATAATCACCTTTTAGGGTGATACAATGGTTCCAACGTTTTTCCAATTTTTCAATACAATGTTTATAAAAAAAATTATCTTTCGCTTCAAAATAAGCTTCAGTTTCAGCGATGTCCTCCTCATTTGAACCAAATCTTTTTCCCTGGAGCATTTTTTTTAAGATCAGCAAAGAACCAGTAGTCACTGGGGGGCTAAATCTGGCGAGTATGGGGGGTGGGGAAGCAGATCAAATCCCAATTCGTTCAATTTCGCCATTGTTTTCAGCGACGACACTTCCATATGATATCTGTGTCATCTCAGAAATCTGACGGAGCTTCACTTTACGATCTTTCATTAAAATTTTTGTCACTTCACTCACATTTTCCGGTGTACCGGCTTCCACAGGTCTACCCGAGCGTTCCGCGTCATTTGTGTCGGTACGACCACGTTTAAACTCGGCGAACCACCGACAAATCGTTGATTTTGATGGACAAGAGTCCGGATAACATTTTTCAATCCATTGTTTCGCTTGCACGGTGTTTTTACTCATTAAAAACAATGTTTTATTAAAACACGAAACTCGTTTTTTTCCATTTTTTTAAACAAACTACAAAACGACTTTACTCCAACCTCGATAATTCAGCTGTTTCTGGTCGGATCGACTTAAAATTTTGGCCCGTTTCAAGCAAAGGTTAGTACTCTAGAAAGACGTGGTTACTGGTTTACTACGAGCGCCATTTCTGCTTCAATCTCGGGACTTATTGATCCATGTGTTACTCTAAAAGAGTCCTTTTGATTAGCTACTAGTATCATTCTCGCTTTTGATTTGCCAATGTTAGTCACTAGCTCGGCATCGCTTCTCACGCCCACTATGTCTGACATGATATGCATATCACGTGGGAGTGTTCACATATGTTCGAAATGATATCGTTTGACAATCGAATTGTCATATTGAATGTTCCCATTAGGAGTAAGATCAATAATATTGCTTTTCTCTCCTACAATTCAATCAATAATTGAAGTCTTGCAATTAATGGTTTCCGAACCCCAGTATTCGTTGAAAAATTTAAAATTATAATGATTGTTTATTGTCACTCTCAAAGTGACGTTCATAAATGAATATGTTCAATGCCATTATCCGTGTTGCTAGTAGCGATTTTTGACAACTCGACATGATATCGTACATGATATCCCGGATATCATGCCAAAATGGTGATACGCGTTCTCATAAAATTGTATGGGATATCAAGTGATATCGCACATGATATCATCGGATATCAAGTTTATCCGTATATCACTTGATATCAGCGCTAATGTGAACATACTATAAGGTTTAACGTTATCTACTAAGATTGTGAACCATTTCGCGGTTCACTTTAACTTTTGGTTGATTTTTTTCAGTGTCGGAAAATAATCATCGATCTGTCAAAAATAACCACACTGAGCTAAATTTTCTTTTTCACATTATATGATATTCTAATGATTTTGCACTATTAGCATTTCCAATAATAGTTACAAGATATGTTCAACATCATGTCAAATATATGAGATAATCTTATGAAACATAAAACTCTTCTTAACGTTATTTTTACAGGATTTCCATATAACGAATGAAATTTCCAGTCTGAGTCAAATTGATTGGCGCGTCTTATAACCATTATTAGATATCCGCACAACATACATTGGAATAATTTATGAAGCGCATATTATATTCACTTCAATTTTATTTAGATAGGTTCATATATACCATATGACTAGTTTTATAAAATTTATATATATATATATATATATATATATATATATATATATATATATATATATATATATATATATATATATATATATATATATATATATATATATATATATATATATATATATATATATATATATATATATATATCTATAACTTTCAATGGAGCTCATACGAACAGCAGATAATCGCCAACTACTACTTTTCTTTGAGGATTCAAGCTTTACTAGTATTCCGTTCGGTAAGGGAGCACCTCATGATATTTGCGAAAGAGAAGTGAGATCCCGAGACTGAAAATAAAAATGAATCTTACTAGACAGATAGAGTAATGAAATGTACCGGATATATATTTCATGGTCCGTTAACGCATATCCTTGAACGAAGTTGGATGAGCTGTCTTGTCAGCGATTTAAAATTACATTGCGATGCGGAACTTCCTGAAAAAAAATGGTCTGGAGCAGTTGATGAATATCGGAGACACAACTATTTCTTCAGCTACAAGCAGTACGATTCACGACTTCCATCGGATTTCCATATAAATTATATGGGATATTTTTATAACTTTCATTATGATAACGTTCATTTAGATTTGACATACACATTAAATAGAGATTATAAGTTTCCATATAATTTCTATGAATTATATTCTGCATATGATTCATATGACAAATCTAATGAATATAAATAAGATTTTCATTTCAGTGCATGCTCTCGAACAGGGTTATATTTGCCAACATCAAAATAACCACTCATGCGTCAGATTTCAACCAAAAGTTAAAATTAATTGCAAAATAGTTCACAGCCTGACTGATATAAATCTCTATTAAATGATTGATATTAATCGATCAGCTCGATTAGTGGCACTGTCGTTGATCGATTACAAATACTCGATTACTTTAGCCATTTAATCGATTATTTTGATAAATCGAGTAAAAAAATACCTCACTCATGTCGATCGTATGGGGGTTTGCATTAGAGCAGTTGTACGTTAATCCATTCTAATCCGTTTTAAAGTCATTTAATGTAAAATCTTTTGTATTCGTGAGCTGGTGCAGTAGATCAAAACAGTATAAACAATAAATACCATTAGATAGTGCCGAGTGTTATTGTGCTAAAACAATACGGGGTACATCAAACAAGAACATATGTTGAAACTACATAAGCCGTGCCGTAACGAAACCGGTATTTTTCCCAACTCCGGTGATAAAGAGTGTTAGATGAGCATTATCCAAAGATACAAAATTGACAATTTTCCATGATTTCGAAAGTCTCATTGACACGCGTTGCCCTTATTTATTAATTCCTGTAGGATTACTGTTATCACTAATTTTCACACACCTCAGCGGGAGATCAACGATTTCAGACGTAGATCAATCGGCACTCATGTCTGAACTTGATAATATGTGATTCTCTTCCACAAAGATCAAAGCTGATCGAAACATCCAATAATTGATCTTTCATGAATCAATAATCATTTTAGCTCAAAATCACTACCGATTTTGTGTGACGAAAGATCAGTACCGATTTTGATCCATGTGATTTAAAGATCACTGATCTTAAAAAGATCAGATCAGTAGTGATCTTTAAGCGGAAAAAATCACAAGCGATCTTCTTTGGCAGTGATCTCGATTGGACGATTTTTTAAGCTTGCTTTTTCAGCCCAGGTCATTAATAAATGTTTTCTTTACTGTCATCAACTAAATGTTAATGTGCGCTTATGTCTAATTCTGCGCGTAGAGCTTCTACGGATTGGAATCTTTGTTTTCATTTTTTGGGCCAAAGCAACTGTTTTCTTATAAGTCATGGAAAAAGATGGACATTTTTATTTTAACAATGAACCAATCGCTTGAAGCATAAAATTTTTGCGCCTACTTGAAAGATCACGAGATGGATTTAACGAAAACGATAAAGTATAGACGAACGTATATACATTTGATTGAGGACATTCCAATATTAGCAATCTTTTTAATTTCAATATCTCTGTATAGGAGTACAAATATGTGCGAATTGCTTGGTTTTTGTTACACCCAATCAGTAAACGTTTTCTAATTTGTCATCAAATTCTTTTCATCTTAAACAAGGTTTACTTTATCCCGATACCGCTGTTCGGTACTTGTTATGGAATCATAAATTTATTCAAACCGAATGAAGAGCCTCCACCCTCGGCCTGTCTTTATGTGTTTTTTTTCGGACCAAAGAGAAGAATAAACCGTTTAGTATTCTGAAAATCTCTAAAGACTTCGCGTCACAATATTCAAGTGTGAAATTTATCTCAAAAGTTCGTCACGATAAGCTCAGGATCTCGTTGACCAGTCTGAAACATGCTAATGAGATCACTCGAAACGATCACTTTACGCGGGACTATCGCGTATACATACCAACTCGCGAAGTCGAGATAGACGGAGTGATCACGGATCCAAGTTTGACATGCGAGGACACTCTTAAACATGAGCTCGGATGTTTTAAAGATCCCTTGCTCAATAAAGTCGAGATACTGGACTGCAAAGGTTTGCATTCATTATCGATCGCCGCGATCGGGACAAAGTCGTATCCCCACTGGGACTCGCATCGGGTGACTTTCTTCGGCTCGGCCTTGCCGAAATTCGTTCTCGCTGGATGCAGCTGACTGCAAAATGGCCTCTCCTATCAGCAATCGATAGCTAATTTTCGATTCGATCACTGTTTTACAGTGGAACTGTGGAAGTATCATCCCGAAAATAGATCCTTTTAAATATCTAGTAAATAATCTGAAATGTGACGCATTTGCATTGTGCAAAACTTGGTTAACTTCTGATGTGTTCTAAACTTTCACGATTTCAGATCAGCTATGATCTGTGATAGTTGTGATAACCTCAATATGATTATTCTGAATACGGGAGAAATGACACGGATTTCTGCATCGCCAGCAAGACCAAGTGCGCTGGATTTATCCATTTGTTCGACCTGGCTACGATTGGATTGCATGTGGAAGGTAATCCCCGATCCCCGGGATAGCGATCATCTACCTATTGTGATTTCAATCGCCAGTGGCTTAAGACCATCGGCAACAATCAATGTTTCGTATGACCTCACACGAAATATTGATTGGAAATGCTACGCAATATCGATGTCTGAGAAACTAGAAACTACACAAAAACTTCCTGCGGAGGAAGAGTATACGTTTATGGCTGGCTTGATTCTCGACACTGAGATACAAGCTCAGACGATCCGGCCTCCCAACCCGTGGTGGGACAAAGAGTGCTCATCACTGAACGTGGAAAGATCTTCAGCATTCAAAAAATTAAGAAAATATGGGACACCTGATAATTATCGGAATTACGCGGCGCTAGACAAGCCAATGAAGAACTTAGTTAAAGTAAAGAAACTAGGTTACTGGTGACGGTTTGTTGATGGATTAATAGAAGAAACATCGATGAGCACTCTTTGGAACACCGCTCGTCAAATTCGCAACCAAACACAACGAACGAAAACGAGGAAAATTCTAATCGCTGGATAATCGATTTCGCTAAGAAAGTATGCCCCGACTCTGTTCCGGAACAGAAGACATTCCGCTCCGCGACATCGAATACAAACGAAACACCATTTTCGATTGTTGGAGTTTTCGCTTGCGCTCTTGTCGTGTAACAATTAGGCCCCGGAGTTAGACAGAATTAAATTCAACTTTGTTGAAAAATCTTGCTGACTTTGCCAAAAGGCGCTTGTTTAATTTATTCAATAAGTTCCTCGAGTGTAATATTGTTTCACGCGACTGGAGGTAAGTGAGAGCTATCGCCATTCAAAAACCTGGAAAAACAGCCTCCGATCACAATTCGTATTGGCCAATTACTGTGCTTTTCTGTATCCTAAAGTTGTTCAGAGAACGATTCTCTTCCGTCTGGACAATTGGGCTAATGGCTTTCTTTCAGATGCACAATTTGGTACCCATAGGGGCAAAGGAACGAACGATTTTCTTGCGTTGCTCTCAACAGAAATTCAAATATTATTTGCCCGTAAAGAACAAATGGCATCAGTATTTGTAGACATAAAGGGGGCTTTTGATTCAGTTTCTATAAATATCATATCTGAGAATCTGCAAAAGCATGGTCTTTCGTCAGTTTTGAATAACTTTTTATATAATCTATTTTCCAAGAAACACTTGCACTTCGCGTGGTGATTTTTCGACAAAACGATTCAGCTAGATTGGTCTTCTTCAGGTCTCATGCTTAAGCCCCTTTTATTCAATTTTTACGTAAAAGAAATCGATGAATATATCAACACATCTTGCATTCTAAGACAGCTTGCCGATGACAGCATTGTGACCATTATAGGACCCAAAGCTGCTGATCTCCAAGAACCATTACAAGATACACTCCACAATTTGTCCACGTGGGATCTTCAACTTGCTATCGAGTTATATACGGAGAAAACTGAGCTGGTTGTATTTTCAAAAATGTGAGAATCAGCACAACGACAGCTTCAACTAAGGGGTGGAACCATAGCTCAGATCTTCATATTCAAATATCTCGGGGTCTGGTTCGACTCCAAAGGCACCTGTCATTTTAGATATCTGATACGAAAATGCCAACAAAGAATCAACTTTCTTCGTACAATAACCGGATCTTGGTGGGGTGCCCATCCAGTAGACCTGATCAGGTTGTACCAAACAATGATATTGTCCTTGGTGGGATACGGATACACCCATTTCAACAAGCTGGAAACAATTAAGTATCGTTATTTGCGTATTGTCTTAGGTTGCATGCAGTCAACTCATACGATGAGCCTCGAAGTTCTGGCGTTGAAAAATCGATTCTGGGATCTCTCATATCGATTGCTAATCCGATGCGATATCTTGAATCCAATGGTGATTGAAAATTTCGAAAGGCTTGTCGAGCTCAATTATCAGACCCGTTTTATGTCCTTTATTTTGATTGCATGGCTCACAATATTAATGCTTCTTCGTTTGTTCCCAATCGAGCCTTGGATATTTCTAATTCGCCTGTGTTTTTCGACACATCCATGAAAGAAGAAATTCTTGGAATTCCGGATCACGTATGCCCTCAAGTGGTTTTTATAATAAATTTAGAACAGTCATCTGTGAAAGGATATTTTACATCGACGGATCAAACATCAACGAGTCCACAGACTTCGGAATCTTCAAGCATAACATCACCGCCTCGTACAAACTCGGTGATCCGGCTTTAGTTTACGACGCAGAATTAGCTGCTATTCAGTATTAGAAGTTCAACAGAAGCTCTCCACGCAATGAAGTCAGGAAAGTATCCCCATATTTCCTGGGGAACACTTGAGAACTGGACGGTCTTATTCAATATCGTAAGTCTGGGTCCCTCCGCATTGTTCCATTCTGGGAAATGAAAAAACAGACTCATTGGCTAAGGTGGGCGCATTAGAAGGTTGTATTTATTAAAGACCAATTTGGTTTAATGATTTTTTTAGTATTGTTCGTCGGAGTACACTCGAAAGTTGGTAAACTTCGTGGAGCAATGGGAACTGGAGCAGCGACTGCATTCCATTATCCCTATGGTGACAACGAAGCTTTGGTTCAGGGGGATGAACATGAGTCGTGACTTCATTTGTGTGATGTCGCGGCTCATGTCAAACCATTACACATTCAAAGCGCATCTCCGGCGTATTGGACTCGCGAAAAGCTGTCTCTGTGCTTGTGGCGACGGTTATCAGAGTGATATGGATGTGTGCGGAGTATCATGATGCCAGGTCTTTATTAAAGGACTCCCAAAGGGCCCGAGGTAGTCCACCAGAAGTTCCGGTACGGGATGTGTTGGCTAGTCTGGATATCTCTTATATGCTTCCTATATACTAGTACCTCAAACACATTAATATACAAGTGTAATCTGTTATACCAAGCTTAGAGAATATAATCTCCACCTACAGATTCGACATTAACATCCACCCGATTCTCTCGATCCCCGTCCCTTTCCACCGTTTCATTGGAACTAACAAGATTTTATTTTGTCACTATCTTTTTCGTTCCCCCTTCCTCCGTCTCTTTACCAACTCGATGGCAACTAATTAAATCTCTATAGTTTTTAGACATTTTATTCCCACACCCCTTTTTTAACCAGTTTTCCACAATATTTACTTCTCTTTCATTCTCTTTCGTAACATGGCCAGCATTCCGTCGATGACCAGCATGCGGGCCACCCGTCGGGCCTTCGTAGTCTGCGGGTGTTTTCCGCGGACCCACACGGACCGAAGGATGCGGCCAACATAGATATTTACCAACGCCATCTGGAAGACTCATGCAATATTCAATTCACCGGACACTGTCGATCGCCTGCTGAAAGCAGAATTTTCGAGAAGCCGAGACCCCGATTCGACATTATTTAATGATACTATTCTAGTTTTAAGTTAGTCGTCAATTAAGATTAGAAAATACCCTTGGCATC